>NC_090806.1:50499802-50814052 GCF_036512215.1 Solanum lycopersicum | reverse complement strand
GCACAAGACTCTAATTTAGATATTAGAATTGAAATAAAATAGGAGTCTAAAATGAAGTTGTCTTTCAAGTAAAAACAAAATCATAAACTGGAGTAGGAAAGTTCGCTGAAATGACAAGCAGCTACCTCACAATCCTCGACAAGATGCCTCGGAAACGAAAAGAATGACAGGTATCACGATGATCCAGGCTCGTATCCTACAAAAATTTGTAGAAGCAAGGGTGAGTACCAAACCACGTTATACCCAACAAGCAAACCTCTAAACACAAGTTAAGTGAACAAAATACATGCACTTCCTACACCATACCTAAACCTCCAATCTACAGTCTAATAGTTTACAGTTTACCAAACACACAACTCAATAACCACACTCTATCAGTTTACACATTCTCAATAACAACTCAATATTCAACAGTCACAAGCTTCACAGAGAATCAATCACAAGATCAGCAAAACACGTGTTCAAGTACATCAATAATAAAATGTGTAATGCCATGAGATGCAATGTCAAGTATAGTGATGCATGTCTTCCCTAACGATACACACCCGCTGTCTCTCAGTCCGGGACCCATGGGGGTCGTATCTGTCCATGCATCTGTCGTGGCGCATGACACGACCCTCGATAATAGTAACCATCGCAGTGCGCGATACGTCCCTCAAAATATAATATCCACCACGGCGCGCTATACGGCCCTCGAAATAGCACATCCTCTTATCACTTAACTCTTATCACAATCATGTCTCAAATACAATGCAAATGACATGCTCAAATGAGGAGATAACCCTTTTTATAACAAAGCACAATTTGCATCAAGGAATACAACACTAACAAATAAGCAACAAGTCTCCAAATCATTCTCAACACCACACAAGGAAATACACGAATTTCATACGCTTAACAAGAGTTTAGAATTCCACTTTCCTTAGTCAATCGAATAATTATTCTTGGACTTGAGCCTTCCCCTTCCGTTGAGCTTCCGAACCAATAGAATCTGTTCAAGTATATATTTACAATAAGGTTTCAGAACTAACAACACTCAAACTTTTATGTGTTTAACCTTGACCTAAGAATTCACCCCAAATTTATAATCAAGTTTGTAATTCTTGATGTCAATTAACTTTTCAACTACCATATTTTTCATGTTTCAAGGCTAAGATTAAATTTCATATTTCCTAAATTTCATGTGTGGGGCTAAGTAATAATTTCTCAAAACACTACAATACTATGGTTAACATATACTATAAGAAAATTGTGAAACCAAAAATTAATGTCATAAACACTAACTTTCACTACATCATACGACATAAAATTCACAACCCAAAACCATCAATTGATTAGCCTTATTAATTAGAAATCACGTGACCATCATAACATAATGATTGGCCACTGATGTGTTCCTTTTCAAATTCCAAACATCTGTACACAAAGTGGTAGAAGTTAATTTATAATCAACACGTTTCACATTTAATTATAATAATAACAATAATAGTAATGAGTCAGTATGCACAAAATTGCCTATATTATTACTATATACATGCATATGTGTGCAGAAACTAGCGAGCACCTAAAGGCAAAAGAAACTTACTCGGAGCAGTTCGTAAGTCGTAGCTGTCAAAACCCTTCGCCCTTTCTTCTTGTTCCCTTTTTTTTAATTAATTAAGTACTAAAAGTGATAGGTTTTACCTACATATTTTATTAAATATATGCTAAAGCGTATAAGGTCTTAACATTTTTATCACTTTATCTTATAAACGATAATTTAATCAATTATCTACAATTATTCATCCATTAATTAACTCAAGTTAAGCGAATATTCCAAATTTCCAAAAATGACCTCGCGGGTCATTACACATCCCATGTAGGCACATGGTTAATGAATTTAAAGATTTTATTTTTATTCTAGTCACATGCTTAATTAGAACTACTTTCCCTTACCATACTCATTCGGTGCTAGCCTTCGTCCTCATAGAGTAATTCATACATTACGTTCAAATATAAGGGTTCCATAACTAGTTCATAACCCAATCACATTTACCCTACCAAAGAAGGTCCCCTAGGGCTACCTCACAATGGCTACAAAAATCTCATCACGACTTTCCTAAAGATTAATATGATGTCGTTCAAGCCAACTAACCTCAAGTCCATCATTCCTTTACTTTGAAGGATACCATTTTGGCTTACATTTTAATTTAATATTAACCTTACCATTAAGTCAAGGTTTGCACATAAGAGACTCTCATAACATCATTTAAATGCACATGTCTATCATACATTCAAGACTAAGATCTGTAAAACTCTAAATCAAGGCATAGCATATTCATAATCATATATAGATCAAGAAAGATATACAAGTCAATCAAGATAAGACATCACATACTTCAATTTTAACACATAATAAAAGTCATTCTAGAAACACCTCTAAAACAACTATACATCTTCATGTAATCCTATATATCATCTTAACATCATTAATATACTCCACATAGGCTCATAAAGTCAAATAAAAATAACCACGACTTAGCCTATCACTATACTCATAATGCCAAGTCAAAGTCTAACATGATCACTTAAGGCAACATAACTAGAAGAATACATATATGACTATATAACTTCACATGTAGATAGATAGACTCATGCTTCACATAATAAAACTACAAAAATAGCCACATATCTTCAACTAGTTGCCAATAAGGCCATGCTCAAAATATTGCATAAATTAACGCCGATAAGGCCACGTCAATTGCAAGTAAAACACATAACACCGCCACCATATGTTGACTATATCAATCAAAATACAATCAAAGTAAAATTAATATAAATTAAAGCAATCCGGGTAGCATACCTTCTTCCCCTTATTTACACTTCAATTCTATGCTAAATCGTCCAATTAAACATCACAAGAACTTTACCCATGACCATAACGAACAATTCAAGAAATAATCATAAAATCCAATGAAATCTCTGTCAATTCAATTTAGGTTTAACAATCTAGGATCAATTAGATAATAATTGAATACAGTTTTAATATCATTAGAAAGTCCATAAGAAACTACATTGCAATTCAACAATATTAGCTTAATATCAATTAACCCACATTATAGTAAAAAATTAGGGTTTATCCAAATTCATTGGTTCATAGGTAATTTGGATTGAAATCATCAATAAAATAACAATTATATCATAATTCAATGTTTAGAAATCATTTATGAAAGAACCCATGGTAGAATCATGAAATTGGACGATTCACTTTAGAAAACTTTGAAAAACATGTTGAGAGTTGGCCTCCTTGATGATACGAGTTTCAAGCATCACAAGTCATACCAAAAGAATGATAATTCTTCACATTTATGAAGAATTTCTACACGAAAACCCCTGAACAAGCAGCCTCTTCAAGTTGGACTTCAATGGAGGTTTTGGAATATTTCCCAAGAGTTTTGGGTTTATGATTTTGAAGAATGCGGTCTTCCATGTGATTACCCTTTATATATTTAATTGAAATACCCAAAAGACCCATAATAAATTGTCCATGAATAAATTTAGAATTGGGGTGAATTTACCAAATCACACCTTGAATTGGCAGCAGCCTGCGCAGGAAGGAAGTTGCGTGCGACGCATGCCCTTGACGGTTCGTCACAGCCACGAGGGGCGTCACAGTCCTCCGTCGTTGGCTAAAGTATCTGTACAAGCTTCCTCTATTCAACCTTGTATAAGTCTCTCACCACGGGACCTTTGACGGGGCGTCACAGCCACGACGGGCCGTTCACTGCTCCGTCTCCAAGGTCTGCCTGGGACAGCCTGCATACTAATTTTGGGTCCTTCCTCAAGGACCCTTAGATGGTCCTTGGGGATAATTTCCCGCACTTTTCCAACCCAAATACGATATTCTATAAGTTTGAAACCTTTCACATGAATTTCATCAAAAATGAACACGTAAAACATTCTGATACTCGTGTAGACGTACAAGCTCGACTAAAGGCATATCTTTCGAACGGCGTGGACGTTCTTGGTCGTTCGACCTCCAAAATTCACGAAATTTTAACCACTACCTATAAATTCTATATGAACTTAATTAAGAACCTTACACACCATGAAATACACATAAACACATATACCCACATTTTAGACATTTAGGTGACTTAGTCGTCGAACGTCTTGGTCGTCCCTTGACGTTTGACTTCCAACACCTCTAATATCTTAGCTACTGCCTATATACTATATTTTAGACATATTTAGGACCTTAGAAAATCCATACAAACATGTTAGGCCCTACTTAAACTACGTCATTTTTGGGGTCTTACAATCTCCCCCACTTGGACAACATTCGTCATCGAATGACATTTGCCACTCTCCAAACACTTCCAAGATTAGAGACTCAACTAGCAGCTCATAAGCAAACCATAAAACACCTTTCAAAGAAGAAAAAACAATTTCACATTCTTCAATTTAAATAGTAAAAAATCATTTTACAATCAATACCTTACTCATATACTTCAGTTCTAACCACATTACAATAATTTTTTGGCAAATGAATCAATTAGTCATTTTCTCAAAAATATGGCAGCATGCAGTTTTTAAGGAAAAAATGACTTTCTTTAAGCAATTTTTTAAAAATTCACATTTTAAAGAAATTAATGATATAAACATGCTAATATGCAAAGCAACATCATATAAACACATCTTAAGACATAATCATGGCATCATAGAACACACAATGAAAGAAGTTAGTGAAATTCAATTTCAACAAAACTCCTTAACATCATGCACAAGCAACAATTTCAAGGACTTCTATCCCATCTACAAAACATAGTCCCCCACATAGAAGGGACTCATATCCTAACCAAAGAAAGAGATTTACCAACATCATCTTCACTATCCATCAGATCTGGCTTCTCCACTCTAGAACGGAGTGCATTGAAACGCCTCTTAGTCGAAGCATCATCCTTTGGAACACTAGGAGCAACTTTCTTACCCTCTCTTCCTCTAGAAGCAATCATAGGACAATCTCTCATTTTGTGCCCATATTTACCACAACTAAAGAAACTCCCGTTACCCAATAAACAGTCACCATAATGTTTCTTTCCACAATTTGCACAAGTAGGCTTGCCATCCTTCGAACCACCTCCTTTCTCAACCTTGAACTTAGCACTCCTAGATTCTCATTGAGATTGAACCTTCTTCTTGAACCTAGTTTGCTCTTGATCACTAGCACCATTCTTTTTCAAACATCTAGTCGTCCTCCTAAGTTTAGACTCTTTAATTGATTGTGCATACACCATGAGTCTAGCTAGGGTCACATCATTATGCAACACAGTGGTACAACACTATTCCACCACTAAATCGGCTACCCCCGTCACAAAATGACTCATTTCATCTCTTGGATTGGACAAAAGAGAAGAGGCATACCTAGACAAAGTTGAGAATTTCAAAGAGTACTCCGCAACACTCATATTGCCTTTCTTGAGATTGATAAACTTCTCCATCTTAATTTGTCTCCTCTCCCGGAGAAAGTACATACCAAGAAAAGCTTCCTTAAATTCATCCCATTCAATATGACCCGATCCTTCTGGCCTATTATCCTTCCGTTGAGTGTACCAAATTTGAGAAACATCCCTCAATTGGTACGAAGCCAACTCCGCCTTCTCCTAGATGTAACCCCCATAGCAGTCAAAATTTTGTACACTCCATCAAGAAACTCTTGGGGATCCTCATTTACATTAGACCTAAGAAAGATAGGAGGATTCATCCTCACAGAATCTGTCAATCTATATGTCAAAATTTTCTCCACAACCCTAGGCATCATATTCAAATTAGCTTTCATAGTTACGTCTCGGGTGATAGCAATCAAAGCCTCTCTAATATCACTATTAGACATCTCCGAAACCTCAATACCTCCTACAACATGTGGTATAGGATCACCTTGGGGAGGCACTTGGGCATCTTTATCACCTTGAACTTCTTTCCCACCTAGAGGAACTTGCTCGACTTGCTAAGCTTGAGGGGGAACCTCCTCATTCACCCTCTCTTCTTCCAACCTTCTAGTGGCCATCCTTCTAGTATTCATCTCCTAGAAAACACAAGAAAACTCATCAAAAGGATAATCATAACATTTACTCTAACGCACGACATAGGGGTAGAAAAGAAGGGAAACTCTATCATCCTATAGCCTCTCGCCCATAAATGTGTCGTGACTCACCCCGATGGTCAAGACTCTACTAGACGTGACTTGATGATACTTCTTGATTCCTAATACTACTTTCACCATTCTATGCTCTAATACCAACCTTTGTCACAACCCAAAAAACCACGCCCTAGAAGTTTGGGCACAATTTTGGATTGTGTCACGGCGTCGTCGAACTCTCGGAGTTCTTAGACAAACCCTTTCATATCATTCATTGCATATACATAGTGAAAAGTAGTGCGGAATTAAAACTTTTCACAGAACATAATATATTCTTCAAAATCTCTTTCTTATAAAAGTAATAGGAAATACTAAGTCTCAATGTCATCATCTTAAGACACGAGAAAACTCGGGACACGGCCCATACTTCAAAATACGAATATAGAAATGCTTAGTCTATTACAATAGTTTGAACGAAAATATATAAGACATATATATGCCCTCGAGTCAAGTAAGGACATACTTTAACTTCTCTTGAATGATATTCTAAGTCTAAGTCATCACTTGTCAAAGCTCCTCACCTACCAAGAACTATATAGATAGATAAAATCATGGAATTAGTACAACCACATGTACTAAGTATGGCTAATACATATAAATCATGAAAATTGACTTTATTGGAAATATGCATCTTTTCATTTAAAATCATATTATAATCATAATAGCATCATAAATAAATTGAGAAACACATAAGATACTTCTAGCATGTAATTTCCTCACTTAAAGTCATCCTAAGATTTACTTAAGTCACACAAAGAGATACCGCTTATACACCCTCTCTAGATGTGCCTAAACAACCTTTAAGAAAACCTTTATTGATTCACATACATACTTACAAAGAAATCATAAACATCATGGTAAGATTCTTCTACTATAGGTGAACTCTAAGTCTCACTTAAGTTAGTTGTGAAGTCACCGCCCATACAATCCCTTACACACACACTTAAGACATCCAATAGACTCCCTAAGATAGGATCATGCTCACTTAAATCACCAACACATAGATGATATTACATTCTCTTCCCAAAGACTATAAAAATACCTACTTAAGTAAATCAAGAACATAACGTCCGTAGAGACCTATTCAAGATTTCCTAAATAGTCCTTAATACTACCTAAGGCTTAGATAATTCCCACAAAATAAACCTACTTCCCTAAGTAGAGTCATTCTCAAGACTTCCAAAGAGAAGACATGAAAAGATCAACTCTTATTCCCTACACTTTAGCTAAGAATCCTTAAGTCACTTTAGATTCGGTACTCATTTATTTACATACTCCTTAACATAAGTCATTAGTTCTTTAGTTCATTAAGACTCATTCATCACATAAAGGACATTCCAATAATGGTCTTGAAGAAGACCTAGGAACTCCACATTACACCTTCAAAGTCTATCGTGCAATGTCTAGATAGCGTCCCATACCACCATCTAAACTCCCTAAACTCCTAAAACGCTAATAGGTATTCCATATGATGAGAATAGGCAATAACCGACACAGACCATGATAGGAAGAGATGAAATCCGGAGTTCTATCCTACTCCGATGAGGTTTTTCTACTTTCCAATGGTAGAACTTGGACACGTCCCATGTAGGCACATTCTAAAGGAATATGAAAGTCTTCTTTGTATTCTAGTCTCATACTTAACTAGAACTACTATCCCTTACCAGACACACTCTGTGCTAGCCTTCTTTCTCATCGATTAATTCATACATTAGGTTCACATAAAATGATTCCACAACAAGTTCGTAACCCAATCACATTTACCCTACCAAAGAAGGTTCACATAAAAGGGTTCCATAACTACTTTCCATGTGATAACCCTTTATATATTTAATTAAAACACCCAAGATACCCTTAATAAAACTTCCATGACTTATTTTAGAAGTGGGGTGAATTTAAAAATTCACCCCTCGACTTGGCAGTAGCATGCGCATGAAGGCAGTTGCGCGCGATACCTGCCCTTGACGTGCCGTCACAGCCACGACGTGGCGTCACAGCCCTCCGTCGTTGCCTACAATAGCTGGTCAAGCTTCCTCTCGTTGCCCTTGTCTAAGTCCGCACTACGGGACCCTTTGAAGGGGCATCACATAAACGACGGGCCGTTGACTGCTCCTTCGGCAAGGTTTGCATGGGACAACCTGCGCACTAATTTTGGGTCCTTCCTCAAGGACCATTAGACGGTCCTTGGGGATAATTTCCAAGACTTTCCTAACCAAATACGATCTTCTATAAGTTTAACACCTCTCACCTGATTTTCATCCAAAACTAACATGTCAAACTCGATGAGGCTCCTCTAGGCGTACAAGGTCGATTCAAGGCATATCTTTTGAACACCTTGGACGTTCTTGGTTGTTTGACCTCCAAACTTCACGCAACTTCAACCACTAACTATGCATACTATATTAACTCAATTAAGAACCTTAAAAAACCATGAAACACACATAAACACATAGAACCACATTTTAGATATTTAGGTGACTTAGTCGTCGAATTTCTTGGTAGACCCTTGACGTTTGACTTCCAACACTTCTAATATTTTCGCTAAATCCTATATACTATATTTTAGTCATATTTAGAAACTTATAAAAACAATACTAACATGTTAGGATCTAGTTAACCTAGATCAATTTCAGGGTCTTACATAAGCAAGGTTGTAATTATCGTAAAATTTTAAGTCCCCAAAATGAGAATAAAACATATATTAGTAATTAGAAAATGATGTATCAACATGTTAGTCTTGGTCTATTATTTTGTGTTTTTACACGGAATGTGTTGCACAATGATCCACCCAACATTAATAGGAATCCCATCCATGATGGGAAAAGTCAATAGCTCCCAATAAAGAGAAAAATTTGTATCACCCAAATTAAAATGATGGACACCCAAGTTTTGTATTTAGCTTTGAATTTTGAGGAATCAATCCACTAGTTGTTCTCAATCCATTTAGGCATATGACCATCATGCAAGTATCTCACAAACCACTCTTGCCCCTCTTACGTTGCACTTCTCATGTGAATATCATTATTATCATCATTAACAAAATAATAATTATTGATATCCATGAAGTCTAAACAAACTTGGTTGCCCCAGATCGTGACTACCAAGTCACTAGAAAATTACCTTCGGCAATATTGGCATAGAAATCTTGATCCACCATGTGTTTAACCTTGTTATGTTTATAACAAAACACATCTATTCACTGGCCTCAAATCTCCCATAGAAGTATGATGTTCCCATGGAGACGTTTTAAAAGAAGACCATTATCCTTTATGATATTCTTTTGTGGAGGTGGATATCCAATCGCTAAAATTAGCGAACATTAAAAGCTCATGACTAAAGATTTCCTCTCCCATAATATTTTCTTCCATTTTTTCCTCCATTTGGTTGACGTCATCATAGTCCATGCTTTTGAAGAAAGTATACCTATAGAAGATACAAACATGTAAAATTAATGCAAAGGCAGGTAAATAAATGTATGATAAATAAATTAGGCCAATGATATGAGTTAAAAAAGAATCGAGTGAATGGAGGAAAAAGTACTATTTTTGGTAGTTTTCAATACGAAGAACACGACTCATCGCGATCACGGGATAAGACGTTGTGATCATGAGCATAAACCTTTAGTGTAATTTTAATTGCAGGATTAGACATCACAATCATGGAATTTATGATATTAATACGGCGTGATTGTGGGGATGAGATACCGTAAACACGGGATGAGACCACGATCGCATAGAAAACTTCAGCCTAGAAAATATTTTTCACTTCGGAATTGCATTAAACAAGTTGCAACCTGTTCTCGTGCCATTTTCAACCGATTTCAAGCCTCAAGTTCATCCTTATTCAATAAACACCCCTTAAAGGATATTAAACTACAATAATTCTCTACACAATAATGTTTTCAACACCAATCATGATTAAAAAAAACTAAGGGCGAGAATCTACCCTTTTATAAATAACTAACCAATTTCAAGAAATAATCAAGAAAGGGGGAAGAAGACATACCTTAAGTTAAAAAAAATACTTGAATGGAATTCTTGTCCAAAATTGATTAGACTAATTAATTTTATGGGGGAGAAGTTTTTTGAAGTTTGTGGGACACTAAAATGGATTTAAAAACTACAGCCTTTTGAATTTCACGTGAATTATTATTGTTGGGACCCCTCTTCTCAGAATCACAACAAGAAGTTTTTTTACCTTCCATGAATGTGACACCAGTTACTTATCATCGAGGCTAGATGCTCTCGAATTTGTGGTCAAAAACATGGCGTTAGACTTGCTAAAGGTACTTTCAATTTGGGTGATGGCAGAGCAAAATATGACGATCCACCCAATAATTAGGCACATATGAGTATCCAAAAAAATTTCAACTCTTATTTTTGAAGGTGTTTCACCCCACAATTCAATTCCAGTTAGTTTTATACATTCAAACGTGTTCTACACGCCACCACAACTTTGAAATTATGAGGGTTAATTAATATAATGTCAAATCTAAACTACAAGTAAAAAATGAGACATTAAACTAATTAAGATACAGATGGGTTGCCTCCTATAAAGCGCACAATTTAACATCGCGACACGACGCCAGGTATATCACCCTTTATGTTTTCAGTTTGCGGAAATACACGTCTAGCCCAACTTTGCATCATATTTATGCAACTTTAGTATAATCACATTTTTTCCAGCTTGTTGGACTCTTATTGGTTTGGATATGTTTCAAAGGCCTAAGGTATTCTCAATGTAAACCACATTAGCTTCAAAAGTAGAGATCTCAAAATTGAGTGGTACCATCTCATAGCACCTACCTAGGTGCAAGGCGTAAGACTCTTGTTCTCTCCTTTTGACTATTGAATAAGGAGTAGTATCTACCTCATACCCTGTTCCTTATATGGTCCTAAGAGTTGCGAGTTCAAACTTGAAATTGACTGCCCATTTGCACCGAATGATGTGGATTATGAGAAGTTTTTCCTATTCTTAGGAGAATAAGAGTAGTTCCTTTTCCCCCAATTGATCTTTTTTGCTACGATCTTAAGCCAAAAATTGTCTTACCACATTCGATTCACGACATGGACATGGATCGGTATAGGCAAACCACTCTCAAACATATGGTCACAAAAAATTATAAAGAGAACTACTCACAATTTAGAGAGAAACAACTAAACCAGAAATCCTAAATCAATTCAATACGTCTAATTGCTAAACGACAATGGCACCCGTTTTCTATAATACTAAATTACCATAAAAAATTTACGAGTGAGTGGTTGTCATCAATAAAAATACCCAACTAAGAGTTAGGGTAAAATCCCAGAAGGAACATTTTATCTGCAATTGATAAGTTATAGGATAAATAGATATTGGTTTGAATTTGAACATGCAATCTACAACACTGTCAAATAGAAAGTGGATTTGTTAAGAAAATAAAGGATTTAGTCAAAGACATGACTAAGCAAGGATAGATTAGAAAATTTGGAACTCAACCCTCATTCAACAATCCATTGCAATCTCAAATCAATTTAAGTTTGACTAGATAATTATCAATCAACACTTATCTCCTTTATCTCTCAAAGTGTTTTATCAGAAAATCTACTTCGGGTTCAATAGAGTTCAACAATAAGCAATTCAATACATTAATCTGAATCCATATTTCTAGCATTCAACAAAGTAAATCCAAATTATCTCCTTCTCTCAAATTTAGGAATCAAAGTCAAACATGACTATTAATCTACTGCTCCACATCATGAATTCTTATTCGAGCAATCAACATAAATCGGAAGCTAGATTCAAGCATGCACCATCATATCATAGATTAAAGCATGAAAATACGATTAAACCCTAATCATGAAAGCACACAATCACAAAAACAAGCATTATAGTGAGCAATAAAAATGCAAACAAGTTGTCTATATTTAGCATGAAACCCCAAATATCAATTAGACAATTTCACCCATAGTTCTAGAAATTTAAAGAAATGAAATAAAGAAAAAATTAAGAGATTTTAGTGATAAAAACACGATTGTCAAATCCAAATGTGAATTGTAAGGCAACATGGAAGTCTCAATCCTAATTGAAATCTACAAGTACTTTTCTAATCAAAGCTAAGAATGTGGAATTCTCTCTCTCTAGGATTATTGCGTACAAGATGGATACATAAACACTGATTGTTGGCAAGTGTACAAAGGGGTATTGGGATCAATTTGGTGAAACTCCAAATCTGCCCTGGTGCTAAGTATTTTACCCTTTGTAATCACGACAACTAACACATGCGATCGCAGGGAGTAGTGTATCTAGGACATGGGATCACGACATCTGAATACAGAATCACAAGATTTGAATTTCACGGGCAACGCAATCACGACCTATAATTCATACAGTCGTTATAACTAAACTTCTCTCAGTTCCACTTTCTTCTAATTGGCCTCTTCCTTCTTCAATCCCACTTAATTTTTTCATCCATATTCTTAATCAACACTCAATTTCATTTACCTATAAATTTTAAGCAAACCACATAAAAAGCATCAATTCTAAACTAAATCAAGTGAAAATAACTATAAAATTTATTTAAATGAGGGGAAATCCACCACTCATCACTCACTCCCTTGTTTTCTACACTTATTTAGTTTATGTGCCCCGTTCATTTTGATCCTCCTCTTGCATCAGTTTTGATGGCTTTATTTTGAGGACTTTGTGAGGTACCACCTCGAGGAAGGTGTTACTTACTATTGACTATGTCTTTCTATCATTCTAGGAATGTAGACATTCAGACTTGTTCATTTATAAAAACTTGTATATTTATCTAGTAGCTTGTATACGTGAAATCATGTTTTGTTATGTTAATATTTTTGAAATTTTTATGTTATTTTTAGTCCTTATTTCCTTTCTTACTTTCGTATTTGCCCTTGTCAATGATTGATTCTGTTGACTTGTCTTAGTTGGATAAGGAAGATGTTATCACACCAAATTATTGAATCGTGCTAGTTAGAACTTTTATCTCTTCATATTGTTTCTTTTTTAAATTGTAAAACATGGCGATTGTTGTTTTCTAAAGCAATGAAGAAACTATATGTTGGGAAGGGTTTCCATTTAATTGCATTCATTGAAAAATTATATTTTATAAATAGACTTATTTTTTCTAAAATTTATACTTTATTTTTCTCCCACACCAGAATAAATTTTTATCTTCAACTATTTTTTGAATTTCATTACTTAATATCTTGAAGGTATTACTCTTAAAAGGAATAGTTAAACAATTAAGTTGAGACATATAAACACGTACGACAGAACAACTAATTTTTAATTTCAATTACCCATAAATTATTCGTTTATCAAATTGCAGGAAAAAGTGAATATTTTTAATTTAATTTAAAATTGATTTTTTAATTTATTTTAATGTATTCTATATTATTATAGAAACAACTACACATAAATTGTTTTATGTGAATTTCAAAATCTAAACAAGTTTAAACAAAAGAGATATGGTGTCTTCCACTCCAAAACATAAATTTAAAATACTTTAAATTTAAGTCAATATAACTATTATATTTTGGAAGAAAAATATCATTACCTCAACCATAATTTCATGTCCTATATTAATTTTGTAGTGATTCTGATAGTTCTCATTAAATATGATATTTGACCAACTTTATGAAAACTATTTAAATTTATTTGGTCAATGTTTTAAAACCAATAGCCATGTATTTTCTTTATAATACACATTACAAAGTATAATAAATGACTAAGGTAAAAGAAATAAATGATTTTAAATAAATTTCTCAATTAATTTTAAAATATCACTATTAGCAAAATAATAGAAGTCTTCACAATAATTGATTTAAAACTCTACTCCGTTCACACCTTTGCACTTTAAATTTATCTTACCTTTTATGGACAAATAATAAATTTTCCAAAATTGAACAAACATATTTTTCAAGAAACAACTCAACAATCTAGATTGTACATATAAAAGGCAAGATGTCTATTCTCTTCTTCATTTTAAGTTTTTTTTTTGAAAAAATATATAAGCAGTCAAGAGAAGACACTTGAACCAATACACGTTTGCTTCTTCACTTACTTCAATTTTTTCAACGGATTAATAAAGAGGAACATGTAAATGTGATTGAGACAGTATTGATTCACTCGTTCATTCTATTAAATTCATTTTTGCCTTTTATTTTGTTGCATAAAAAAATAGAATTACGTGATGGTAAGTTTGACTCAATTCAGTTATTGTTTTGTTTCTCAATTTTTTGCCTTGTGTTCATTTATAAATTTACAGTTCATTTTAGCAAGTGTCATGTTTTTGAATTTACAGACCGTCTCTAATAAATTCTAAAACCTATAATCAACAAGATTGATTTTTTTATTTCTCCTGCTTGAAATACAATTTAAGTTCTTTTGTCTATGGAATATAGAAAAAAGTATCTCAACCCCAAAAAAGTTATAGTAAAAGTTGTGTAAATCTTCCTATTTTCAAACCCCAGTTTGTGTATATCTCAACCTTTTCAAATCCTATTTGTTGGATGACATCAAATATGTTGTTTTTATTGTTGTGTATGGATCTGTATGAACAATCTCATTAAACACAATAAGACTTTCATAAATTTTTCCACAAGCATTCAGGCAATTATATTTTCCAATCTTAGAACGAGTCTTTTATCTCGATCTTAGAACGAGAGTCATCGAAGGATGACGCTTTCTTAATCTCTTAAAATCATTCCTATGTGCTCAAATCCAAAAGTGTGTTTCATCTCTAAAATCTATGTGTAATATCTATTTCTATTTATTTCAAATAAGTTTTATTTTATAAAATACAATGTATATATACGGTTATGATTAGGATAAAGTGTAAATAGCTTCAACGGCATTTGTGTATAATAAATGAATTATATTTTGTTTGTGGCTTCTAAATCTCATTTGGCTTTCAACTTTATACTAATTAGTGTGGGAAGAAGATCATTCTTTTTTGCAAGCATGATTTGTCAATTTGAATAATTTGTTGATCTTGCCTTTTGGATTTCATTCACTAGTATATGCCCAATATGCTTGAAGAAGAAAATAAAAAGAAATAAGATGCCAAGAGGAATAAGTAATCTTCTGGAGAGGACCAAAGGGGACTCTTCCAGGAATATACTAGAGAACAACCAAAATGAAAAACTTATTTATAGTACGTAGTTAATTACTTCTACATCTTACAACTGATTTATGTTGATTATTATTGTCCTTCTTAACTTTTATAAATTAAAACAGAAATAATGCCTTTTTTTTTAATTTTAATCTTATTATTAAATAAATTTTTAAAAATTAATTGGAGTATTAGTAGTCTAAGAATTAATTTCAATATATCATTAGTAACTCTTATTTAAAAAAATAAAATTTTAACTATTTGTTTCAAGGGAACAAAGAAAGAAATTCACCACTTCCCATGAAAGGGAGGAAGGATGCAGACAATCACGAACAACAATTTATTCATGGTAGGTAATTCATTAGTTTATTCAACAACTCGTAAATTACTTATACTATTAATTATATTTCATTTGATTATTAATGATTTTCCGGTGAGTTTGAGAGTCTTGGTGAAGATAACCATTATAGTGCTACCCAAATAGAAAATAACACTGTCAATACGTTTTTGTATCCCCTCCTTCCTGCTTGCGAGGTAATTTTTTAACAGTTACATCTATTTAAAAATCTTTTATTTAGCACGTTTATTATATTTCACAATATACCTTTCTATCTCCAATGTTTATTGAGAAACAATATGGATTTGCAGGAATTAGAAAGTGAGAAATTTAAAGAACATAGCAAAAGCAACATAAGCCGGGATCAAAAGTATTCTTTTGTGGAGGAACTTCTTGATGAACTACAAGAAGAAAATATTGATGGTACTTCAGGAATTTTACAACTTTTATGTTAAATTTATTTTAATTATTCGATGAGCACATGGTAATTTTAACTCTTCCCCTAAATGGCACATAACACATTGGTAGCCTAAAATACAGTCATTAAATTGATGTTGCAACCTTACTTTTTGAACTTCTAATTTGCTTGACATATATAATGAAATGTCACATTAAATTTTCAGGTGAGCCAAATATGAACAAAACTACATGCGAAGATGATATCCTACATAATTCTGATCACATTATAAATGAAAATATTAACTATGGCTCGAGACTTTTGGCAAAAGATGAAAATGGTTGAAACTATCATATCACACAAGGAATGCCGAGAAGTATCTTTTGTTCCATCAATAACATTTATAAGGTAATTCATATAAAGCTTTTGTTTATCTACATCATATACGAAAAAAGTTTCTAATATTATTCAACAATAGTTTATTTTTTTCATTTCTTTTGATACGTCGATATTTGACAAAATAAAATAAATTTCTAAACTTTTATTTTATCTCATCAAATTTCATTCCATTCCACAGTGTACTTTCAGGTTCTCACCAATTGAATATGAATATAATTGGAATCGTCCAACTGAAGAAGACCAAATATGAATCATTAAGAAAGTGAAGATTCAAGTATCAAAACAAACAAAAACATTGTTTGTTGTGAGAGGAAACGGAGAAACAACAACTGAGAAAACGATGATCATACTTCTTCCCCGTAGATTCAGGATTGCATTTTAATCAGTTCATTTAATCATATATGCAAGCTCAGGTTTTCTTTTAATAATGTTCTTGAATGTTGAAATTTATCATTTCATGCAAAACAATAAATTTAAGTCGCCTTTATAAACATTGTCAATTACTTCTTCAGTTCTTCTTTATTAATTATTCTTTATTAAGTATTTAATTAAAAATTCATCAACAAGAATGGTGTAATCTCTTTCGAATAATAACAGATAAAATTCGATACCAAGGGTCTTTACAAAAAAAAACTATCTACCTCTACGAGATAGTGATAAGGTTTGCATACAAAGTATCCTTCCCAGATACCACTTAGTGGATTTCACTAGGTATGTTATTGTTGTTGTTGATAGTATACCAAATTAATAAAGGTAAGTATTCGCAACATCAATATGCTTCTTCTAAACTTTATGTATTCATAGAGGCTTATAAATAGCTCACGCTATATGTAATAGATATTCTTTCCTAAAATTTAACATAATGATCTTCACGTTAACTAAATAATGAATGGAAGACAAGAAGACACCAGCCATGAGTCCTTAAAAACAACTTCACTATAATAAATATATGACTATGTGGCAATAACATATTTTAACACTATATAATATTTAATGGCAAAATTTAATAAATATGAGTATTTATAACCAATACCTTATATAAATGTCATTAAATATTTTAGTGAAATTAGATGCAATGATATTAACTCAATTACCGCTAAATGTGTCTTTTTGTAGTTCTTGTGCTTGAAGTATCACTGTCACAACCTATAAATGACTTATAAAGACGTGAAGTGATCATGGAAAAATACTAAAGAAAGGATGACAAGATTACAACAGAAAAAAAAATATTGAAGGTCAACATAAAACTAGATTATTGGATGTCATTACCGCTGTAACAGAGTTGACAATTATTATCAAGATTTATAATATGGTGATTGCATTGTAGATTTATCTGATGGAGGTCGTTGTAGTTGCATTTGCAACTGGTATGTATGTTACTTTAGAAAATTCAGTTGGTCTAGCCGTTACTCTCTATTTAATGGCTTAAATCTCTTTCACTGTGTTTAGCTTGTTTATGGTTATTATTCTTGTAAAAAGGCCTACATAAATTTAATTCTTTTATTATAATTATATTGACTTTGAGAGTCCCTTCATCAATCCATATAATATTTTTTTCTTACAATGTCATTGATTGTTAATAAAATTAAAATGATGTTTAATGATGTAACTTATGAGGTAGAGATGTACGGGAAGAGTGATAGTTAGTGAAGAAAATCCACGTCTAGAAGATGAAGATTATTAAGATGAGGATACTCAAATGGATGTGTGATCACACGCTGAGAGAAATATGATTGGGAATAAATTTTTTCGGTACAAGGTGGGAGTAGCTCTATGAAAGACAAGATGAGAAATATGAGGCTAAGGTGGTTCGGTCGTGTGAAAATTAGCTGCGAGGGTACGCCAATTAGGAGATGTGAGAGGTTGGTTGTAGCAATTGTTAAGAGAGGTAGAGGTACACTGGCAAAACATTGTTAGAGATTACATATGACTTAGCACAGCTCCAACTCAGTAGGTTGTTGGGTGTTCTCGTACTTAACGTGGGAAAATTTGGGGATAACCTCCTCATTTTCCTCTTCTCATCATTGCAGTAGTACTTGGTAATTGTATAGTTTCCTATTATTCTGTGTGTCGCACTAATTGTTGTTTTATTTTCTTCAAGTCGTGGTATTTGGGTATTATATTTTTCCTGCAAATTTTACTTTGATAACATTGTTTTTGAGCAGATGGTCCATTGAAAACATTCTCTTTACCTCATAAAGGTAGAGGTAAAATCACCATACATCCTACATACTTCAAACCCTAGTTGTAGGATTACACTAAGTACTGTGTTATTATTATTGAAAAAATATAAAAGAAATATTAATTGTGACGAAAGGGAGGAACAATATAGTAATTGACAATCTTTTGTGGTCTTAATTCAAAATGCATTGTACAAAATATGAAATTTTTATGTTCAAAATAAGGCGGGTCAACTGTGATAATAACTAAATGTAACCTAATTGATGGAGTATATATATGTTGATGAAATCCGTTTAGCAAAGTCTTTATCTTAAAGTGGTTGTCTAATGTTGCAGGCTGGTACATGAACCTTTAGAAGTGTGTATTAAAACATCTTAAAATGCATATCTATGTGTGGAGTTCGAGAATGATCGAAACCACAAGGGACTATTTTGTGCTGCCCTTGCATTTATACTAAAGGTTCTTTCCATGGCTTTAATTTATGACCTTCTTAAATAAAAAAAATTAAAATTCTAAAATCAACAGCTTCAAATTTTACTTTTATATAATATAATTTTTTGATGAAAAATATTCAATTGTTATTTTTTAATTAGCATAGGTGGCTTCACCATTCAAGATAAGCATATGGGAATTTGTTACTAAATTTTATACAAATTAAAGATTAGAATTAAATGTATATAAATAATTATAGGAAGAACAACATTTGTTGTATTAATATGCTTCAAGTTATAGAATAGTCTTAGTAAGAAAGAAAAAAGGGATTTGTTTAAAAAATTATGTGGATTTGTGCCTTATAAGGCTCAAATTTTCATAAAGATTGTAAGACTCATTTTGAGTCTTACTTTTAAAACCCTATAATATACACCGTTAGGGAAAGTAAGGAAATGTTTCCCTTTTCGTATAAAAATATATAGAGTTACCCTATTGAATGTTTTGAAAAAACTTGTTGCCCTTTTGGTTCCATTGTCACAACCGGAGTCTAGACCCCAGACAAGACCGGCATCGTTGACCTCTCTGAGATTGCAGACAGGCCTACATACATCATCTTTACTTCATCTAGGTTAATTTTAGCAGAAAATTTGAACTTTTTATTTTTCAACATGCATGTAAGTCATTCTAGTTAAACTCATATACGTTCACCATCAACAATCTACCATTAAGATCATCAAATGAAAGAAATAGTACAATGTTGCATTAAATGTATATTTGTCATAATGGCCGCAATACAATGTCTGAAATAAAAACAGGAAAGAAACGCTAGTGGAATAAACTCCACTAGCTCAATCCTATAACTAAGCTAGATTAAAATGGGCAAGCATCCTCGAATGAATGAGGGCATACGATGTCCGGATGAATGCTCCACATACGGATTGCTTCACCATCGACCTGTAAGCTTTAACGTCCACATGTGCTTGCACCTAAATATATAGAGTTGTATAGGATTAGTACACATAACATCTTTTATATCATTCGTTCATACACCATGGGACTTTGGAATGATGGGCTTAACATCAAGACTTCCCAACAATGAGGTCTCAACATATGTGACGTCAACTAGGGAGCCTTCTTTAGAAAACACAAAGTCTGCTTCATTCATTCATGCGTACTTCACTTCATACATTCATAAGATAGTGTAAACACCAATTATCCCTAGGATTTAGTTTAAGAATTTCATCTGTTTCGTTGTGCAATGATCAAGAATGGCCTAGTATCATTACATAAGACTAGCTCACCTATTGATTATCCTATCATAACACCTTCAGTATAATTCATTTCATTATGTGCATCATTTCAGGTTGGCGTCATTCATTGATTGGGAACTATAACTTTAACCCACATATATCATGTGAACATCATAAAATCTAGTGTCTGACCTACACCGAAAAAAGGTTGAATCACGGGCCAAAGTGACCCAAAACATGCTAGCTTGTATAGGGGATTGAACCCTACTAGATCCCTATATTGGTAGTATAGTTTCAAAGACTAGGAAATATAAGGAGACCCATACCCGGCATACCAAACAGTATCATCTCATGAGAGTTATATGAACCTCCGCCCTTCCCGAAGGAAGGCATCATCGCTCATAGCTATCCTATCGGTGCTTAGTATAAAGTTCCATTACATTCAACTCGTACATCATGGAAGCTGGCTACTAGCATGAGGACATCATAGCTTATTAGATGATTTCTCATATCATTATTAGTATTAAGTATGCATTAACTTCAATACTTTCGTTAGAGTGTTCATAGAGACTTGTTTCTTCATTAGCTTTACACTCTCATAGGTTAGTACGTTTTGGTAACATTTACTTAGGCTCATTTAAGATTCCTCTCATCTTTCATATTAGCCGCTTATCATTGTCACCTCATTAATTAACTTTAACACATTTGCTTTTCATAATTACGCACCACTTTACGTGAATATTCATTTTATCATAGCCAATGCACTTTGCCATTTAGTATGCTTCACACTCTTACTTAACCTTTCTAGGGTTACATCATTTTATCACATACATCTTAGGCTCACTTACTTTTAAACGTATGCTAGACTTATGAGTCCACAAATACAAGCCATGAGGATTCATTCATAGTTTGTCTAAGTGATTCATGTTTACACAAGATTTTATGGTACAAGACTTATGCATCTTGTAGATATGCCAAGATATTGATTTCCATCTTTAGAGGCAACATTTATTAAATATTTTTTTACGTACGATTTATGTGTCAATACGGAATCGGGTAATGGAACCCGATTTGGAATCCCTTAAACAACACTCAATCTTATTTTAAACTTGATAATTGAATTTTTCATATATGGGAGACCCTATTTCAATTCCTATCAACCCCATAATATTTTTTTCTTATTCTCCTCCCCTTTTTTGTTTTAAGAGAAGGAGGGTGTGGGTTCCATCCCCCACAAGCTCATTATTTTTCTTCTAATTTATATCTTAACTTTATCACCTATCCAATAGTTTGTGGGTTCAATCGCCATCTTCAACATTTAATTTCTCCTTTATTTTTCTCCTAACACTCTCATCCATTCAAGAGGTTGTGGGTTCAATCCCCACTCACCACATCTATTTTTCCTTTATTTTTTATCATGAAATTTTCATTTGTTGAGGTCGTGGGTTCAATCCCCAATGACCTCACAATTAAAATATTTTAAAAACATCGATAATATTCCTCATCCTTGATCGAGAGTGTTGGAAATTTGTTCTCTTCCAATCCATTTTCCTCTCAATCTTTTGTTGATTTTTTTTGTAGCTTTCATGTAATGATGTCTTTGGTTCAATCCCTAGTGATATCACTTATTTTATATTCATTTTTTATTGCATTTTGTACCACTTTGTTTGGCCGACCCCAACCTGCCAAGTGCTAGAAATTTGTTCACTATTTTCATCTTCTTTTTATCAACATTCATACGTTAATTCTTAAGGCATTTCGTAGATCATTTGGTGTATCATTATGTGTAATCTTTTTATGATTATATTAAGCCTAGACTTCCCATTAAATCCATCAACATTACACAACTTCTACACCTAATGATTTATACTAACATTCGCACATAAAATTCAACCATAAAAACTTATAATTTTTAAGGCTTAAAATCGAAAATCAAGTCACGCCATACACATACATTTTTCGATAAATTTTGGCATACAAACTTCATCGGTCATACAATTCCGAACACATAATCATTAACACATTATTACAAAAATCACACTTCATACCTAATCTACCAGCAAACATACCAATGTAAGATCAGTGATAGGAGCTAGTGACAGGAACATGTAATGGGGAACAATCCTAGTTTTGGATTAGAATTATCTGAGTCTTAAGGTTCTCTTAGGAAAGGGAACAAAAGTAAGAAAACCCATTCCTGATTTTAACATTGTCCAAAACATGAACTTGCTTCCCAAGACTTCACCAAATTCAAGTCCAATCCTACAACTTGCACCTTACGCAACTAGCGTATTACGTTTTGCTTAATGTTTTAAGATTGCTTTCTCGTTTGTGTTTTGTGTGAAAGTTCTTCAAGTGTGAAGAATTTTTTTTTCACGTTTGGCAGCCAGAAAGAAAGTGTGAAATGAGAGATATTAACGTGAAGGAGAGAGAGATTAACATGAAAAAGGTGAGTGGCTTAGGATTAGGTGATGTAGTTTAGACTTAGTCAACTCTTTGAAAATTCGAAAATATAATTTAATTAGTTTAGTGAAATGACCATAATGACCTTACAAGATCAAGTTCTAAACCTCAATTTAGTCAACTTAAATTTCGCTTCCGTCGTGGTTCGAACCCGTACGTCCCCATTGGGGAAATGGGTCCCTCCGGATCGACCCGACCCAAATAGCCCCATTAATTAATTAATAAATAATAATAATCTTATTTTCAATTTTGTTTAGATGTCCTTGATGTGATGACTTTCTTGTTTTGGAAAATGATAATTAGTAAGTTTTTGGAGCTTCCGCATTATTTTTGTTATTCGTAGTTTAATTATTGGCATATATTGGTTTTTTGGATTCCTTGGTTCACCTACATAGTAGGTTAAGTGTGGGTGCCACTCACGACTCGTTTTGGGTCGTGACCTAAAGCCTTGCTTTACAAATCTTGCAGCTGTTCCTTCAACTCTTTCAATTTAGTCGGTGCCATACGATAAGGAGGAATGGAAATAGTCTAAGTTCCTTGATCCACATCAGTACAAAAATCGATATCACGCTGTGTTGGAAGACCTGGCAAATCTGTCTGCAATACCTCCGAAAATTCACTCACTACTAGAATGGACTCAAGCATATGAGTCTTAACACTAGCATCTTTAATATGTTCCATATGAGCCAAACATTCTCTCTCTACAAATTGACGAGCATTGAGAAATGATATCACACCCTGAGGAGGGTGACTAAAGGAACCTCTCTATTCTCCTACTAGAATTCCAGGCATAGCTAAATTTATTGTCTTGGCATGGCAATTTAAAATACCGTAGTAAGAAGATAACCAATCCATACCAAGAATCACATCAAAATTTACCATATTTAAGACCTTTAAATCTGCATGACTTTCATACCTTATCAAGGTAACAATACATAATCAATACACACAGTCTACAACTACAGAATCCCCGACATGAGTAGAAACACGTATCGACAAATAGAGATACTCGCATAATATATCTAGACTAGGAGCAAAATATGTGGACACATAAGAATAAGTACATCCTGGATAAAATAATACAATAGTTGGTCGATGACAAACATGAAAAATACATGTGATAAAAGAATCTAAAGCCTCAGCTCTAGACTACCCGAAAAAACATAATAATGAGAACGACCTCCCTCATATTGTGAACCCCCAAGACCACTATCCTCGACCAGAAGGAGAAATACCTCTACATGAATGAGAACCACTTCTACCACTCTACGTACCACCCCTAGCTGAAGGTTGTACAACACTGATATACCGTGGGTTTCACAGTATTTTTAATGCTTTTCCTTATGTTTAGTGTGTCCAAAAGACTTTTAGTATTAATTTTTATGTAAGTTTCTCTTTATTTGTAGGAAATCTGTCAAAAAGATGAATGCGGAGATTCTTGAGCAAGAAATTCAGAAAAGTACCACCTACAGAGTTTGTGACAGTCCGTCGTGCCCTTGACGGTCTGTAGATTACATCGTAGTTCATTGCTTGGACGCTTTTGAGTTGTGGGTTCTAGATGGGCTAGTCCATTAGCTGGATGTGTCGACCCTTAAGGCTGCGGTCGACAGTCTTCGCAGACATCGATATGATCTTAGAGGCTAGGGTGCTTGAGTATGAGGCCCCTTCTGCAGAGCCTGCTGAAGACACAGTGATGGCGGCCTTATTCACCATTTCTGAGATTCCACCACCTCCCCCTCAGGAGAATGCCAAGAGGCGTAGGGGTCGAGAGGAGGATAAGGCTCGAGCATGGAAGAAGGAGCGTCGTGAGATGGAGGCTACGAGGAGAGCCTTGCTTGCTGACGAGGAAGCGCGTCAGATGAGGGCAGTAGAGTTAGTTGTTGTGGCATCTAACTCCAGAAATTTGGAGATAGCGGGAGGCACTGCTAATAGTGTTGTTGATGCTGTGGACACTACTGAGGGTGGCAAGATTACAGAGATAGTGGGTTCAGGGGAACCGGACCCACCAGCTTGCTGATCGTCGGAGCTTTGCGCCCCAGGTTTTCTTTTCCTACCACTCTTGTACTTCAAAATTTTTATGCATTGGGGACAATTGCATGTATTTTTGCTAGGGGTGGGTTAAATGGATAGTGAGTGGTAGGGTGAAGTCTGAGTAGCTCAATTCACTATCCTCTTTTGGGGTTTTCTAGCCTGTGTTTTTTTCCCCATGAGACTGATTATTTTTTCTGTTTAACCGGCATGTCTAAATCTTGTGTACATAGTTTAATTCTGAAGCATGATGGCTAAAATGATATCCTGATAAAGTGAAAATGATTCATGACTAGGCATAGTAATTCATAAATGTGTGGCTTTAAGAATGAAATAGAGGTACACCACTTCATGACCCTAAGTCTAAAATTCGAAGTACGTGTCTGATAACATGGTAGAGTAATGAGATGTAAAGTTAGTGTGAGGAAGATTTGAATAGTCCACTATTTGTACTGAGCTAGAACTTTCCTTGTTAGTCCTGCTAAATGTAAGTTGCAATAGTCAATTAGGAAAGGATCATAGGCACTTGTTCAATGTAGCCAATTTTTAGCCTAAATAAAAGAAAGCCAAATGAAATTAATCATTCTTTGATTTAAATGATTTGAGCTTAAACTAGACCTTTCTTTTTCCCTCCAACTGATCTTTTCTCAGAATAATGTGTTGGCCCTTGTCCCTTCTTGGACATGTGCACCTCAGCTTATGCCAAAAGCATATGTTGATGGTGGCTAATGAACTAAACAACCCTTTTTATGGCCCTGACCCAACTTTGGGTATTGTGTAGTTTTACTCATGGCAAAGTCATGAGTTAAGGGTAGCTATTATGAGGAATGCTCTTGAAAGTGGGGTTGAAACAACAAAGAGAGAGAAAGAACAAAAGTAAAGTGACTCAAGAATCAGTTGAAAGAAAAGTGAAAAAAGTATAAAAATAATACAAGAAATATAAGCAAGAAAAGAATAGAGTGACTTACACAAATGAAGAAAGAAGGGAAAATATGAAGGTGAAAAAATATGAGAAATTGGGCGAAATAAAATGATAAAAAGTGGTACGTTTAGCCGATATGTGAAGGAGGGAAAAAAGTCACTAAAGTATACCTAAATATACCCTACCTGACCCTGAGCCTATGTTACTAGATAAGAAAGTCCTATCGTGATCCAAAGAGTTGTATAGCGAACTTAATGCAATGAAAATAAGGGCAAGCTTATGGCAATATGTATGAATGAGTTGTGAATCTGTTCAGACACTGTGTGTTGAAAAGTAATCCTTATACTTAAACTGAAATCGTTGTGTGAAAAATGAGGATTCTTTTTTAAGTGAGACATTAGTTTCAATACAAGAAATATTAGCACCTCGGTGAGAAATAAAAGAGGATAGGTGTTAGTGCATGGTTAGTCTGTGTCATGGTCTGATTCCACATATTTCAAGCCTAATAATGATAGCATGCATAAATATGATGTGACTTATCGGGGTTGATAGACAAATTTTTGCGAAATATAAAACATGGATACTATTGTACAAAGATTTTGTATTGTGTCATAGTGCATCGCTTGAGGACAAACAACGAATTTAAGTTGAGCGTGTTGATATACCAAGGTTTCACGGTATTTTTAATGTTTTTTCCTTAAGTTTAGTGTGTCAAAAAACCTTTTTGTATTAATTTTTATGTAAGTTTCTTTTTATTTGCTAAAATATGTTTAAAAGATGAATGCGGAGGTTTTTGAGAAAGAAATGCAGAAAAGTACCACCTACCGAGCTTGTGACCGTCCGTCCTGCACGTGACGGTCCAATGGTGGCATCGTAGTGCAGCTGCTGAAGGAAGATGGGGAAGTCTGACCAAGTGTGGAATTACGAAATACGTGACGGACCGTGGTAGCCATGACGGTCTTTCCTGCTGATTAGTCATGAAGATCAGAGAAGTAGTCCCAGTACCCAAATTCCAAGAGTTCAAGTTTTATGGAACGGATACCTCCGATGGACCGTTGTGCTTGTGAGGATCCGTCATACCTACCGTCGAGGGTAATAAAGAGTGAAGCAGATGAAATTGCATAAGTATGGGACGACGGAGTCCATGACGGCCTGTCGTGATCACGACGATCCATTGTGAGGTCCGTCAACCCAGCCGCATTTTTACAGATTTCCAGCAAATAGAGTCCTTATTTAATTAGGTTTTTATTTTTTATAAATAGTTCTAAAAAACCTCGTTTTTAGGGTTAGACTCTTGATCATATTTAGACTCTTTGTTAGACTCTTGATTATTTTTAGACTCTTTGTTAGACTCTTGATTAGTTTTAGACTCTTTGATAGGCTCTTGGTTATTTGAGCTTATTTTGTGGATTAGACTTGGTGATTATTGTTACACTTTTGGAGAATCTTCATTCTTCAATCTATTGTAGTAAGTGATTGTTGGTGACTTTTGTTGATTAATCAAGTGAACTTCTGCATTTTATTCTTTTTCATTGAAGTAAGTGCATAAATTCTTATATTACATATTTGATTATTGTGTTTATAACTATGGGTAACTAAACTCCATAAATAGAGTTTTGGGAGCCATAGGTGAATAATGAGGTAATACCTAAATATAATAACAATTCTAGACTAATGTCTTGCATGTATTGATAATTCTTTCGCATGAAAGTCTTTTTAATGGATGACCAATGTTAGAACTCACCACAATGCTACTTGCTGGACCAAGGAGGTAGATAATAGGAAAAGAATTATCAACATAGATTTAGTGTATTATATCTAGCAGACTAGTATTTATTGGTACGAGATAATAACTTAGTCAAATATCGAATATGATGCTTAATATGAGTTAAAGATAAGGGTTAGTATAGCAACACACGTAGCCGGACCAAGGTGTGGAGTGAAATTTTCTAGATGCCGGACCAAGGATTTAGAAATACATAAATTATCACTTTGCATGCAAGATACTAGGAAAGAATTGTTAGAGTTAGAATTAATAAGTTATGAACCTGTGGAGAACACGTAAACCCTAGTTACTTTTATTAATTGATTAAACACTAACATTTGAAGTTGTTAGTTGTCTCCTTTAATTTCGCTAGTTGTTTTCATTTATTTAGAAATAGAAAACCCCCCTTTTATCATTTTTGCTTTCCAAGGAAGTAATTGACTTAATAATAGTAATAATAGATTGAAGTTAAGTCTAAACTATTTTCCTCGTGGGAAGATTCCAACCTCATTAGTTGGGTTATTTACTTGACACGACTGCTTTACTTCTTATTCGAGAATTAAGGTTATGCGTATCACGCACTGAAAGTTGAAGCCTGAGAACCTTGATGTTAGCCACCACGCCTTGTCCTACGCCAGTCTCTCACAAAGTATCTCATATCAGCGCACTCAAACAACCCCTGTGAGACGCAGGATGATGAGGGCATCCTGAATGACCAAAAATCCCTCCGTGAACTACAAGTCTAGCAGATGAACCCTGTGAAGTATGCACTGAGCTTGAAGAACTATGCCCACCGTAACCAACCTCAAATGCAGGTATAGTAGCATGAATGGGTCTGCTGGACTGAGAATGATAACCTCTGCCTAAGTAGCCTCGACTCCTAGGGGGAGCACCACAATAGTCACCTGAATATCGATTCCTCTTACCCTCACACTGTTCAGGTCCCTCACGTCAAATTATCTTTGTAAGGCCTCGAAAATGACATAGGTAAACTAGCCACTAACATGGTTATAGTGATGGTATAAAGTTATAAAATGGTTTATAATTTGGGTTTGAGGAAGTGTCTATGAGTTTAAGTGCGTTGGAATTCAAACGTCAAGGGACCACAAAGATGTTCGATGAATAAGTGACCTATGTGCCTCGTATGTCGTTTAATGTGTTTATGTGTGATTCATAAGTTTACAATGTCCTCAAAAGAGTTATTATAGATTATATAGTTAGTGTGTCACGTTTTGTGAAGTTTGGAGGTCAAACATCCAAGAAAGTCTATGACGTTCGAAAAGTTTACCTTAAAACGACTTTGTGTGTCTATGTATGTTTAGTCGAGTTTTACGTATTAGTTTTGGATGAAACATATATGGTAAGTCCTAAACTCGTATATGAACATATTTGGGATTAAAACGTCCGCGTACGACTCCATCTAGGACCCACAAGGGGCCCTAAAAGAGGACCCCAATATTGGAGATCAGCACTGCCAAGCAGTGGCAATCGACGACCCAAACAACGGCCAGTCAACCAGGAAATGGACCGTCGATGATTCATGTTGATGGATCCACTTTTCCTGAAGGTTGGGGAGTATCAGGTGCAACCCACGAGACCCCCATCGATGGAACGTGGGTGAGACAACGGACCGTCGATGAGCTTCCTGTTTTTTTGCCAGCTTTCAGTTAACTTGAGGGGTGAAGTTTTAAGTTCACCCCAAGCCTTATTAAATATGAGAATGGTTGTTTTGAGTGTTTATGGGTATTTTAAGAGTACATAAGTCATCAAACTCTCATTATAACCCTAACTCCTAAATCAAAATATATTCCCTCCAAAAGTTTCTCCAAAAACCTCCATGTGAGTTTAAAGTGAAGATAGAGCTTGAAGTTGGGTCTTCAATGGAGTTTCTTATTCAATTAGCTTTGGATTCTTAACATAAGATTTTTTCATTTCTTTATGTAATTCTTGTTATGACCTCAGAGCCAATTTCAAAGATGACTTTCGATGATTTCAAAAAAAAATGAAAAAGTCCAATTTTTACTCTATGTCTTGGGTTCTTGCATAAATGGTTTCCAAATGTTTATATATGATGAAATTTATGAATAATATATGTTTTCCAATGAAATTTTCCATGAACCCTTGACATTATCAAATCTCTCAATTTTACAAAAATATTGGTTAAGTGATCATGCTTTGAGATTGATGAATTTATGTGTAGATTGTTATGGGCTTTTGATTCATGTATAGATTATGGTTAATTTGTTTATAGGCTGTTTCAATTTGATCAATTGAGTATTGAATATTCTTAGATCTATTGAATGTTAGACTTATTGAATTGATATTGACTTAAGGCTTATGATTTTTAATGTAATCTTCTAGGGGCTATCTAATGATGAAATATTTATATTCAATTGATATGTAGATTGTATTAGATTGATACGTATGTAATGAATTTACCTAGTTTCATTGATTATTGATATAATTGTTTTGAATTATTGGTTATGAACTTGGGTAAGGGGCCTTATGATATCGAACTGGATGTTTTAGCATTGAAATCAATATGGTAAGATGGAGTGGGGTATTCTGCCATATTTCTTTTTATTTTATGTTAATTAGACTTCAATTATGTTGTGATTCATACGGTCCACTTATGGTGGCGGTGCTATGTGAATTGATGTGGCCTTGTTGGCATTACATTATGCAATATGATTATAATGGCCTTGTCGGCACTACTTGAATTACTATCATACTTTGTCTAGTTGTTTTATGTGAAGTATGAGTATATCTATCTATTGTGAAGCAATGTGAAAGTACTTGTTCTTTCTATGTATGTTATGAAAATCATGTAGTCTTACGCTTGATGCATGGTTGTTCCTACTTGACTATATGAGTCTACAATAGTTATATTGATGATGATATGGAAGTGTTGAGGATGACTTAAAGATGGTAATGGTTATTTCTATGTGCTTGTAGAATGATTAGTAATATGTGCTAAGGTAAAGTATGTGGTGTCTTCTCTTGGATGACTTGGATCTCTTTCTTGATGCTTGTACAAAAGTGAGTATGTGATGTCTTGAATTACGATGCTAAAGTATCTTAGTATTGAATTTATGAATGATATGTAAACTTGAATGATGTTAAGAGGGCCTTTTATGTGAAAACTTGAACATAGTGGTAAGGTTATAAATATTGAAGTCGAAAGTCGTAATGGTATCCTTCAAGTAAAGGAATGATGAACCTAAGGTTAATTGGCTGGAATGACATCATATTAATCCTTAGAAAAGTCATCATGAGCTTCTTGTCGTAGTTGTAAGGTATCCCTAGAGGACCTCTTTGGTAGGGTAAATGTGATTAGGTTATGAACTAGATATGTAACCCAATTGTATGTACCTTTAATGTGAATTACTGTATGAGAACGAAGTCTAGCACCGAGTGAGTATGGTAAGGGAAGTGTTCTACTTAAGAATGAGACTAGAATACAATACACGCCCTTCATATTCCTTAACTATGTGCCTACATGGGATGTTTCCTAGTTCTACCCATGGCAAGTAGAACACCCTCATTAGAGTAGGTTTGAACTCCGGATTCCATGGTTTTCTACCATGTTCTATGTCGATTATTTTGTATTTCTCATCTTGTTGTATACCTATTACCATTTGAGAAGTTTTATGAAGTTTAGGTTTTGGTATGGGACGCTATATAGACATTGCACAATAGACTTTGAAGATGTTATTTGGAGTCCCTAGATCTTGTCCACGATTATTACTTGAATGTCCTTTATGTGATGAATGAATCTTAAATGAACTAATGAATGTATTGACATAAGGTAAGAAATTATGTAAAATGATGTAGTATTAATCTAGAGTAATTAAGGGTTTTCTAGTTAAGGTGTGAAGGGGGCATAGGAATGGTCACTTCTTATCTTACCTAAATAAGTCTTAAGAATGACTCTTGTTAGGGAAGTTTGTTTATTATGTAGACATGATCTACGCCTTAGGTAGTCTTAAGGATTACTTAGGTAATCTTGAATAGGTCACTATGGACGTTATTTTCTTGATTTACTTAAGTAAGTTTTTCGATAGCCTTCGGAAGGAGAACTTCACATCATCTATATGTAAATGTATTAAGTTAGAATGATTCTATCTTAGGGATTATATAGGATCTCTTAAGTGTGTGCCTAAGGTGTTGTATAGGCGGTCGCTTCACAACTTACTCATGTGAGACTTAGAATCACCTTTGGTAGGAGAATCTTACCTTGATGTTAATGATGCTTTATAAGTGTGTATTGTGACTCAATATAAATAATCTAGAAAGGGTGTATGGGCGGTCTTTATTGGTGTGACTTAAGTGAATGTTTGGATAGCGTTGACTGAGAAGATTACATGCTAAAGGGTGTTTAAAGTGAAGTAAAGGAACTTCACTGTAACATCGTATTGAGTTCACTGTATAGTGAAGTGAATTAACAGTAAACTTTCTAAAAAAACGTGTTTATTGGATTAAGTGATTTCTTATGTATTTCTAAGTTGTTAAATGTTGTTCTTATGCTTATAGTATGATGTTTTAATTGAAATTCATGAAAAAACATGCTATTTACTAAATGACTCTTTTTCAAGGTTTTTGCATGGCTTCAATACGTAGTACATCTAATGTGACAACCCCTTCTTTTCACCTTTTTACTAAAGTGTAGGTAATTGGAAGTCTTGATGTTTCAAGGAGGATGGATTGGTTTTTAATCCTTGAAGATAAAGTATTGGTGAGTCCTCATCGATTCGAGGACAATATTCACATGTCCCTTATGTCATACACATTATTTTATTGTGGTGTATGGGATTAGTTCACAAGTGTTGTATACTTAATGTTTAGATGGTTAAAGTAGATGTTGTAATGATTTAATGTTTCACTTCCGCTTGTGTAATGTTTATGAAATAGTTCTTCATGTGTGAAGAAAGTTTTAAATTCTTACCTATTTTAGAATGTTTATTATGCAATGAATGATACGAGAGGCGTAGATGAGACTTCTTAAAGTCTCATTTGCCATGTGACGACGCAAGAATAGTCTAACTTCTAGGATGTACTTGCGGGTCGTGACAATCTCCCACTCCTTAGAAATATCAACAACTTTCTTTAAAGGAATGCTTGACGAAGCAACCTCGAAAACTCCTATAAGAATCGGAATAATGAGCCCCTTAACAAACCTATTCACTCTCTCAGCCTATATGGGAAATATCATAGAACCATGCCTAGCCATGGAATGAAATTTATCCTGATACTCTTATAACCATGCCTATCCATGGCATGAAATTTAACCTGATACTCTTATACTGACGTACCACCTTTCTCAAAACCGTGAAACTCGGCCATCTTGCGCTCCCTCTCACTGCACATAATAAATTTGGCGAGAAATACATGAGTAGACTGAGTCCAGGATAACGGAGGGGATCAAATTTGCCTACTACGAATATATTCTCCCCACAACTTCTTGGTAGAGCCAATCATCTGAAACACTGCGTAGTCAACTTAATGAGACTCCACTAATCCAAGATTATGTAAACTCTCATGAAAACTAACTATAAATTCATATGCATCCTCAGTTAAGTCACCTGTATAAGTTTGAAAATTTATTAGTCTTAACCTCTCAAACATCTTTTGGTCATAAATGGTCATACAAGGCTTGTTCACTAAAAATGATGCAATATCTGGAAACTCCATACTATCCTAATGAGGAGCTACAATAGCAGTTTGCAGAGCCTTGGGAGTTTGAGAATCTGGAGAAACTATCGGACCTGGAGTTTGACTCCCACACGGGTTTGTGAGCCATCAGAACTGAAAGGCAAAGCTCATTCCTAAGACATCCCCTAAATGATTCCTAACATACGAGCTAATGTATCTTGATTCACTGTTCTTGAAATAGTACTAGGTAGAGCCCCAACCAGCCCATCTCCCTCTACACGATCTTGCACATCCCCATGAATAACATCTGCATCAAGAGGTACGGTCCTATCACGACCCTTGAAAGATATTGCTACTTGAACTCCCACATGTGTTGCAATACTTCTCCTACCCCGACCTCAACATAGAGCTTATCCACTGCCTCTACATCAGATAGTGTTCCCAGAAGAAGGCGCAGGAATAGGCTACCGAACACTACTTGCCGATGTACGAGTTCTCGCCATATGTGAGAGAATGAGATATTAATATTAGAAATTCAACAAGGTCAAGTGCACACAATAATGAATGAAAGAACAAAATCTTTCCTAAATGTCCTATAGCCTTTCGAAGATAGGTATGGATGACATCATAGCAATCCACAAGAGTATACTACACATTGCTCTTCTACTCGTGAGACCGATCAACCTAGGGATCTGATACAAAATTTATCACGATCCAAATTCACAAGTCGTGATGGTACCTAAGTTCCCGACCAATTTGTAAGCCAACCCAACATATTTTACCAATTTCAACTAAACAATGAGAAAATGCAAAAACTAAGTGAAAATCTCCACAATAAAATCTCTTTATAAGAATGAATTGCAAAAAGATAAAAATAACATCCAAGAATTGGTGTCATAAGTACAAGAGTTTCTAAAATATAATGAAAGTTTGAAACTGAAATGACAAATACGTCATAAGGGATATCCTTTCCAAATACTAATATAACAGAATTAATAAAAGATAGAGAGAGGTGTGGGCCATGGAACAGCCAAGCAGCTTACCACAACCAAAACATAATCCAAGCTAGGACTCAAATTGCTCTATGAGATATGCTCGTACTTGAAAATGAATCTGCGCCACAAACAGTGCAACAGGTGTAGTTTGAGTACGAAACAACATGGACCAAGTATATCGCATTGACCGACACTGAAGAAGTAGTGACAAGTGTTTGTATAATAAAAGTCAATTCTTTAATTACACAAGTCTATATTCACTAACCAGCCAATTTATGATCATTATATCTCACCATCCCCAACAGGGACAATCTCCCTGTTCCCAACTTATACTCAATCTCTTGTCAATGCCTGCGCACAATATTTTATTTCAAATAAAGGGATGATGATGCACCTCAATTAGTCAAATATACACATAATACATATTCACCTCAATTATCGCACTATATGGGTGTAATTTAGAAAATACAATTACACAAGAAATTCAAGTCAATAATACATCATCTAATACCCATATGCTTTGATATTCTCAAACTACAATTCACATTCAATAGTAATAACTTTCCCTATATAACACCGTTACTCGTACCAATGCCCGTCACACCATTGATACGAGACCCCCATTTTTCCCCCTTACCACTTTGTAAATTTCTTTTTTATCTTTAATTAGGAAAACATCCTTCAACAAGTCTAAAATCCTAAACTTACCTTAAGTGGCAAACTCGTGCCACGAATCCTCAAAAATGTTCCTTTCCTTTTTTCATAGTTTACGAACGTTCACAATCTACAAATGATGTAATATTCGTAAGTAAGCGTGTTCGTAGACATTCAAATTATTATAAGTCTATCATAGAATCTAATTTATACGCCCAAATATCATATTTCCATATTTCAAGCAAAGAATTTAACCTTAATCTCTCCAATTACTGTAATGTTCAATGTCAGATTATATAAAATACACCTAATAATTAATTGTCTATCTCAATATATCAAAAATTAGAATCTTGATTTGATAAATAATTAAAATAAGAATAACTTTCCCCCGATTAACAACAACGGACATAGCACTGCTGCAATGTGACCATTTGTTGTAAAAAAAATTAACTATGCGCAAGACATGCCAAATTTTTTAAAAGTCACTACTAAAGGCAAATCATTGGCATGATTGACTAATGATTGGGGTAAGATTCTTATCCTCCACACTATTTTAATTCCAAAAATAAAAATAAAAATAAAGAAATTTAAAGCCAAATTTTGCACACATCCTACAATTACGAGAGGGAAATATCACAAACCCCAACCCTGAAATTATTTTCATTCCTGTAATCATTGTCTAACGACTTCGTTTTAATTATTATTAATTAAACAATCAGAAACTCAACGTAATATTTTACTAGATTTTCTCTAACTTTCCAATACCAAGTGAGAACAAAATAATACAATATCAACACAGTCTTTCGCGCCAATAATTTATACGACTTATGTGCTCTTATGCAAAAATTACAGTCGGCTAAAGAAACCTTTTCATCTGAAGTATTTGTTTTTCCATCCTTCTCTTTCTATTTTACACCGCACAAATAAATATCCAACTATTTTATTTTCCCTTCTTCTCTAAAATAACTCCATTAACATATTTTAATTACATGTGTCAGGTGTTTACTATAAATTATGTATGTGACCCACTAACTATTCAACTATGATACTCATTTAACAAAAATCGTTAAGCAGATAATCATACTTACTAACTAGTTTAAAATACCCTTTAAATTTTTCAAAAAGAGTTAAAATAGTCCTAGTTCTCAAAACGACCTAGCGGGTCATCACATTTTTCAAGCAATTAGAATCTTCAGCAACTATCGGATCTGGAGTCTGACCTCCAGCACGGGCTGTGAGCAATCAGAACTGACAGGCAAAGCTCCTGACTAAGACATCGCCTCTAGGATTCTTAACATACGAGCTAAGGTATCTTGAAACACTGGGGTGGCAATTGTACTGGGTAGAGCCTTAGCTGGCCAATCTCCCTTGACACGATCTTGCAGATCCCCACTAGTAACATATGCATCAGGAGGTATATCCTATCACGGCCCGGGTAGATATAGGTACTTGACCTCCCACAGGTGTTGCACTACGACCCCTACCCCGACCTCAACCTCGAGATCGTCCCCTGCCTCTACCTCGAATAATGTTCCTAGAAGCAGGCGCAGGAAAAGTCTCCCGACCACTACTTGCTAACCTACGAGATCTCGCCATCTGAGGGAAAATAAGATATCAATATTAGAATTTCAACAAGGTCAAGTGCACGCGATAATGAATGAACGAACAAAATATTTCCTAAATGTCATATAGCCTCTCGAACATAGGTATGGATGTCATCATACCGATCCGCAAGATTCTACTAGACATTGCTCTTCTACTCGTGAGACCGATGAACCTAGGGATTTCATACTAAATTTTTCATGATCCAAATTCACAAGCCGTGATGGAACCTATTTTCCCAACTAATAGGTAAGTGAATCCAACATATTTTACCAATTGGTGCCATAAGTACAAGAGCCATAAGTACTTATGAATTGCGGAAAGATAAAAATACCACCCAAGAATTGGTGCCATAAGTACAAGAGCTTCTAAAATATGATTCAAGTCTGAAGCTGAAATGAAAAATACATCGCAAGGGATATCCTTTCTAAATACTAATATAACAGAATAAGTAAAAGATAGAGGGAGGTATGGTCCATGGAATTGCCAAGCATCTCACCATAACTAAAACATACTCCAAGGTGGGACTCAAATTGCTCCACGAGATGTGCTCGTACTTGGAATTGAATCTGCACCACAAAGAGTGCAACAAGTGTAATATGAGAATGAAACAAGGTGGACCAAGTATAAGTCATTGACCGAAAATGAAAAAGTACTAGCGGGAGTTTATATAAGAAAACTCAATTCTTTTATTACACAAGTCCATATCACACTTACCAGTCAAATTTCATTCAAAAAAGATAATCAGATATCAATTATTTTCCAACCACCAATAAAAACACATAATCAAACAAGAAAGAAAGATGTCACAATATGCAATGTAATATGACACCATGAAATGATACGTCTCAGAATGCCCAGTACTCTCTCAACGGTACATACATGATACTTTTTAAAATACATCGAGAGTTCATGACCCATGTGGGACTTGCGAGGTCAATATGCCGAAACGGACGATCTCCACATTTTTGTGCTGACCATCTCAATGAAATATCATAAAAATAAATAATTTCCGCACGGACGATCTCCATGTGCTCAAATTATTATCTTTATATCTCACCATCCCCAGTGTGGACAATCCCTAGTGCCAACTTATACTCAATCTCATGTCAATGGTTGTACACAATATTATTTCAAATAAGGGCATAATGATGAACCTCAATCTGTCAAATATCCACATAATACATAATCACATCAATTGTCACAACTATACGAGTGTAATAAAGAAAGCATAATCACACAAGAAATTAAAGTCAATAATGTATCATTTAATACCCATATGCTTTGATATTCTCAAACTACACACATACTATGGTAATAAGTTTCCCTTTATAACACCGGTACTCGTACCAATGCCCATCACACTATTGATACGAGACCCATCTTTCGCCCTAACAAATTTGTCATTTTCTTTTTTTTAACTTTAATAAGGAAAGCGTCCTTAAACAAGTCTGAATGTTTTAACATACCTTAAGTCCAAAACTCTTTCCACGAATCCTTAAGATAGTTCTTTCCCTTTTTGCGAAGTTTACGAATGTTCACAATCTACCAACGATGAAATATTCATATGTAAGGGAGTTCGTAGACATTCAAATTATTATAGGTCTGTCATAGACACTAAAACTAAGTCCAAACACTAATCAGGCTCCAAATCTTAATATAATTTATATGCCCAAATATCATGTTGCCAAATTTCAAGTCGACAATTTAACCTTAATCTCTCTAAATACCAAAAAATTCAATGTTAGATCATATGATATAAACCTAATAATTAATTAGCTATCTCAATATAGCAAAACCTAGTTTTTTAATTTGCTAAATAAGTGAAATAAGAATAAATTTCCCCAATTAACAACACCGGACAGAGCACTGCTGCAACGTGACCATTTGTTTTAAAAAAATTAATTATGTGGTAATCATCCGAATTTTCTAAAAGTCACTACAAAATGCCAATCACGGGCGTGATTTCCCAATGATTGGTCTAAGATTCTTGTCCTACCCACCATTTTAAAACCAAAAAGAAAAATAAATAATGAAATTATAAGCCAAATTTTGCACAGATCCTGCAACTACAAAATAATTTTGATTCCTGTAATCATTGTCTAATGATTGCATAGTAATATTATTAATTAAACAATAAGATACTCAACGTAATAATTGTAATAGGTTCTCTCTAACTTTCCAATACCAAGTAACAACAAAATAATACACTTTCAACATAGTCTCCACGCCAATAATTTATACGACTTATGTGCTCTTATGTAGAAATTAGAGTCGGATAAAGAAAGATTTTTACCTTCAGTATTTGTTTTTCAATCCTTTGCTCTATATTTTGCACCGCACAAATAAATTTCCAATTTGTTTTCCCTTCTTCTCTTAACCAACTCCACAAACATATTTTATTTACATGGGTCAGGTGGTTACTATTAATTATGTATGTCACCCACTAACTATTAAAGTATGATACTTATTTAACAAAAATCATCAATTAGATACTTATAGTTACTAACTATTTTAAAATACACCTTTAAATTTTTAAAGAAGAGTTAAAAGAGTCCTAGTTCTCGAAACAATCTAGCGGGTCGTCACACCTTTCTAGCCATCAATATCTTGAGAAACTATCGTATCTAGATTATGACCTCCTACCCGGGTGTGTGAGCCATCAGAAGTTACAAGCAAAGCTCATTCCTAAGCAATCATCTATAGGATTTCTAACATACGATCTAAGATATCTTGATGCACTTGGGTGGCAATAGTACTGGGTAGTGCCTGAGCCAGCCCATCTCCCTAGACCCGATCTTGCACATCCTCATGAATAACATGTGCATCAAGAGGTACGGTCCTATGACGACCCAAGGTATATATTTTTACTTGACCTCCCACAGGTGCTTCAATATAAAAACTACCCCCTCCCTCTACCTCGGATATTGTTCCCAGAAGCAGGCGTAGAAATAGGCTAATGACCACAACTTGCCGATGTATGAGTTCTCGCCATCTAAGAGAGAATGAGATATTAATATTAGAATTTCAACAAGGTCAAGTGCACGGGATAATGACTAAAAGAATAAATTATTTCTTAAATGTCCTAAAGCCTCTCGAAGATAGGTATGGACGTCATCATACCGATCCGCGTGAGTCTACTAAACATTGCTCTTGTACTCGTGAGACCGATGAACCTAGGTCTCTGATACCAGATTTTTCACAATCAAAATTCATAAGTCGAGATGGCACCTATGTTCCCAACCAATAGGTAAGCCAACCCCACATATTGTACAAATTTTAACGAATTAATGAGAAAAAGTAAACACTAAGTGAAAATCACCACAAAAAAAGCACTTTATAAGTATGAATTGCAAAAAGATAAAAATACCACCCAAGAATTGGTGTCATAAGTACAAGAGCTTCTAAAATACGATGCAAGTATGAAAGTGAAATGACTAATACATCACAGGGGATATCCTATCTAAATACTAACATAGCAGAATAAGTAAAAGATAGAGGGAGGTGTGGGCCACAGAATAGCCAAGCAACTCACCACAAGTAAAACATACACCAAGTTAGGACTCAAATTGCTCCACGAGATGTGCTCGAACATGGAATCGAATCTGCACGACAAAGAGCGCAACAAGTGTAGTATGAGTACGAAACCATGTGGAGCAAGTATATCTTATTGACCGACACGACGAAGTAGTGACGACAGTTTACATAAGAAAAGTCAATTATTAAATTACACAAACCTACATTACACTTACAAGACAAGTTTCATCAAATGGAGGTAATCAATAATAAATTATTTTCCAACCACCAATAAAGAAAAGCATAATCAAAGAAGAATGAAAGATGTCACGAAATGCAATGCAATATGACACCATGAAATGATATGCCTCCAAATACCCAGTATTATCTCAACCATTTATACATGATACTCCTCGAAAATACATCGAGATTTCATGACCCATGGGGGTCTCGCGAGGTCTATATGCCAAAACTGACAATCTCCACTTGTTTGTGAGAACGATCTCAATGCACTATCATAAAAATAAACAATTTCCACATGAACGATATCCACGTGCTCAAATTATGATCTTTATATCTAAACATCCCAGCACGTACAATCTCCCCGTGCCCAACTTATACTCAATCTAATGTCAATGCCCATGGACAATATTATTTCAAATAAGGGGATGATGATGCACCTCAATCAGTCAAATATCCACATAATACATAATCACCTTAATTATCACAACTGTACGGGTGTAATAAAGAAAACACAAAATTTAAGTCAAAAATATAGTATCTAATACCCATATGCTTTGATATTCTTAAACTACAATCCACCTTCTACAGTAATAACTTTCCCTTTATAACATCGATAATCGTTCCAATGCTCTTCACACCATTAATACGAGACTCCTATCTTTTGCCCTTACCACTTTTTCAATTTCATTTTTTTTATCTTTAATTAGGAAAACATCCTTCAACAAGTGTGAAAGCCATAACACACCTTAAGTGCGGAACTCATGCCACGAATCCTCAAGATAGTTCCTTCCCTTTTCTCAAAGTTTTCGAACGTCCACAATTTACCAATGAGGCATTATTCATAAATAAGAGAGATCGTAGACATTAAAATTATTATAGGTCTATAATAGACCCTAAAACTCACTCCAAACACTATTAAGGATCCAAATATTAATATAATTTATATGCTGAAATTATCATATTGCCTAATTTCACGCCAAGAATTTAACCTTAATCTTTTTAAATACCCTAAAATTCAATGTTAGATCATATAATATACACCTAATAATTAATTACCTATCTCAACATATCAAAATCTAGTATCTTGATTTGATAAATAAGTAAAATAAGAATCACATTCCCTTAATAAACAACACCGGACAGAGCACTGCTGCAACATGACCATTTTTCTAAGAAAAAATTAATTATGCACAATACATGCAAAATTTTCAAAAAGTCACTACTCAATGTCAATAATTTGCATGATTGTTCTATGACTCTTGTCCTCCCCTCCATTTTAATACCATAAAGAAAATACATAAAGAAATTATAAGAAAATTTTGCACAGATCTTACAACTACAACAGAAAAATCACAACCCCAAATCTTGAATTATTTTCATTCTTGTAATCATCGTCTAATGATTGCATACTAATTATTATTGATTGAACAATCAGTAACTCAACGTAATAATTGTACTATATTTTCTCTAATTTGGTATGACAACAAAATAATACAGTATCAACATAGTCTTTCGCGCCTATAATTTTTACGACTTATGTGCGCTTATGCAGAAATTAGGGTCAGATAAAGAAAGCTTTTTACATGAAGTATTTGTTTTTCCATCCACTGCTCTGTATTTTCCACCGCACAAATAAATTTCCAACTCTTTTATTTCCCTTCTTCTCTAAACTAACTCCACTAACATATTCTAACTACATATGTCAGGTGGTCACTATTAATTACGTATGTCACCCACTAAATATTAAACTATGATACTCGTATAAGAAAAATGATCAATTAGATACCCATACTTACTAACTAGTTTAAAATACCCTTTTAAATTTTTCAACAAGAGTTAAAATAGTCCTAGTTCTCAAAATGACCTAGCGGGTCTTCATATTTTTTTAGCCATCAGAATCTTCAGCAACTATCGGATCTGGAGTCTGACCTCCTACCCAGGTCTGTGAGCCATTAGAAGTGATAGGCAAAGCTCATACCTAAGGCATCATCTCTAGGATTTCTAACATACGATCTAAGATATCTTGATGCACTGGGGTGGCAATTGTACAAGGTAGAGCCTGAGCTGGCCCATCTCCCTCGACCCGATCTTGCACATCCTCATGAATAACATCTGCATTAGGAGGTACGGTCCTATCACGACCCAGGGTATATATTGTTACTTGACCTCACACAAGTGCTTTAATATAAAAACTACCACGACCTCAACCTCGAGTTTGTCTCGTTCCTCTACCTCGGATATTGTTCCCAAAAGCAGGCGTATGAATAGGCTCCTGACCACCACTTGCTAATGTATGAGTTCTCGCCATCTGAGAGGGAATGAGTTATCAATATTAGATTTTCAACAAGGTCAAGTGCACGCGATAATGAATGAAAGAACAAAATATTTCCTAAATGTTCTATAGCCTTTTGAAAATAGGTATGGACGTCATCATACTGATACATAATAATCTAATAGATGTTGCTCTTGTACTCCTGATACTGATGAACCTAGGGCTCTGATACCAAATTTGTCATGATCCAAATTCACAAGACGTGATGGAACCTATGTTCCCAACTAATAGGTAAGTCAACCCAACATATTTTACAAGTTGTAAGTAAACAGTGAGAAAAAGTAAACATTAAGTGAAAATCTCAACAATAAAAAAGCTCTTTATAAGTATGAATTGCGGAAAGATTAAAGTACCAACACAGAATTTGTGTCATAAGTACAAGAGCTTCTAAAATATGATGCAAGTTTCAAACTTAAATGACAAATACATCACAAGGGATATCTCTTTTAAAAACTAATATAAAAGAATAAGTAAAAGATATAGGGGTGTGGGCCACATAACAGCCAAGCAGCTCACCACAACTCAAACATACTCCAAGCTAGGACTCAAATCGCTCCAAGAGATATGCTTGTACTTGGAATCAAATCTGCTCCACAAAGAGTACAAATAGTGTAGTATGTGTACGAAGCCACGTGGACCAAGTATATCTCATTAACTGACAATGAAGAAGTAGTACGAAATTTTATATAAGCGAAGTCAATTTTTTAATTACACAAGTCTATATTAAACTTATTAGTCAAGTTTAGTCAACTTAGAGGTAATCAAATATCAATTATTTTCCAACCACAAATAAAAGAACATAATCAAACAGGATTGAAAGATGTCACAAGATACAGTGCAATTCAAACCATGAAATGATATGTCTCAAAATACCTAGTACTCTCTCAACCATATATATACATGATACTCCCCGAATATACATCGAGAGTTTATGAATCATGGGGGTCTCGCGAGGTCTAATCGCCAAAATGGACGATCTCCACGTGTTTGTGTAAATAATCTCAATGCACTATCATAGAGATAAACAATTTCCGCACGGACGATCTCCACATGCTCAAATTATGACTTTATATCTCACTATCCCAAGCCCAATCAATCTTCCTATGCCAACTTATACTCAATCTCATGGCAATGCCAGTGCACAATATTATTTCAAATAAGGGGATGATGATGCACCTCAATCAGTCAAATATCTACATAATACATAATCACCTCAATTATCACAACTATACGGGTGTAATAAAGAAAACATAATCACACAAGAAATTCCAGTCAATAATCTATCATTTTATACCCATATGCTTTGATATTCTCAAACTACAATCCACCTTCTATAGTACTAACTTTCGCTTTAAAACCCCGATACTCGTACCAATGCCCGTCAGACCATTAATATAAGACCCCCCATCTTTAGCCCTTACCTCTTTGTCAATTTCTTTTTTATAATCTTTAATTAGGAAATCGTCCATCAACAAGTGTGAAAGCCTTAACATACCTTAAGTTCCGAACTCGTGCCACGAATCCTAAAGTTAGTTCCGTCCCTTTTCGCAAAGTTTACGAATGTTAAAAATCTACCAATAAGGCATTATTCGTAAGTAAGAGAGATCGTAGACATTCAAATTAATATAGGTCTATCATAGACCCTAAAACTTACTCCAAACTATAATTAGGTTCCAAATCATAATATAATTTATATGCCCAAATTATCATATTACCTAATTTCAAGCAAAGAATTTAACCTTAATCTCTTTAAATACCCTAAAATTCAATGTTAGATCATATAATATACACCTAATAATTAATTACCTATCTCAATATATCAAAAAATAGTATCTTGATTTGATAAATAAGTAAAATAAGAATCACATTCTCCTGATTAACAACACTAGACAGAGCAATGCTAAAACGTGATCATTTTTTTAAAAAAAAATTATTATGCGAAAAATATGCAAAAATTTCTAAAAGTCACTACTAAATGCATAGTGGCATTATTTGCCCAATGATTGTGCTATGATTCTTTTCCTCCCCACAATTTTAGTACCAACAAGAAAAATAAATAAAGAAATTATAAGCCAAAATTTGCACAGATCCTACAACTACGTGACAGAAAAATCACAACCCCAACCCTTAAATAATTTTCTTTCCTGTAATCATTGTCTTATTATTCCATACTAATTATTTTTAATTAAACAATCAGAAACTCAATGTATAATTATACTAAATTTTCTCAAACTTTCCAATACCAAGTGACAACAAAATAATACAGTATCAACACAGTCTTTCGCGCCAATAATTTATATGACTTATGTGCGCTTCTGCAGAAATTAGAGTCGGCTAAAGAAATCTTTTTACCTGAAGTATTTGTTTTTCCATCCTTCGCTCTGTATTTTACACCACACAAATAAATTTCTAACTCTTTTGTTTTCCCTTCTTCACTAAACTAACTCCACTAACATATTTTAATTAAATGGTTCAGGTATTACTATTAATCATGTATGGGATCCACTAACTATTCAAGTATGATACTCATTTAACAGAAATCGTCAATTAGATACTCATAGTTACTAACTAGTTTAAAATACCCCTTTAAATTTTTCAACAATAGTTAAGATAGTCCTAGTTCTCAAAACGAGCTAGCAGGTAGTCACACCTTTGAGAATTGGTGCGTTGACGGTGATGTAATTAAATGTTCATGTCGAGATGCGGATTTAATTTGTGGCAAAGAAGAGGTGAAGTTCAAGAGCACCTAACGTTAAAACCTTTTACATTAAATCACAAAATCTGGTATTTGCATTGTGAAGGCTTAAATAGAACTATACCACAAACATTTGAATGTTCACAGGTCACAGCAAAAACAATGCAGCCTACTGATCCAATTGTGTCCACGATTAATGACATATTTGGATTCACTGGGAACAATATGAATGAACCTGATGTGTCTATGAATGGAGAAGAAATATTAAATAAAGAGCATACTGAAAAGCCTAATGAAGATTAAGCAAAATTATATGAATTGATCGAATATGACAAGCAACCATTGTATGAAGGGTGTACAAAGTATTCAAAATTATCCTTTCTACTCAGATTATATCATTTAAAGTGCTTGTATTGAATGACAAATAAAGCAATGGGTATGTGCTGGAATTGTTAAAAGATGCCTTTGAAGATGCCAAGATTCTTGTTTCCTTTTATGAGGCCAAAAAATCATCAACAAACTTGGTCTTAATTATACCAAAATACATGCTTATCGAAATGACTGTATGTTATATTTTGGGGAACACGATGAAGGCTTGCAAGAATGGAAAAAATGCAAGACATCTAGGTGCAATGATAGTAAAAAGAAGCAACCTGCAAAGATTTTGTGCTACTTTCCTTTAAAACCGAGGCTGCAAAGATTGTTCACGTACTCTAAAACTATTAAGTATATGAGATGGCATTCTTTAGGGGGTAACAAAGATGGATTGATGAGGCATCCTAGGGATTCTCAATCTTGGAAACCATTTGACTTGCTTCATCCTGAATTTGCTTCAGATCCTCGGAATGTTCGACATGACCTATCTTGTGATGGTTTGAATTCTTTTGGTTTGATGTTATCAACTTATTGTAATTGGCTAGTGATTCTTATTCCCTATAACCATCCTTTTTCAGAGTGTATGAAAGAATCTTCATTAATTCTCTCAATGATCATTCAAGGAAAAATAATCATGGAAATGACATAGATATCTATTTACAACCTCTTATCCAAGAGTTGAAGGAATTATGGCATGATGCGGTCCAGACATTGCATTCTTCAAATAATGAAACATTTAAAATGCGACCAACTTTAATGTGGACAATAAGTGATTTTCCTGGATTTAGTAACTTATCTTGATGGAACTCAAATACTCAGTTTTCTTGCCCCACATGTAAGTTTGTTACAGACTCTTACTAGTGGAATCATAGTAGAAAATTGTGTTTTATTGGTCATCGTCGTTTTCATGAAAGAGGCCACGGATTTAGATTTCAACATCTTTGTTTTAATAAAAAATAAGCAACGGGAGTCGCCAGTTACATTATCAGGATCAGATATCTTGAAATAAATGGAGGGAATTAATGTCAACTTTTGACAAGCACCTGAGTCAAATAATAATAGCAAAAGAGATATAAAATCTATAGGGAAAATTGCGGTTGTTAGACAATGGAGAAAGAGAAGCATATTTTTTACCTTCCTTATTGGGCATCTAACTTGTTGCGTCATAATCTAGATGTTATGCACATTGAGAAGAATATTTGTTAGAATGTGATATATTCTTTGCTCAGTGATTCTGAAAAATCAAAAGACAATCCTCAAGATCGAAAGGATCTTGGTGAATTGGGTATAAAAAAAGAACTTTGGCCAGTTGAGAATGGAAATTATCGTCTTTCTTTGAATACTATTTTAAATACAAAGGAAAATGGTTGTAATAAAGATGTACTTTTGTGAACTCTGAAGAATATCAAAATGTCTGATGGATATGCAATCAACATTTCAATATATATAGACTTTAAACAACGAAAAATATTTGGAATGAAGAGTATTTTAACATTCTCATGCAACATTTATTACCAATTGCAATACGTAAAGTTTTTCCTGATAAGGTTAATGCTGTGCTAAGGGAGTTGAGTTTGTTTTTTCGACAACTACGTGCCAAAAACATAAGTCACTAAGATATACAAGCTCCATTCATGATATTCCAACACTATTAACCACTTAGAAATATTATTTCCTCCCATATTCTTTACAATCATGGTTCATTTGACTTGTCATGTGGTCTCTAAAACAAAACTTGGGGGTGCAGTGCAGTATCGATGGATGTATGTTGTGAAAAGGTAAATACAATTTCTTATTTGTTATTGGAATTTATTGATTAAGTCAATGATATAAAACTGTTTTTTTTTACTATTTATTCATCTTTGTTAGGTATTTAGGACACTTGAAGTCCCTTGTGCGAAACATTTCAAACCAGAAGGTTCGATAGCGGAAGGACATGTAGTAAAAGAAGCTCTTACCTTTTTCTCTCAATATCTTGAAGGATTTGAGATAAGAATTAATCGACCATGTCGTGTTATGATAACTTTGGGGATAAAGGCTCGACAAATTCATCGAGCCTGTTCCCACCTGTTAGTAAAGGAATAGGAGCTGAAACATTTGAGTCTTCACCTATGGTAAAATGTCCAGCTCATCAATATTTGGTACTAAACTGTCCGCAAGTCATGTCAGCACTTGAAACTTGAATGGAGACCTATAGGTTACAAGCTTCTATTTTTGCATCTTCTTCCATTAGTGTTGGGCAGTATGTGTTTCAATCTGTAACATTATCATTCTCACCAATTGTTGTAACATTTCAGTTGTGACGATACTTGCATCTTAACAGATCAAGATGCATCGTGTTCAGATTATTTGTTGATGAACTGTGTCCCTCTTCTAAATGTCAAGAATGTGAAATTTCTGAGAATAATTGTGCCATAACATGTTTCCCTTGCCTTTGTAAAATATAATACTGCTGACCTTAAATTATCCGTGATTCAGGAAATGCAGGTTGATAATTTTATTAACATTTCATGTAGTGAGTTTAAAACTCATATACAAAGCCGGTAGAAGGTTTGAAAGCCTTAAAGTACATATGTAGACTAGATAGTTAATAATGATTGATTTGTTTACTCGAAAGATTAGTTTCATTATATTTTAGAGATTGATAAATTTAAAACTATTTCTAACAGGGTTTTTTTTAGATTATGAACTGGGAAATTTCGAACATTGTATCAGATGACCTTAAGTTTCTAGAAAATGGTTCATCTCCAAATGCTAGAAGGTTTACAATATTTAACATCAATGGAATAAAATTTCAGACGACAAGTCAAGAACATGAGTTGAAAACTTAGAATAGTGTATTTTTTCTAACTTCGTCCACATCTTTTATTGCTATAGTTCTGACGGAAACTTGAGGCTAGCCGATGATCCTAATTATGGAAATTGGAAGACATTATCGAACTCAACTATTATGGTCAATTTACAATTGCATTATTCAAATGAAAATGGGCTGACAGAACTAGGGACAGGGGGGTTTAAAAAGGATTCATGGGGATTTCATTAACAAGCCTAAAAATGGATATGCTAAGTAACGCTTAATGTGTCTAGAATGCCAACGACTAGACCGGGTTCACATGGATTGATGTGCGTAAAACCAGACCTCAGAACGCTTGCTACATCCTGGAGAACTAACTTGTAAAGTTAGTTGAGCTAGTAAAGATTGGGTCCAACCATGTAGGGCTCTCGATTATGAAGATTTACTCGAAGGAGTCTTTACCGGACTTAAAAAGAGGAAATCATACGTTCGGAGGGTCTAGGGTAAAATAGTCTTTTTCCAGGCCACGTGTAGTATCGTAATTACCCTTAGTATACAATTAATTATTTACTTAATAAGGTGGAGGGGTATTTTGGGGAGAGAGGGCCGGAATTGGTCTCTTGAAGGGAATGAAGTCTTGCTCCACCAAGGTTCAAACCTAGGTGGAAGCAATGAATTAATTTGGGTTTTTATATAACCTATTGAATTAATGTAATTATTTAATAATATTATTCATTATCTGATTTAAAATAAAATAAAAATCAGATTTTTATTAAATAAACAAAACCTTATTGACTAAGTCCTAAAACTACCTAGGGCTCCTAAAACTCCCACTCTCTCACGTTTCTCTCTCCACTCTCACGCACAATCTCTCTTATTATTTCTCACATTTTCTTCTATGCCATAATAAGATACAAAATCAAAAAAATAAACCAATTTCTTCACCCTTGAAGAACTCACGCGAAATCAAAACAAAACAAACGTTAATCGTACACTAGGCTAAGGGAGGTTGCCATTCGAGTGGAGTTGATATTGAGGAGGCTTAGAGGTGTTATTGGGTGAAATTTTTGAGCTGCAAGTCAAAATTTTCACGTTTAAAAGATATGGGTTCTCTTCACTCTTGTTCCATTTTCCAAGAGACCCATTAAGGTTCAAAATATACATTTCGAAAACTAGGATTGTTCCCCGTTGCATATCCCCCTGCCACTAGCTCCCGTTGAGTCATGGGTTGGTTATGCTTGTTTGTAGAAACCTAGCGATGAAACATGTTTTCGTGATGATTATGTTTATATATGTATTATTGGAATTATGTGACTTATGTTGATGTTTTCGAAAATGTAACTACGTGTGTATGTGTGTGTTGCTGTGACTATTGTTCATGGTTTAGGACTTGAAATGGCATGATAGTTCTTTATATTTCAGGCACACATGTTGATTTAAATGTGATGTTCATATTAGTTGAAATGTGGATTATTTGAGGTATAATCTCTTGTCAAAACGAATCCATGAAGATGCACCTAAAATGTACTAAATGCACTATGAATTTCCCCTAAGAACTACGGTGTAACTTGATGAAAGGATGCTGAAAAATTAAAGGAAAATTTTCAGCTTCTATTGATGAATTTCAGTCAGCAATGAGGGTTGAAAAAGTTGAAAAAATGAATCAAAACAAGTGAGGTCATGGAGGATTGAACTCGTGATCTCACCATGTTAAAAACCATGAAAATAAAGAAATAAAAAGAAATCTGGTGAAGTGAATTCGAACAATGGTATTGGCTGGAAAATATAAATTAAAAGAAAAAAAATAAGAAATGAGAGGAGTGGGATTCAAACCCACAAACTCTCAATCCGATTTAAGGAAGAGTAAAAGAAAAAAAAGTGAGGCGTGGGAATCGAATCCACGACCTCTAAGTAGATTAAAGGAGAAAATTCCAAGAAATTAAAGAGGTAATGTGGGGATTCGAACCCATAACCTCTCGGCCAAAGGAGAGAAATTAAAAGTAATGAAAATAAAAAGTAAATGAGCTTGTGGGGTTCGATCCCACATCCTCTTTTTTTTATTTAGCGAAAAAAGAAGAGAGAAGTTAAGTGAAAAACAAAATGAAGGCTTTGGGGCTCAAACTTTGGTCCCCAAGACGTATGGATCAACTAAAGTAAATGAAAAAAAATGTAAGTGTTGTCCAAGGGATTTGAAACCGGGTTCCATTGCCCAAATTTCGTATTGATAAATAAGGCATACGTTAGTTAAGTATTCAAGAATAATGTTGCCTATTTAGATCGAAATTGAGATCTTGGCATACATACAAGATGCGTAAATCTTGTATCATAACCTTAGAAATATATGAATCACTTAAACAAATTATGAACAAAGCCTCCTGGCTAGTATGTATAGATAGACCCATAAGCCTAGAATACGATAAAAATAACTGAACATAAGATGTACACAATGAAATGATGAAATGAACAAAGAAAACATGAAATGAACAATGAAATGATGAAACCCTAGAAGGGTTAAGTAAGAGTGTAAAACACACTAAATGGCCAACAGCATTGGCATATGAAGAAATGAACAATAAAATGACGAAATGAACAATGATATGATGAAATGAACAATGAAATGATGAAACCCTAAAAGGGTTAAGTAACAGTGTGAAACACACTAAATGGCCAAGTGCATTGGCATATGATGAAACGATCATTCTCGTAAAATGGGGTGAGTAATTATTAAGAGAAAATGTGCTAATGTTAATGAATGTGGTGACAACATGATATCAGGCTAATGTAAAAGATGAGAGCAATCTCAAATGAGCCTGAGTAACTGTTACCAAAACTTACTCACCTATGAGAGTGTAAAGTTAATGAAGAGACAAGTCTCTAGGAACACTCTAATGACAGTATTAAGATTAACACTTAATACTGATGGTGAGATGAGAAATCATCTATTGAGGTATGATGTCCTCATAATAGAAGCCAAGTTCCATGACTTATGAGTTGAATGTAATGGAATTATATGCTGAGCACCGATATACTAGCTATGAGCGGTAATGCCTTCTCTTGGGAAGGGCGGAGGTTCACGTAACTCTCATGAGATTATATTATCCGGCATGCCAGGTATGGGTTTCCTCATATATCTAGTCTTCGAACCTATAGTGCCAATACAGGGATGTGGCGGCAATTCTCGTGTATGCTAGCATGTTTTGGGTCACTGTGGCTGGTGATTCCACCTCTTTTAGGTGTGGGGTTTCATGACACTAGATTTCATGATGCTCACATGATTTATGTCAATTAAAGTGAAAGTTCCCACTCAATCAATGATACCTACCTCAAATGATGCACATGATGAATCAAACAATAGCAAAGATGATAGGATAAGATAATCAAGAGGTTTGTTAGATTCAAGTAATGACATAAGGTCATTCTTGGTCATTGCACAACAAATCCGATGAAAGTCTTACACTACATCCTAGGTATAGTTGGTGTTTACATTGGCCCGTGAATGAAATGAAATGAAGTACATATGAATGAATCAAGCAGACTCTGAGTTTGTTAAATCCGTTTCGCTAGTTAAGGTCTCATATGGTGAGCCATCATTTTTTGGATGTCTCAATGTCAAGTCCATGATTAGAAGGTCTCATGGCATACGAATGAATGATATGAACAACGTTATCTGTTATATGAATTATGATATATGCTATGTGTACATTGTTGTGTGATGTGTGCAACATTTTAAGTATGATGATGCATGTTATTCTCATGGAATAACTTTCCTAATTAATAAGAATTTTTAAAGCTCATAAACTTTCCTAATCCAAATTTGGAAAGTTTAGTCACTTTCCTAATCTCAATTTGGCAAGTCCACCGATTTTACATGCTATAATCATGTTGCTAGAAAAGAGCTATTATTACTCATGCATGTCCTTGGTGTGTGCTTTCATATACCCATACTTAGTACAAGTGTGTACTAACCCTATACAACTCTAAACTTTTAGGTGCAGGCATAGGTGGACGCTAGAGCTACATGAATCAACACTATAGTTATGCGGACATTGAGAATTCATCCGGGCTTGGTAGATCATGCTTTCGAGGATGCTTGACCATCTACATTCTAGCTTAGTTGCAGGATTGAGATAGTGGAGTATGTTCCACTAGCATTTATTTTCTTGTTTTTGTTCAGACATTACATTGGTGTCGTTATGTCAAGTACATCTTTATCGTTATAATAAACTGCTTCTTTCATTTGATGATCTTAATGTTAGATGGTTTATGGAACAATGATATATGTAATAGAATGTCTAGTAAGCATGCTAGGAAACAATAAGTTTCAAATTTTCCGGTTAAATTAACCTAGATGAAGTACGAATGACATATGTAGGATTTTTGACGACCTGTGAGAGGTTAACAACGCCGGTCTCGTCTAAGGTCTAGATTTTGGTTGTGACAAAGTTTGTATGAGAGTACTAGGTTAAATTCCGAGTATAATAAGTTCACATCAACCACATTGAGTAGTACTAAGTCATGGTAGTGAAGTGCACCACTATCCTGAATTAGAGACTGTATAACGCGTAGGAAAATTCCCTTCTTCTGATCATATCATGCATTCTCTAATGTTTATCTCTTGGTGTTAAGAGCATATATAAAATCAACTCTTGAGATTCAGAAAGATAAATACGACGAGAAATGATGGAAGAGCAACAAGGTTTTCCCAGGGAGAAACCTCCTGCCAGCACTGTGGCTAGAAGGTTAAGGGACTTCACGAGGATGAATCCTTCCGTTTACACTGGATCTAAGATGACTGAGAATCTCAAGGAGGATTGCAGGGCATCTACGTTGAATGCCAGTATGGGCCTTTCCAAGCTTATGGTCCATGTCCAACAAGTGGGTGAAAACACAAATAGGAAGCATACTAGGGCAGGGAACAGGTCAAGACAAGCTGAGAAGAATGTTTCAAGGAATAGTACTACTGAAATCAGGGACAAGCCCAGGTGTAAGAATGGAGTATCCCACCGAGGGGAGTCAAGTTCGTCTAAGTATAGCTATGATAGGGATTCTAAGCAAAGATTTGAGAGTAGGAAGTGTGTCAAACTTCATGGAGGAGAGTGTATGAGGGGATCTAATTCTTGTTAGATTTGTAGCAAACCGGGTCACAAGGTGAAGGATTGTCAGAATTATAGTAGTCAAAAACAAGGGAAGGATAGAGTTCAACCTAATGGTCCAAGTGAAAAGGCTCCAATAAGGAAACGATTCTTTTCACTCAAATCTAGGGGTGAAGGGGAAGGCACCTCTGCTGAAGTCTCGGGTGCGTAGGCTTAATTAGTCTTTCATGTATTTGATTGTTTGTGGTGTTTAGGCACTATTATGAAGTTAATATATTTGAGTCATCATGTTGGTTGCTTATTTGTATGAATTACATGTTTAATTATGTTGTATGATTCGATGAGACTAGTTTAGGAAAGAAGTTCCTTAGTCTATTAATGCAAAGTTATTAGTAGGGTTCAAGGATGTGCACCATCATGTTAATATGTGAATCAGATATTCACCAATGGGGAGTATTGAATTACCTATATATGCATACATTCTATAGATGACTTACATATTGTTAGTAAATAGTAGTGTCAGGGGACGAATGTTCCTAAGGGGGGGGGGATAATGTAACAAGCCTAAAAATTTATATGCTAAGTAATGCTTAATGTGTCTAGAATACCAATGATTAGACCGCATTCACACGGATTGATGCGCATTAAACTAGACCTCAGAACCCTGGCTACATCCTTTCCAACTAACTTGGGGAGTTATTTGAGCTAGGAAAGGTTGGGTCCTACCATATAGGTCTCTCGAATAAGAAGATTTACTCGAAGGAGTCTTTCCCGGAATTAAAAAGAGGAAATCTTAGGTTTGGAGGGTCTAGGGTAAAATACTCTTTCTCCAGGCTAAGGGTTGTATCTTAATTACCCCAAATATACAATTACATATTTAATTAATAACGTGGAGGGGTAATCTGGGGAGAGAGGGCCGAAATTGGTCTCTTGAAGTGAAGTCTTGCTCCACCCAGGTTCGAACCTAGGTTGAAGCAATGAATTAAAGTTGTTTTTTATTTAAACTATTGAATTAATGTAATTAATTAATAATATTATTCATTATCTCATTTAAAATAAAATAAAAATAAGATTTTTATTAAATAAACAAAACCTTATTGACTAAATCCTAGAACTACATAGGGATCCTACAACTCCCACTCTCTCACATTTCTCTCTCCACTCTCACGCTCAATCTCCCTTATTCATTCTCACATTTTTTTCTATCCCAAAATAAGATCCAAAAGAATAAAAATAAACCAATTTCTTCACCCTTGAAGAACTCACGTGAAATCAAAACAAAACAAACGTTAATCGTACACTAGGCTAAGGGAGGTTGTCATTCGAGTGGAGTTGATATTGAGGAGGCTTAGACTTGTTATTGGGTAAAATTTTTGGGCAGCAATTCAAGATTTTCACGTCATAAAGGTATGGTTTATCTTCTCTCTTGGTCCTTTTTCCAAGAGACCTCTTAAGGTTCAAAATATTCATTCCGAAAACTAGTATTGTTCCCGTTGCATATCACTGCCACTAGCTCCCGTTGAATCATAGGTTGGTTATGTTTTTTGTAGAAAACTAGGGATGAAAATTTTTTTCATTATGATTATGTTTTATATGTATGTTTGGAATTATGTGGCTTATGTTGATGTTTCCGAAAATGTATTTACTTGTGTATGTGTGTGTTGTCGCGACCATTGTTCATGGTTTAGGACCTGTTCATCTTAGTTCAAATGTGGATTATATGAGGGATAATCTCTTGTCTAAACGAATCAATGAAAATGCACTTAAGACGTACTAAATGCACTACAAATTTCCCCTAAGAACTACGGTGTAACTTGATCAAATGAAGCTGAAAAATTAGAAGAAAATTTCCAGTTTCTATTGATGAATTTAGGTCTCAAAGAGGGTTCAGAAAGTTGGAAAAAATAAATTAAAACAAGTGAGGTCATGGAGGATTGAACTCGTGACCTCACCATGTTAAAAACCATGAAAATAAGGATGTAAAAAGAAATCCGGTGAAGGGAATTCGAACCATGGTATTCGCTAGAAAATGTAACTTAAAAGAAAAAAATAGGAAATGAGAGCAATGGGATTCGAACCCAACACATCTCAATGAGATTTAAGGAACAGTAAAAGAAAAAAATGTGAGATGTTGTAACCGAACCCACGACCTCTAGGCAGTGAAGGAGAGTAAAGAAAATGAAAGAAAAGAAATGTGAGGCATCGGAATAAAACCCACGACCTCTAGGAAAACAAGGAGATTCAAAGGAAATGAAAGAAAAGAGATGTGAATCTTGGGAATCGAACCCACGACCTACTAGGCAGATTCAAGGAGAGAATTACAAGAAATAAAAGAGGTGATGTGGGGGTTCGAACCCACAACCCCTCAACCAAAGGAGAGAAATTAAAAGTAATGAAAATAAAAACTAAATGAGGTTGTGGGGGTTGGATCCCACATCCTCTTAGTTTTAATAAGACAAAAATGAAGAGAGAAGTTAAGGGAAAAATAAAATTAAGGCGGGGCTCGAACTTGGATCCCGAAGCCGTATGGATCAAATAAAGTAAATGAAAAAAATGTAAGTGTTGTCCAAGGGCTTTGAAATTGGGTTCCCTTGCCCAAATTCGTTATAGATATATAAGTCATACGTGAATTAAATATTCAAGAATATGTTTCCTATTTAGATCGAAATCGAGATCTTGGCATACATACAAGATGCATAAGTCTTGTATCATAATCTTAGGAAGATATGAATCAGTTAAGTAAACTATGAACAAATCCTCATGGCTTGTATGTATAAACCCATAAGTCTAGCATACGTCTAAAAATAATTGAACCTAAGATGTACGCAGTGAAATGATAAAATAAACAAAGAAATGACGAAATGAACGATGAAATGATGAAACCCTAGAAGGGTTAAGTAAGAGTGTGAAACACACTAAATCTCCAAGTGCATTGGCATATGATGAAATGAACAATGTACTGATGAAATGAACAAGGAAATGTTGAAATGAGCAAGGAAATGATGAAACCCTAGAAGGGTTAAGTAAGAGTGTCAAACACACTAAATGGCCAAGTGCATTGGCATATGATGAAATGAACATTCCCTTAAAATGGGGTGAGTAATCATGAAGAGCAAATGTGCTAATTTTAATGAACGTGGTGACAACATGATATGAGGCTAAAGAAAAAGATGAGAGAAATCTCGAATAAGACTATGTAAATATTACCAAAACTTACTCACCTATGAGAGTGTAAAGTTAATGAAGAGACCGGTCTCTATGAACAATCTAATGAAAGTATTGAGATAAACACACTTAATACTAATGATGAAATGAGAAATCATCTATTGAGCTATGATGTCCTCAAACTAGAAGTCAGCTTCCATTACGTATGAGTTGAATGTAATGGAACTTTATACGGATCACCGATAGACTAGCTATGAGCGGTGATGCCTTCTTTCGGGATGGGTGGAGGTTCACGTAACTCTCATTTGATGAGACTGTCTGGCATGCTGAGTAGGTCTCCTTATATCTCCTAGTCTTCGAACCTATACTGTCAATATAGGGATATGGCGGGGTTCAATTCACATGTATGCTATCATGTTTTGGGTAGCTTTGGCCGGTGATTCCACCTCTTTTAGATGTGAGGTTTCATGACACTGGTTTTCATAATGCTCACATGATTTATGTCAATTAAAGTTAAAGTTCCCACTAAATGAATGATACCTGCCTCAAATGATGTGCATAATGAATCGAACGATAACAAAGATGTTAGGATAGGATAATCAAGAGGTTTGTGATATTAAATTAATGACATAAGGTCATTCTTGGTCATTGCACAACAAACCCGATGAAAGTCTTAAACTATATCCTAGATATAGCTAGTTTTTACATTGGCCCATGAATTAAATGAAATGAAGTATATATGAATGAATGACGCAGACTCTGAGTCTGCTAAATTTGACTCCGTAGTTGAGGTCCCATATGTTGAGCCATCATTTTTGGGATGTCATAATGTCAAGTCCATGATTCCAAGGTCTCATGGCATACGAATGAATGATATGAAAACGTTATGTGTTATATGAATTACTATATGTGCTATGTGCACGTAGTTGTGTGATGTGTGCAACATGTTAAGTATGATGATGCATGTTACTCTCATGTTATAACTTTATTAATTAATATGAATTTGGAAATCTCATAAACATTCCTAATCCAAATATGGGAAGTTCACTCACTTTCCTAATCTCAATTTGGCAAGTCCACTGACTTTACATGCTATAATCATGTTGCTAGGAAAGAGATATTAATACTCATGCATGTCCTTGGTGTGTGATTGCATATACCCATACTTAGTACAAGTGTGTACTAACCCATACAAACCTAAACTATTAGCTGCAGGCATAGGTTGACACTAGAGCTACATGAATCAACACTTTAATTATCCGGACGTCGAGCATTCATCCCGACATGGTAGGCCCTCAAGCTTTCGAGGATGATTGCCCATTTACATTCTAGATTAGTTGTGGGATTGAGCTAGTGGAGTATGTTCGACTAGCGTTTCTTTCCTGTTTTTTTTTCAAACATTGTATTGGTGCCATTTTGTCAAGTACATCTTTATCATTATAATAAACTCCTTCTTTCATTTGATGATCTAAATGTTAGATGGTTGATGGTTAACAATTATATATGTAATAGAATGTTTAGTAAGCATGTTAGGAAACAAAAAGTTTCAAATTTTCCGCTAAAATTAACCTAGATGAAGTAAAAATGACGTATGTAGGCTTGTCTATGACCTGTGAGAGGTCAACGACGCCGGTCTCTTCTGGGGTCTAGATTCCGGTCGTGATAATTTCTTTTTGTTAAATTTTAACAATTAATTCACAATGGTGATCATGACTTTCCTGTGCAAGACTTAGATCAATTCTTTGGTGACATCAATGATCTAATCGTGTGTAGCGAGGATGAAGCTGATGGATTGCCTGTGCAAGACTAGGTTTGTTTAAAATTAGAATCACTTTTTGATTTCTCTGACTATTTTTTTAGCTACTTTCATTCATTAGTTACTTCAGTTGATTTTTTCTTTAACTGTCCATTTGTATGACTTTTTTTAATTAGACAATTTTTTTTATTGTAATTACTTGTGTTTCAATCATTTTTACTTTAGCTACTGAAATAAATCTTGATCATATCATTGTTGTCTTTAAAATTTGCTATATGTGTACAAGTTTCTTATCTTTTTAATGTGTATGCAGGGATGCCAAAGCAAAATCAGTATAAAACAAGTTAACATGTCCCATCTTCATCAACAGATGGAGAATATTCAAAGCCAACAAAACATAAAGACAATGAAGACAATCATGATTGGTTTGTCAATGTTATAGGTACATATAAATGATAAAATTTGTTATAATTTTTAACCTTCTTAGGAACTAACGTAAATTTGGTCTTTATTTTGCTTTAGATCAAAATGAAGTAACAAAATGGTTAGAATGAAGATCTGGGATGTGCATAACATGGAAAATGTATTCTAGATAATTCTAGAATGTGATGAATTGCAGGAGTTATGGGACAGCTTGCCACAAATGCTCTGTACTTTTCTATCAGCTATAAAAAATGGTCAGACATGCCAGATTCTTACTTGGATCGTGTTTTTAATGATCCTAAGTGTACTTCCTTGTTAAATATTTTGCTTAGCTTGAGTCTATTAGTTTAGACTGTACTACACTAACATTACTCTTTGAAGGCTCGATTTCATTGAATGATTTAATCATCAAAAGGCAAAAAGATGGGTTAGTAGTAATGTCAACAAAAAGTGGAAGGACCACAAGCGTAAACTATGACATGCCGCAGAAAATCCATTATTGAGTAAAGAAGAGATCATTAGAAAATCCCCAAATAGTATACCCATGGATCAATTGGCAATGTTTGTCAATTATCGCATGGACGAGAAAATACTAGTACAACTTCTTCTTTTCTGTCACATTTTTGTTCTTTACATAAAGATAATGTTCAAATTGTTCCAATTTAACCTGTAGAAACTTTGCAAGAAGAATCAATAGATTTGACAAAATCAAATTCCTCACATCAGAGAAGCTATGAGTTTGTCTAGAAGTAGAGCTTAAATGGTAGTTTAGTACAATGTTCTTAGATATATATACTCTTATTTAACCATTAATGTCATAAAATTTAAAATTGTTAGAGGGTGAAGGAAACAGATGTTGATCGAGGCAAAATGTCGACTGAGACTTATAAGAGAAAAGATGGAAGTTATGTAACTGAGGAGGCTAGAGAGATTGGGGAAAGTATCTTTTAATATATGATTTCTCAAGTAGCTATTTAATCAGATTTCTTGTTTTAGTGACAGCAAAAACATTAATGCTTCTATCGTGATACTCAAATTGAGGACCAAAAACTACTTCCCTTAAACACGATAATCTTAATATTATGTTTTCTATTTATATATGAATATAGTTGATGTTGCTGTAGTATGGATTTTAGCCTATGTACTGCAATGCAACAGTGAGGTCTTCCTTGAGTAGTAATTTTACTATGCAGCAGCAACAACCTGTTGTTCTTGCCCCTTCTTCTTAATGGGTTGCCTGTTGTGAAGCACTATTCCTAATCAGGCATTAAGAACTTATCTTACAAGCTTTATACTTAAAAGTGTGTCTTATTCATTTATGGATTTCTACTAAAAGCTCTAGATTTTTGCAATCTTTATTCAAGTATCTACTTAATGATCTGGACAACAGGTAAGTAATCAATAAATTACTACTTAAAACTCTAGATATTTTCACCATTTACGTTCATATTTCTTCAAGTTTCTACTTGGTTGCAGACGCTTCTTAAATTAACCATAACCAAGTCCCATCAACTCTAGAATCAGAGGAAATAGAATTTGAAGACATTACCAAATTGTACAATCTCAAAAATTTATAATTTGAAGATACATGGACACTCTATCTTCATAGAGTCATCAACCAGTATTTGACAACAATAATATGCTTGTTTTTCTTCTACACAGTAGAAAATTGAAGAAATTCGAAGGCAAAAGCCAAAAAGTATACTCGGTCCAGACCATCCAGGCCGTGTTCGAGCGCTAGGCTTGGGTGTTGTTCCAACTATGGCATTCAAACAAACATCTAGGAGATTTATACTTGTTAATGTGAGTTAATCTAGCTCTAGAAATCCAACTCCAAAGTGGTAGCAAGAGATGACGAGTATGAATTTATACATGTGAATTTGAGTTGATCTAGCTCTAGAAATCCAAGTCCAAAGTAGCAGCAAAAGATGACGAGTATGAAATGACAATCAAATACGCTGCTTAGCTTCTATCAAAGGAACATAGGAAACATCTACTTCTTTTGAACCTCCTCAACATGTAGGACCATTATAAATATCTTTGTTTTATATCCACTCTTTCTTAACATACTCTTTGGTGCTACAAATTCATTTCTTATTTGCCTTCACAGACTTCATAGTCTGTAAATCCACTAAAATGTAATATTACTTGTTTGTAATGCAGTGTTTTTCTTATTTTTTATACTTCAGTGTGGGACAAGGATCTGGATAAAGTGGTTTGTCAATTAAGAAACGTTAAAATGTTTTAGGATTAGCTGTCAAGATGAAGAACTGATCAAATTCTAACTAACACTAACATAGTACATCTATCTTGAACTGAATCTATTCCTCCTGCTAAAGCAAACTAACAGTACAAGTGGCTCGCTAATCTATAGTTCCGGATTCAATTCAAATATTTTCGCTCAGTGCACAGAGAGCCCCAAGTGTATGTCTAAGTTTCTTAGACTCTAACAATGAAGCTTTCATTAGGAGTATTTGTTTTGTGAATTAACTTTTTATTAGAATCACAAAATGAAATATACGGTATCAAAATTTTCAATAGCGGAGAAAGCTAAGACATATATATCTTGAAAAGAGCAGATATTCTTTTCATATTCTGCTGGATCATTGAATCTTAGTGCATGATCATTTGGAAGTTTCCTCTAAGGAAATGCATAATGTATGGGGAAATTCCTTCCTTTTAGCATACATTTTTGCATCTTTTATCGCTTTAGTTTTTTGTGGTATGAGTCAATGGTACAATGAATGTTGATTACTCTGTCTTATGTTAAAAAATTACGTGCATTTGTTCTGGATACTGACCTCCTTAAATATTTTTATAGGCCGCTTGCAGATTTTTTTTGGATTTGCTTTTTCCTTTCTCCTCAATAAACTTATTGGCTACATAAGAGAGATATTCATATATTTGTTTCTTGTATTACCCCCATTCCTTCAGGAGGGACGGAGTCTGTGCAAGTTTCACCTGTTGTGTGTTGCATATTTTTTATTTTACTGGACAATCTATGCATTATTGGGGATATAATCTGCTCTAATATGCCTCTAGGATGAGGGGAACGTTGTAATTAGGCAGCGTCCACATATGGAGTATGATTTTTTATGTAAATATTGTTATTCACTTGAACTATTCGAATGCTAGTCTTTTTTTTTTGTGATGACTTAAAAACAAGTGTATATCTAAGCCTCAACTGCATGTGTCTAGCTTCTTTGTTTGCAATTATTTGAAGCTCATGGTCAATAATGTTTGTAGCATGGGCTTAAGGTTATATTTCTATACATGCCATATTTTACTAGTTTTCATTAATACGACAAAAGATTGAAAGGAATAAACCAATTGAAGATTTGTCCTTGATAATAATTCGCGATCGTAGCCCCCTAACCTTTTTTCTGGTGTCCAATATGTAGTAGTCATAGCATCTTCAATGTTTCACCAAACAATGTTATCACGTTTTGGAGATGCTGAAAGTATTTGTCGTACAATTATGATTTCTAAACCTAATACTGTCATATGTTGGTAGTATTGGAGTCCTGTATGTTGATAGAACCTTGGTTCAAATGTATAATCTGTTTATGGTAAAATCTAATGGGAAGTTGAAATAAATTCAGTGAAACTAGTATTATTGATTTCATCCCCACAGTTCATTTTCCACAAAGAGAGAATTAGGCGTTAATTATGTAGGAAATATGCAAGGAAAATAATTTCTTTAAAAAATGTTCAAGTTTATTGTAGGTTACTTATGGCCACTTGAGATGATTACAATAATCAAGTACATCACTATTTATACTACTCAAAATAGAAAATAAAAAGTCTTACACAAATAACTAAATACATGTATCATAATTTACTAGATACATGTATTACGAAATAATAAAAGACTTCTTGAAAAACGAAGACAATTTTGGAAGACTAAAAATTGATGCATTAATGCCAACACTCCCCCTTAATGCATTTGCTTGATAACTCCAATGCATTCTCGAAGATAGCAAATTTTTTCTCTAGGAAATGCTTTGGTGAAGATGTCAACAAGTTGTTCTTCTGTCTGACCATAATTCAACTGAATTTCTCCTATCTCTTGTGCTTCTCGGATAAAATGACACTTGATGGAAATATACTTTGATCTTTCATGGATAACTAGATTCTTGCCAATTGCAATTGTTTATTTGTTATCACAATAAAGAACAATCCCTTTTTTTTTTGTTTTTAACCAATGTCTTCAAATATTCTCCTAAGCGAAATAACTTGAGAAGTAGCCTCGGATGCTGAAACATATTCTGCTTCGGTAGTAGATTGAGCAACAACACTTTGTTTTTTTGATAACCATGAACAAATGCTAGATCCAAATAAGAAATCATAACCAGAAGTACTGTTCATGTCATCTATACTTCAAGCCCAATCACTATCAGAATAACAAATTTAATTCAAATTTTTCACCAAATTTGTAGATTATCCCATAATCCATTATTCCTTGCAAGTACAGTAAAACACGCTTTGCAGCTCCAAAATGCACTTGGTTTGGTTCTTGCGTGAATCTTGATAATAAACTAGCAGCAAACATAATATCTGGCCTTGTTGAAGTAAGATATAGCAAACTTCCATCAAACTCCTAAAAATTGAGTTATTAACTTTCTTTTCTCCATCATCTTTTCTAAACTTCTCATTTGCTGCTAATGGTATGGCCACAGACTTGCAATCCATCATTTTGAATTTTGAAGAATACTTTTAGTATACTTCTTTTGAGAAATGAAAATTACTTCTTTCACTTGAGAAACTTCGATGCCCAAGAAATATTTTAGCAATCCAAGATCACTCATTTTATTAGCTTGCATCATATCTTGTTTGAAATTTTGCATCATCTTTACATCATATCCTGTAAAGAGCAAATCATCCACATAGAGACAAACAATGACAATGCTTCCATGTTCTTTCTTAACACAAAAAGTGGCTTCACTTTTACTTCTCTGAAAATTATTTTTCATAAAGTATATATCAATTTCATTGTACCAGACTCTTGGAACTTGCTTCAGCCCGTAGAGCTTTTTTTTAGTCTATACACCTTTTCTTCTCTTCCTTGAATAAAAAATCCTTGAGGTTGCTCAACATAAATCTCTTCATGAGGTTTTCCACTCATAAACGTTGATTTAACATCAAGTTGAAATATCTTTCATTTCTTTTGTGCAGAAACAACAAATATAGTTCTAATTGTCTCAAGACGAGTAACTGGAGAGAAAGTTTCATAAAAATCAATACCTGGTTTTTGCGTGAAGCCTCTAGCAACCAACCTTGCTTTGTTTTTTGAATATCTCTTTCCTGATTGAGTTTGATTTTTTAAATCCATTTTAGACTTACAACTTCTCTTTCTCTAGGAATAGGCACCAGCTCCCAAGTATTATTTTTTTCGACCATTCAAATCTCTTCTTCCATGGCTTTCATCCAATCATCATGCTTTCGGTAAAATTAAATCTTTGATAAATGTCACTCAACATTTTTGTTCCTCTTGGAGGCGGTTCTTCATTATCTGAATCTGGAATTTCTCCCCCTTGAGAGACATCTTCATCTTTCTCATCCTTTTCTTGATCTGAAGATATGATAGCAGTATTCTCAATCTTTTTATCCTCCCAATTCCATGTTGTTTTTTCATCAAAAATGACATCTCTACTAACAACAAGTTTGTTAGTTTTGACATCGAGAAGACTATATCATTTTGTCACATCACTATAACCAAGAAACACACTTTTTTGACTTTTTTCATCCAATTTTATTCTTTTCTCAGCTGGTACATGAGCATAACAAATACACCGAAAAATTTTTAAATGACTTACAGTAATTTTGATTCCACTCCAAGCTTCAACTGGTGTCTTGTCCTTTAGTGCCTTTGTTGGACACGTGTTAAGGATGTGAACTGCTGTATGTACTGATTCTGCCCAAAAATATTTTGGCAGCCCTTTCTCATTCATTATAATTCTGGACATTTCAACAATTGTTCTATTTCCTCATTGAGATACACCATTTTGTTGAGGAGTATACCCTGCTGTAAGTTGCTTCTGAATGCCTTCATTTTTGCAATATTCATCAAATTCTCGACTTGTGAATTCACCTCCTCGATCAGTGCAAATGGTTTTGATGTTGCAACCTTTTTGCTTCTCAACAAGAGCTTTGAATTTCTTTAATGTAGCAAAAGCTTCTGACTTTTCTTTCAAGAAATAAACCTAAGTCATTCTTGAAAAATCATCAATTAAGATTAGAAAAATCCTTTGACTTCCAAGATATGGAGTCTTCAGTGGTCCACAAATGTCGGTATGAATTAGTTCTAAAAATGCACTTGGTCTCCAAGACACACCTTTTGGAAGAGACTTCATGTGTTACTTTCCCATTATACAACTTTCACATGTATCCGCCCCAGTATGTATCTAAGGAAGGTCTTGCACCATGTCCTTTTGCTTAAGAAGCTTTAAACCATGAAAATTCATGTGACAAAATCTTTTGTGCCAAAACCATAAATCATCTACAATTTCATTTTAATGCATTGTAATGAAATTGCAAAGGTAAGTTTCTTTTTGTCATCTTTACTTCAACAATGACTTGATTTGGCTTAATTTTATCATAAATCTTGCAATAATTATAAACACAAGAGAATAACCATTTTACTTGAGTTGACCAACACTAAGAAAATTTTCTTCCAAGTCAGGAACATAAAGAACATCATGAATTTGCTTACCGCATCCTTTCATGTTGATCGAAATAGTACCTTTACCTTTCGTATCAACTAAGGTTCCATTCCCCATCTTCACATTAGCAGTAATGCAATTATTAATTGAGAAGCATCAACATACCATTCATCGCTTTTTGTTGAAGCATCAAATCTAGAAGCAAATAAAAGATTTTCTTCCCTTTCTTCCTCATGTTTTTCAAAGAAATTTGCTTTCTCCCGTTTCTTGTGCCAACAATCCTTTTTAACGTGGCCAAACTTTTTACAAAAGTTACATTGGGGCTTGCCTTTGTGCCAACATTTTTTTTGCATTGCGATTAGTCTTTTTGCAAACTTTACAAAAAAGACTAGAGTTTTTCTCACCTTTATCTTCAACCTTCTTGGAAGAACCATCACGATCCTTCTTCTTTTTTGACTTTTGATTTTTCTTCTGATGATTTTTTGAGAAATTTTGAGAATTCCAATTTATTTTGACTGGAGAGCCGTCTCTTTGGGTTGATCTTCACGAAAAAATCTTCGCTTCTCGTGTGTACGAAATGATCCAACTAGATTGTTGATGGAAAGTTTAGAAAGACTTTTCGTGTCCTCAGTGATAGTAAAGATGTACTCATACTTTTCCGTGACACTAATTAGAATCTTTTTCACAACTTGTTGGTCAGAAATTTTATCACTATGATTTCTCATTTCATCAACAACATTCATGACTCTTGTGCAATATTCATCAATTTTCTCAGATTTTATCATCTTTAAATTTTGAAACTCTCTTCTAAGAGTTTAGAGATTTATAGTGCGTACCTTTTGGTCACTATACAACTCAGTTTCGAGAAAATCCCAAGATTTTTTTGCAGTCTCACAAGTAGATATTTTTCCAAAATATGCTCTTGAGACTCGCATTTCGATTTTGCTCAAGGCTTTTGCATCTTGACGATACTTAGCCTCAAGATTTTTCATCTCTGCTGCTGTAAGATTACCATCATCTTTTGGCTCTTCAAAGCCATTTGCAACAATAGTCCAGAAACATTCAGCTTTCAAATGTGTTCTCATTCTTATCTTCCTGTATTAAAAATCAGTTCAATCAAAAAATGGAGTAAGAACACTTGAAGAATCAGCACCTTCATTTGTTTTGGATGCCATATTTTTTTCTTCATCTAACCCCAGATTATGAACGAATACCTGCTCTTGATACCAATTTGTAGGAAATATGGAAAGAAAATAATATCTTTAAAAATTCTCAAGTTTATTATAGGCTACTTAAGGCCACTTGAGATGATTACAATCATCAACTACATCACTATTTATACTACTCAAAATAGAAAACAAAAAGTCTTTCACAAATAACTAAATACATGTATCACAATTTACTAGATACATGTACTACGAAATTTTAAAAAGACTTCTTGAAAAACTAAGAGACAATTTTGAAAGACTAAACATTGATGCATTAATTCCAACAAATTATTGTCCGAAAACTAAGGTGAAACAAGAGATGAATATTTTCTCTCACGGACCATGTATTCCATTTGATGAGAGCATGGATGAAATAGCTTTGTTTATTTGCATCAGTTTTTTCAATTAGTTTTTGGACAGCATTCTACAAATGCATAATGTTTTTACTATATTTATAGTAGGTTTCTCTATTTCAAAATAATTAGTGGGTTAAGTTAATACTTGCAGTCATTCTTTAATACATATTTTTGCAGGCCTCAGATATAGAAAGTTGTGCTCATCAGTCACCAATCGTACCAACCATTGATTAGAATATTCAAATGAAAGTAAAAATGATAAAGCACTAAGTATAAAGTAGAAATCATTTTTAGTATATTTTTTTGGATATTCTCTCTGAATGACACTTGTATAAACAAGAAATCATTTTTAGTATGTTTTTTTAGATATTCTCTTTGAATGACACTTGAAATTGGTATTTTGATGATGTAATTTTGAAGTTTTAAATAATATCTAAAATTGGTATTTTGATGATGTAATTTTGGAGATTTAAGTAACACTAGTATTTGGATGATGTTATTTTGGAGTAATTTTGTCTAAGATGGTGAATATTTTGTTCCTTTGATCTTTTATGTAGGGTTAAAACTACTCATTATATAAGTTTGAATATATAGGGTTCAATAAATAGGATGTAAATATGAATTGCCAAAATTAGAATATACGATTATTTATGACGCGGACTTATCGTTACGGCGTTTTCAAACCATCGTTATACATAATTGATTTATTTTTTAAGATCACGATGGTTTTAAACCATTGCTCTATACAACAAAAAATGTTGTGTTACCAAAGGAATATTATCACGGTCTCGCATAATACAATTGTGACAATCGAGGTTATGACATTTTCGTAAAACGTCGTTAAAGTGCATTGTGACGATTTGTAACCGTCGTATTATGTATAAAGACCGTCGTAAAAATCTGGTTTTTTGTAGTTGTATTTGTTTTAAGGCTTCATACGTAGCCACCCCCTTAAACTTATCAGGATATTGCATTTACAAACTCAAATTAAGTCATGTTTCAATTAAACACTTCAATGCCTAATAAAGTATTTCAATATTAGACACTTTCTGTTCAAATTTTGAAAAACATTTACACGTGTTTTCATTCCTCGGTTATTTATTTAAGTTAACCACATTAAATATGTTCTCCGTAAATTATATGCATCAACCTCAAGTCGAAAATATCTTTAGTTTTTACCATTTATTAAGGCGAATACATAGAATTTAAAGAGATGATACACATTTTTTATGTTGTTAATTTATCTATTTAATAGCCAAATGGGAACACACAGAATTTTTTTTTTCAAAATTTAAATTGAAATAGTGTTCTAATTAAAACTCTTAATAGAAGTTGTGGTGTACAATTGAAACAAAGCATAGTTTGAGTGTCTAAAAGAAATATTATTAAAAGTTTAGGGGGGCGCCTATCTATTAAACCTTATTTTAAATATCTTGAAATGGATGTCATACTGGTCCATAAACTAGTAGAAGTATATATCTTAACATTGTATTTATTGAGTCTTTATGTTAGAATATCTTTAAGATTTAAGGCTACTGAATTTTATATGGAGTGGCCAGTTGATATCATTGATATTAGGGGTTGAGCTATAACCATCGAAGGAACAAACCCCATATATATATATATATATATATATATATATATATATATATATATATATATAATACTTGTAGAATTACTCTCGCTTAGTAGTGGGAGCTACTACCGTTAGAGAAATTTAATATGATAAAATTTATAGAATAATACTTAAAATCTATCAGTGAATAAAACTAAAACGTTATATTATCTTACATATACGATTACGTAGTAACAAATATTAATAATGTAAAGGAAAATTAAAATTATTTCATCTTATCATTTATCCATAATAAAATAAGTATAAATTAAAGACTGTACATACCATCAATGAGACACTTAACGGGAGCAAAGCATAGAACTATTAATTGTGAAGAAAAAGAAGAAGAAGAGTTTCAGAATATTTTAATATCAGAGGAAATCCATCTATTTATAGACAACAGAGGTTAGCGTAAATAAATATTTATTTTGTCTTATGGTAAAGGTCACAACTATTTGAAAAAGTTGCAACCTTTTGGAAAGGTTATACAAACATTGAAGTCATCATTAAAGTCACAACTTTTCATAAGTCACAATTTTTTATAAAAGCCAAAACACTTTATTAAATTAACAATTTTTTCATAAAAGTCACAACTATTTTGGAAATAAATAAATTAACAGGGAAATTTAGTTTGTTGTAGCGCCACATGGGCGGACCTAAGATTTTATTATATATATATATATAAGTCGTGGGCACGTGTGTCACACGTGTATTTCATGCTATGTTTTGTGGAGTTATAACAATATTTATATATACTATGACACATGTATGTTGCTCCTGTATCCCATGCTAACTAAGTACAAGAGCTTTGAAAATATTATAATAAGTGTGTGATAAGTTGCACAAAATTGAAGAAAAATATAAAAATTTAAACTAACGACTTCAATTATGCAGGCCTTCGAATATATATAGTATTCCATTTGATAAATAATTCTTTTATTTAATATGTCATAACTCACAATTTAAATTTCAAGTTTGATTTTAAAATATTTATTGTCTTTGATATTTTCATATTATTCACCTTTTTAGTCTCCACCTTTTCACATTTGCATACGTATTAAGAAATTGGCGAATGATGAGATAGAGTTTTGGAAAAGTTAAATAAAAATGGTTTGTTTATGACCATTGTGTGATAACTTGCATAGTAATTAAAGAGAATATACAAGCTTAAACCAATTAATGATGATTCTATTTATTCAAGATTATTGTCATTCCCCGAGCCTACACCCTGGGCAGGACTGGAACTCGAGAACCTTTATTGGCCCCAAGCGAACACTTAATCTGACTTACTTACTCAACAAAAGATATAAAAACAAAAGAATAGTCTAAATAAAGTAAAAGAAACATTCCACTACCAAAATAGCTACTAAAGTCTCATAAAAAACATCTGGAATACAAAGCTAAAAGACTCATAACAAATTGTTTGACTATGGATGAAGCCTCTAAAACAACATAGATGGACGTTTGGACAAGCCCCACAACATCCTAATGAACTAATTGACACATTTTAGAATACCCCCTAGACTTAACCGGCATCATCATCCTTTTTGAGGACTAAGACTAGCCTTTTAGCTTACATCATTACATTCATAGGTAAAAACTAACGAAAATTTACAACTTTTCATTACTTCTACATTGAGGTTTATATTAACCTCTCATACACATAATCGATATATGTTGAGTATACATAGATCCTTCGTATTGGAGGATTACTCAGTTTTCTACTTTTATTGCACAAAGATATGTAGAATATACCATAGTCTCAAAATAGTCGTCTAACCTAATCTCATAACCATCTAATAAGAGTATATCAAATCAGGCCTAGCCCATACACCAATGAAATAAGAGTCTTAATACTAAAAACAACTAAATAACTAGATAGTGGCATTGCCCTCGGATAGTTACGAGTTACCCTACTTGGATGATTATGAATTCCAAGTCTTCTTCAAAGTCGTCTCCAAAAGTCCTTCAACAATCGGAACCTAAAATTTTGGGTAAAAGGAAGAAATGGGGTTAGTATACCGCTTGTAATAAGTATGAGACCATATGCAACAACATATCATGAAAACATGCTAAAGAGGGACCTTTCATGAAAACATGCTATTTTACCCTTTTGAAAACCTTATGCACATTCAAGAAGATCATACCAATCAAAAAGACATATTCCTTAAGTCATAGGAATGTACATCACAAGACTAACAACATCAAGTCTAGTCAAGTCAACATGCATATCATATAGTTCAATATATAGTCAAGTAACTCTACCATCAAGTCATAACATCAACAAGCATGAATAAGAGTTCATTATAACATAACAAAGAGAGACAAGTACTCATAAACCCTTATCAAGTCAACACCTACAATGATTAATCAAATCCCCATAACCTTACTCAATCAAGTAATGCAACAAGAATCATGATCAACATCCCACTTCACATAACATGTCATTTAATAGTACATATCATCATAGTTTAACAGTGTAGACCAACACATATTCAAAGTGAAACTAATCAACATACACTATCAACAATGTGAAAGTTCATCATATACATATCAGATACCATCATCAACATATTCATACATAAGAATATCCTCCTAAAACATTCCTCAAGGCTAAGTAATACAATGTTTAGGTGGAGTCTCATACCCCTACCTAGATTAAGCTAAACCCCTTTGGTTATCTTAGTTAGAGTTCATTCCTTTAATTCATTTTAACTTTTGGGAACATCTTGCCTTAACCGACATATACCACATGAGCTAATATGGAATCCGTTGTCATGTAGCCCTATAGCGAAAGAAGGTGGACTAGCTACCACGATAGTACCAACACATGAACATAGCTACTACGTGGATCCACTAGCTAGTATTCCTTTAGGGGCAATATAGTTCAAGAACTAAGAGATATAGTTGGGACCCTCTTTATGCTACATGCATTATAGTCTCCAATCTCAAGAGTAAATTAGTGATCCTACCTTCCCTTTGTGGGAAGGGACACTAGTCACGCTAGTTCACTCGGTGCTAAGTTAGAGCCTCTTTTGAAATGTCGTTAATGTCTTTACTAATCATCATCACTTAGTGTAGGTCATAGGGTCTAAACCTTGTATAATCATTATCATCATATCTCAATAACAATTGCATGAGTATAATCTTTTTATTACAATTCATATATTTGAGGTTAGCACATTTACATATCAGTTCATAACAAGGCACATTGGTAAATAATTTACCATCCTTATAACAAATACATCTTAACCAACACCTCACAAAACATAGTCAAGACATTTCAATTAAACATCATACAACCCTATCAATCCTAGTACATGGTATACTCCAATAAAAATCATGACTTAATCACAATTATCCATAATTTGAAGTAAAAGATATGGATCATAAAACTTACCAAGTCTCCTTCATAATTCATCTTCAATGTATTACCATCAACCCTTAATTCAACCCAAATACGGTATAATATCATAATAATTCAACAACCGACATGATAAAAAGGCTAAAAGAATCACTACATCACAATTCTATACTAGCTCATATCTTAAGACAAGAGACATAGATTAAAGTAATAATCTACATAAATATCTCAAGAACTAGCATGATAGGACTATAATTCACCCTAATAAATTCATTATTGATACAATAACATCATCTACTAGTAATTCAACCAACAACCAAGTCATGTAAATTAACATCACACAATTCATATAAAGATCATCACCTAGGGTTAAGGGGTAAGGGTCACCTTCTACAAACTAGACCAAACCATCAATATAAATATATTAATTAAGTTATAATATATGTTAATATATTCATAATATCTAAAATAAATCATAAACAAACCAAGTCACAACAACAATTTCGTATTGGATTAAAATCCATTTGAAAACCCAACTTTTGAAATGAATTTGATGGAACCCTTTTAGGAACGAGGTCTCAAAGTTTAAAGAGATCTCATACCTTACTAATTAATGAATATTTATGGAGAAACTTGACTATTTTAATCCCTTAAATCCTCCCGTAGCTTGGTCTTCAATGGAGCTCTTCACTAGAGAGAGAAAGATGAGAGAATGAAGAGAGTTTTGGGTTTGGCAATTATGAGAGTTTAGGTTAGGCTAATTAGGTTAGATAGGGGTTAAATAACTTAATTAGACCTCCCCTAAACCCTAATTAACTACCTAACTAATCCATATAATTAATTAACTTAAGTGAAAACGTGCAGTTAAAATCAGCCAGCATAGACGACACCAAGATTGACGGATCGTGGGTCAATTGACGACCACTCCCTCTTCTGTGCTTCACATCCGTTGGTATGTTCAGATACTGTACAAAATACCCTTCCAATATTTTTGCTGAGTGAACTTCGACGGTGTCCATTGACGCCCCATCGATTGATACACGCCCCGTTGATGGCACCCGTCTACGCAAAATAGTTTGGCAGTGCTTTGACCCCCAAAAAGCAATGGTCCGCCTGAAGGGCCCTTGGTTTGTCATTGTGGAGTCGATCTCGGACGTATTAACTATGAATTAACTCATACATTTTAGACACCCTTCCACCAATTTTCATCATTTTTTGACTCCTAAAAGTTAGTCAAATAGGCTTAGGCTTGCAAGTACCTCCTAGAACTAGTTTCTGGACGTCATGAACATTTTGGTTTCTAGACTTCCTAAATGAATTATATTCATTAAAATAGACCTTATAACAGTGTCTAAACCTTATGACACTTATGTTATGCCCTAGAACACGCCTTCAATTTTCAAAGTGAATAATAACTAGAAGAATTAAAAGGAGTCCTCCGGAATGCAAGGAACTTACCAAGTGATTCTCGAGTTCTCATTCTATCAACAATGTACTCCTAGCTGATCCAGGTTACCTGCGTCTACAATATAAGAAGATGCAGGTCAACTGACAATGTACGAGAATGCTAGTTAGAATGCTAAACATAACAAAGACTTGAATAGTATTTGAAAGAAACACTTACTTCATTAGGATTTACTTAATTCAACTAAACTCAACTAATTTCAAAATAAAGCAGTGTAAATAAATTTCGTACAAATAAAAGCTTTAAAATATGATTTTTCAACTCTGTGTAATTAGAATAATTAGAAATACAATAATAACTCTGTATGTGAGTAAAGATACAATATGAACTCTGTTTGTATATGAAAATACAAATTTTTAAGATATATATAAAAATACAAAATACTGTAATGGAGTTTCTCTGACCAACAACCATCACTTAAGAGCTACAGTGATGATACAACACTTTACCTCATGTTGCCAAGGGCCATCCTATGCCTTTCCAAGGCATAGGACCTAACTCACTTAGTGGAGGTACTAGTCTATGTGTCCCTACCCGGACCATCGTGATTGTAACCCACACTATAACTTGGTGGGTAAACCACTACTAGCGACCGACTAAAGCAATAAACCAAAAAACAAAGGCAATTAAGTTACGAAAGTAAGTTAAAATAACTAAGACAAAGTTCCATTACTAAATAAAGGTCAAACAACTAACTAATAATGCAAATGATAAACCTATAATTTGAAAGTCAATGTAGAAAAACTAGAAAAAATAACCAAGTCTAACAAAAATTTCTAATGAACTATCTCACTAACAAAAATAAGGTCTACGTTTGAAATTGCTGGGCATAAATTTTAGAGACTCTATGGACGCCCAAATGATATGGCTCACCCTTGAAGTCAAAGTGATCACCGATATCCTAAGTGGGATGTATCAACAATCACGTGAAGATGCTCTGTACTCAACAAAAATAAGAGCAATTGCAGAACCAATACACAACTACCGTGTACTAGTAGGATCATGTGTCTATCCCAATAGTTATATTTAAACAAACAATTACAACATCATAACACAAGAATCAATATCAACATATTTAATACTATCATAAGAATCAATATCCTAATTCACATTCTTCATCACATATTTGTTCTTCTCACAAAACCCAAAATCAAACTATTAGCGTACTAGAACATGGGAATTCGATCTCATTTCTATGAGAGAACGTGGCAACCTATCCCAGTTAGCATGCCAAAATGTGGTAGTCGCTCCCAATCACACATCAATAACATATCAACATCACACATTCAATTTATGATTTTGTGGTATCAATATTCATATATCTCCTTTCAACAACTATGATCAATATTGCAACATATGTACGTATACAGGTATCACAATGAAGCAAAACAAGTTTATATTACACCATCATGGAATCAGAACCATCACCTACCTCGAAACAAGCTTAAAACCCTAGACAACTTGATGCTTACCTTTTTGGATTCACACCGCTTGTTTGTGGTCTACAAGCAATAATTTATATACGAGAATCTTAAAGGAACACTCAGGATACTAATAAACTATGAAACCTAGATAAAACTCATGAACCCAAAAAGTCAATTTAGGATTAATTACATCATAAGGTTCTTCAAGAAATCCTTCCCCATCAATGTGACCCATTCTAAAATGTTCTACGGATTGAAAAACTAATGTGGGGACAGAAAAACCTAGCACTATCTTCAAGAATGATTGAAAATGAGTTTGAATAGCGCATGGGTCATGTCTTAACTCAAAAAACTGAAAACTACAAAATAAGGGCATCTAAGAGTTTTATTTATAATTTTAAAACCCATCATCCCGCTATAGGGACACCCATTCCATCGTAGCCGCATCGCTGTGGAGACATAAATCCCATTTGCAGTGGCATAAAGCGAACCAGTGAGATTCCATCTAAAAAATCCCAAAATCCTTTAATTCCATATACGCCTCACCCACTACAGTAGTGTAGTGGCGATGCTGCAGTGGCAAGATTTCCGCTGCAGCGACACTAAAAGAGGCAGTGAGCTTCATAAGGGAATTTCATTGTCACGACCGGAGTCTAGACCGTAGATGAGACCGGCGTCGTTGACCTCTCAGGGTAGCAGACAAGCCTACATACGTCATTGTTACTTCATCTAGGTTAATTTTAGAGGAAAATTTGAACTTTTTGTTACTTGACATTCATATAAGACATTCTACTTACACTCATAAACTTTCATAATCAACCATCTAATATTAAGATCATCAAATGAAAGAAATAGTTCCATACTACATTATGTGTATACTTCCCAAAATGGCACAAATACAATGTCTGAAATAAGATGAGAAAGAAACTCTAGTGGAACATACTCCACTAACTCAAACCTATATCTAAGCTAGAATATAATTGGCAAGCGTCCTCAAAAGCATGAGAGCGTCCCAAATCTGGAAAAATGCGCCACGTCCAGATAGCTTCAACGTCAGCCTGTAAGTTCTAACATCCACCTGTGCCTGGACCTAAAAATGTAGATGTATGGGATTAGTACACACGTGTACTAAGTATTGGTATATGCAAGCACACACCAAGGACATGAATTATTAAGAAGAGTTCTATCCTATCGATATGAATTACGGAAATTCAAGTCAGTGGACTGGCAAATTTCGGATTAGGAAAGTCATGCCATGAGAGTAACATGTGTCATCATACTTATCATTTTGCAAACAACACATAACATATTAAACATATCTTATCACATAGTGCATATCACACTTTCATATGAAATGAGACCTTGTAATCATGGACTTGACATTAGGACTTCCCAAAATGAGGTCTCAACACATGGAACCTCAACTAGAGAGCCTTTTTTAACAAACACAGAGTCTGCTTCATTCATTCATATGTACTTCATTTTCATTCTTTCATATACTAGTGCAGCCACCAGTCATACCTAACATGTATTTAAAAACTCTCATCGAGTTCTCTATGCAATGACCAAGAATAACCTAGTGTTATTACTTAAGTATAGATCACATTTTGATTATCCTATCCGAACACCTTTGGTATCGTTCATTTTGTTATGTCCATTCGTTGAGGCTGGCCTCATTTTTTCTTTGGGAACTTTAACTTTAACCGACATAGATCATGTGAGCATCATGCAATCCAGTGTGTAATCCTCACATCGAAAAGAGGTGGAATCACCTATCAGAACAAGAGTGTAGACCCCAGACGAGACCGATGTCGTTGACCTCTCAGAGGTCACAGACAAGCCTACATACGTCGTTCTTACTTTGTCTAGTTTAATTTAAGCGAAAAATTTGAATTTGTTTCCTTAACATACATAATAATCATTATATTAGATTCATAACTTTTCACCATCAACCATCAAACATTATGATTATGAAATGAATGAAATAGTTTAATATAACATCAAATGTAAACTTGCCAAAATGTTATCAATACAATGTCTGAAAGAAAAGCAGAAAGAATTGCTAGTGGAACATACTCCACTAGATCAATACTATATCTAAGCTAGAATATAATGGGCAATAATCCTCGAAAGCATTAGGGTCGACCAAGTCTGGATGAAAGCTCCACGTCCGGATAGTTGTAACACTGTACTGTAAGATCTAATGTCCACCGGTGACTGCACCTATAAATAGATAATTGTATGGAATTAGTACACACTTTTACTAAGTATGGGTATATGCAATAACACACAAAGGACATTCATGAAAAAGAATAGCTATTTCCTAACAACATGATGTATGGAAAATCAAGTCAGTGGACTTACCAAATTAAGATTAGGAAAGTGAGTGAGCTTTCAAAATTTGGATTAGGAAAGTTTATGAGCTTTCCAAATTTGTATTAGGAAAGTTATGCCATGAGAGTAACATGCATCATCATACTTAAAATTTTGCACACAACACACAACAGCGTACACATAACTCATATAATAACTCATATAACACATAACACTGTTCATATCATTCATTCGTATGCCATGAGACCTTGGAATCATAGACTTGACATTAAGACTTCAAAAAATGAGGTCTCAACATATGGGACCTCAACTAGGGAGTCTAATTTAGCAAATACAGAGTCTGCTTCATTTATTCATATGTACTTCATTTCATTTCATACATGGGCCAGTATAAACATAAGCTATAGCTTGGATGTAGTTTAAGACTTTCATCGGGTTCGTTGTTCAATGACAAAGAATGACCTAATGTCATTACATGAATCTAACTCACCTTTTGATTATCCTATCTAACACCTTTGGTATCATTCGTTTCATTATGTGCATCATTTGAGGATGACCTCATTCATTCATTAGGAACTTTAACTTTAACCAACATAGATCATGTGAGCATCATGAAATACAGTGTCCTGAAACCCCACACAGAAAAGAGGTGGAATCACTGGCCAAACTAACCCAAAACATGCCAACATACGTGGGAATTGAACCCTGCTAGATTCCTACACTAGCAGTATAGGTTTGAAGACTAGGAGATATAAGGAGAGCCATATCTGGCATGCCGGATAGTCTCATCTCATGAGAAATACGTTAACCTTCGCCCTTCTCGAAAGAAGGCATCACCGCTCATAGCTAGTCTATCGTTGCTCAGTAAAAAGTTCTATTACATTCAACTCATACGTCATAGAAGATGGCTTCTAGTATGACGTTATCATAGCTCAATAGATTATTTCTCATCTTATATTTAGTATTAAGTATGTTAATCTCAATACTTTCGTTTGAGTGTTCATAAAGACTGGTCTCTTAATTAACTTTACACTCGCCTAGGTGATTACATTTTGGTAACATTTTCTTAGGCTCATTTGAGATTGATCTCATCTTTTAAATTAGTCTCATATCATGTTTTCACCAGATTCATCAACATTAGCACATTTTCTCTTCATAATTAACTCACCCCTTTTTTGGTGAAAGTTTAATTTCATCATATGCCAATGCACTTGGCCATTTTGTTTTTCACCCTCTTACTTAACACTTATAGGTTTTTATCATTTCATTACATAATAATCATTTCATCGTATGCCAATGCACTTGGCCATTTAGTGTGTTTTACACTCGTACTTAACCCTTATAGGGTTATATCATTTCATTACATACATCATAGGTTCACTTATCTTTAAATGTATGTTAGATTTATGGGTCTATACATACAAGCCATGAGGCTTCATTCATAGTTCGTTTAAGTGATTCATATCTTCCTAAGACTAAGTAGTACAAAACTTATACATCTAATATGTATGCCAAGTTCTCGATTTCGATCTATGTAGGCAACATTATTCTTGAAGGTTTAATTCAAGTATGACTTATGCATCTATACAGAATTTGGGCAAGGGAACTCTATTTCTAATACCTTAGACAACACTTACATTTTTTTCATTTATTGTATATTGGTCCACATGACATTGTTACCCTACATCGAGCCCCAACATCATTGTTTCCTCTTTATTTTTCTCCTTTAAATTACCTCTTACTTGGCCGAGGGGTTGTGGGATCAAACCCCCACACCCACTTTTACATTTTTTTAAAATCTATTTGTTCTTGTCTATTTCGAGTTGATTATGAGGTTCTGGGATCAAACCCCTACAACATCTCTTTATTTTTCTTTTATTCTCCTCCATAAATATGCCTAAGAGGTCGTGGGTTCGATTCCCACACGCCTCCCCCTTTATTTTCTTTTATTCACCTCGTTAACCTACCTAAGAGGTCGTGGGTTCGATTCCCACACGCCTCCCCATTTAGTTTTCTTTTATTCTCCTCCTTAATCTGCCTAAGAGGTCCTGCGTTCGATTCCCACACGCCTCCCCCTTTAGTTTTCTTTTATGCTCCTCTTTAAATCTGATTGAGAGGTGGTGGGTTCGAATTCCACTACTATAATTTCTTATTTTTTTCTTTTAAGTTACATTTCCAGCCAATACCATGGTTCGAATCCCCTTCACCACATTTCTTTTACTTCTTTATTTTCATGATTTTTAACATGGTGAGGTCACAGGTTCAATCATCCATGACCTCACTTGTTTTAATATTTTTTTACAACATTTTGAACCCTCTTTGTTAACCGAAATTCATCACTAGAAGATGGAAATTTTATTTTAATTTTTCAGTATCCTTTCATCAAGTTACACCTATTCTTAGGGGAATTTCTGTAGTGCATTTAGAACGTTTTAGGTGCGTTTTCATGGATTCGTTTAAACAAGATATTATCCCTCAAATCAGCCACATTTCAGCTCATATGAACATCACATTTACCTCAACATGTGTACATTAAATATAAAGAACTATCGTTCCATTTCAAGTCCTAAACCATGAACAATAGCCACAGTAACACACACATACACATGTAGTTACATTTTCGGAAACATCAACATAAGTCACATAATTCAAAAAATTCATATAAAGACATAATAATCACACAAACACGTTTCATTCCTAGTTTTCTACCAGCAAACATAACCAACCTATGATTCAATGGGAGCTAGTGACAGGAACATGAAACGGGGAACAATCCTAGTTTTCGGAATGAATACTCTGAACCTTAAGGGGTCTCTTGGGAAAGGGACAAAGAAAGAAGAGAACACATAACTTTTTGACGTTCAAACCTTGACTTTATTCCCAAAGAACCCCTCCAAACACACGTCCAAATCCAATAGCTTCAACACCAACTTGACAGAAAAACCCTCTATTTGCCTAACGTGTTTGATTAGTTGTTTGTTTATAATTTTCGTTGTGAGTTATTAAAGTGTGAAGAACTTTGGTTTACCTACTGTTTTTGAACGTTATTTGGCAGAGAAAAATGTGAGTGAGAGTGATAGAGAAGTGAGAGAGAGAGATGAGCATGGGAGAGAAGCGTTTTCTTAGGCTTAGGAGTCTAGTTTAGGACTTAGTCAAATAAGGTTTTATTTAATTATTAAACATCTGATTTCCTTTTATTTTAAATCACCTAATAAATAATAAATATAACTTAATTACATTTATTTACCAACTTAAATTAAAAACAATTTAATTCATTGCTTCCACCTAGGTTTAACTCGGGTGGAGCAAGATTTCACTTCAAGAGCCCAATTCCTCCCTCTCTACCAAAATGACCCTCCATATTATTAATTAAATAATTAATTATATATTTAAGGTAATTATGATACTACCCTTAGCCTGAAAAAAGACCATTTTACCCCTAGACCCTCCAAACCTAATATTTTCCCTTTTTAGGTCCGGTAAAGACTCCTTCAAGTAAATCTTCTATTCGAGAGCCCTACAAGGTTGGACCCAACCTTTCCAAGCTCCACTAACTCCCCAAGTTAGTTGTCTTTGCTGTAGCAAGGGTTTCGAGGTCTGGTTCTACACGCATCAATCCGTGTGAACTGTAGTCTAATTCTTCGCATACTTGACACATTAAGCATTTCTTAGCATATCCATTTTAAGGGTTGTTACATCACTGGCCAAACTGAACCAAAACATGCTAGCGTATATAGGGAATCGAACCCCCCTAGATCGCTATATTGGCAGTATAGGTTCAAAGACTAGGAGATATAATGAGATCTATACCAGGCATGCCGGACAGTCTCATCTCATGAGAGTTACATGAACCTCCGCCCTTCCCGAAGGAAGGCATCACCGCTCATCATAAAGTTCTATTACATTCAACTCATCCATCATGGAAGTTGTCATCTAGCATGAGGACGTCATAGCTCATTAGATGATTTCTCATCTCATCATTAGTATTAAGTATGCATTAACTTCAATACTTTCATCACTGTTCATAGAGACTGGTCTCTTCATTAGCTTTACACTCTCATAGGTGAGTACGTTTTGGTAACATTTACTTAGACTCCTTTGAGATTGATCTCATGTTTCACATTAGCCTCCTATCATATTGTCAGCTCATTCATTATCTTTAACACATTTTCTTTTCATAATTACTCACCCATCACATGAATGTTCATTTCATCATATGCCAATGCACTTGGCCATTTAGTCTGTTTCACACTGTTTCTTAACCCTTCTAGGGTTACATCATTTTATCTCATACATCTTAGGCTCACTTACTTTTAAACGTATGCTATACTTATGAGTCCGAACATATAAGCCATGAGGCTTCATTAATAGTTTGTCTAAGTGATGCATGTTTACCCAAGATTATGTGGTACAATACTTATGCATCTTGTAGATATGCCAAGATATTGATTTCGATCTTTAGAGACTGTATTAATTAAATATTTGTTTACGGACTTATATGTCAATACGGAATTGGGCAAGGGAACCCGATTTTGAATCCCTTGAACATAACTTAATCTTATTTTAAACTTGATAATTGCATTTTTCAGATTTGGGATACCCTAGTTTGATTTCCATCAATCCAATAATGTTTCTTTCTTGTTCTCCTCTCCTTTTTCATTTTAACAAAAGGAGGTTGTAGGTTAAATCCACCACAAGCTCATTATTTTTCTTTTAATTTATATATTAGTTTTCTCACCTATTCAAGAGGTTATGGGTTCAATACTTACTCTCCACATTTATTTTCTCCTTTATTTTTCTCCTAACTCTCTCATCCATTCAAGAGTTTGTGGATTCAATCCCCAATCACCACATATTTTTCCTTTCAATTTTTACATGAAATTTTTATGTCATTTTAATTTGGTAAGGTCATGGGTTCAATCCCCAATGACCTCACATTTTATTTTTTTAAAACATAGCTAATTTTCCTCATCCTTGGCCGAGACTCAATATTTCCAACAAGCTGGAAATTTGGTCTCTTCCAACCCATTTTCCTCTCAATCTTTTGTTGATTTTTTTTGTAGCTTCCATGTTATGATGTATTAGGTTCAATCCTTAGATATATCAGTTATTTTACATTCATTTTTCATTCCATTTTGTACCACTTTGTTTGGCCGAACCCAACCTACCAAATGCTGGAAACTTGTTCACTATTTTCAGCTTCTTTTTATCATCATTCATACATTAATTCTTAAGGCATTTCGTGGATCATTTGGTGCATCTTTAAGTGTAATCTTTTTATGATTATATTTATATAAGAATTACAATTAAGTCCAGCAACATTACACCACTTTTACACCTCATAATTTACAAAAACATTCACACATAAAATTCAACCAGAAAGATATATCATTTTAAGGGTTAAAACAGAAAATCATGTCATGGCATACACACACATTTTTAACGACATTTCGGCAGACATACTTAGTCTTTCATAAAATTCCGAACACATTATCACAAAAATCACACTTCATACCTAATCTACAAGTAAACAAACCAACCTAAATCAGTGATAGCAGCTAGTGACAGGGAACATGTAGTGGGGAACAATCCCAGTTTACGAATAGTGTTATCTGGGTCTAAAGGGTCTCTTGGGAAAGGGAGAAAGAGTAAGAAAACCCATACCTGATTTTAAAGTTGTTCAACACTTGAAATTTCTGGCCAAAACTTCTCCAAATTCAGGTCCGATCCCAAAACTCACGCCTTAACCGGCTAGCGTATTACGTTTTTCTTAATGTTTTCGGATTGCTCTCTCGTTTTTGTTTTGCGTTTAAGTTCTTCAAGTGTGAATGAATTTTGTTTTCTGATTTTTTCCCCATGTTTGGCAGCCAGAAATAAAGTGTAAAATAAGATAGATATATATGTGAAAGAGAGAGAGATAAACGTGAAAGAGGTGAATGGCATAGGATTAGGTGAAGCAGTTTAGACTTAGTCAACTAGGACTCTTTCAAACTTTGAAAATCTGATTTAATTAGTTTATTAAATGACCATAATGCCCTTACAAAATAAAATTATAAACCTCCATTTTACCCACTTAAATGTTGCTTCCATCGAGGTTCAAACTCGTGACGTCCCCATCGCCAAAACGGGTCGCCCCGAGTCGACCCAACTCAAACCACTCCATAAATTAATTAATTAATAATAATAATCTGATTTTCCTTTTTCTTAAATCAGTATTTAAATATTAATTAATCAAATTAATTCACCAATATAAATAATCAAGTGAAATAATTTCTCCAAATTAGGTTTGAACCTGGGTGGAGCAAGATTTTTCTCGATGGGCTACTTCGGCCCTTTCAACACAAAACGCCCGTAAACCTTATTAATTAAATAATTAATTACATATTTAGGGTAATTACAATACTACCCTTAGCCTTGAAAAGACCATTTTATCCCTAGACCCTCCAAAGTTTAGATTTCCCCTTTTTATGTCCGGTAAAGACTCATCTGAGTAAATCTTCATATTCAGGAGCCCTACATGGCTGAACCCAACCTTTCCTAGATCAGCTAACTCCCCAAGTTAGTTGTCTTAGTTTTTGCAAGGGCTCAGAGGTCTGTTTCTACACCCATCAATCCGTGTTATACCGGCCTAATCATAGCCATTTTAGACACATTAAGCATTACTTAGAATATCCATTTTTAGGGTTGTTACAACTACGCTCGAATAGTGCCCTTTTCACCAAGATTGATTTCCAATGATCTAGCTATCCAAATTCAATTTTATAAAATCATACGAATTCCTTCACTATTTATCTAGCCGATTGTTTAATAAAATCAACATATACTCCACCCGATTGCTACCATGTTTCCATACACCATTATAACTCTAAATTCCTCCAATCTAAACGAGGTTGGAAATTCCTAGTACTACGAAAAAAAACTTTCTGAACCCAATTTTCCTCCATTGGCATTCCTATAACAATAAAACCCGATTATTATAATAGATACCAATTTACTCATCACTCATCTCGGGTGATCAACTAAGATATGTTGACTAGAAAAGGAACAAGGTAGTACCTAATTTGACGAAAAATTGCGGATAATTGTCTGGCATATCCTTTTCGGTCTCCCAAGAAACTTTCTTAACCGGACGATGTTTCCATTGAACCTTCACGGACTTAATCTCGGTCACCTCTACTTACTAACATCAGGATCAACAATAACAATTCGTTCCTCATCATATTAGATGTCCTTGTCTAGCTCTATTGTTCCCACTTAATAATATAGTCACCATCAACGTGATATATCATCAACATAGACAGATAATATACAAAATGTACACCTGAAAAAATTATGGGGTCACACTAATCTATAAGCCACCGGTCGTACATGTTCAAGGATCTCAAAGAGATAAATAAAGCGAGGACTCAACTTACTACTCTTACCAAATCTCATGACCCCGTTCATGGGTGACTCCTTGAGAAGAATATTCTGACCCATCCAGAATTCCATGTTTCTCATCTTGTGGTCAGTGTACTTCTTTTTTCAACTGCGCGCGGATATAAGTTTTGCCTGAATTCTCCTCACCTTATCTTGAGTATCCTTCACTAAGTCAATACCCAATGGTTTTACATCTCTAGATTCGAACCAACCTATGGGTGATCTATATCCCCTCCCATAACGCCTCAAAATGGTTTAATACCAATGCTCGAGTGATAACTATTATTATAAGAGAACTCACATATTCCAACACTTGTGTAGGCCTCTATGATTCTCTATTCATCTAGGATGGAAGGTTATACTAAAAGTGAGTTATGTTCCCAATTCATCATAAAATTTCCCATAAAACTTGGAAGTGAAAAGGGTGCCACGATCTGAGATGGTGGAAATGGGAGCATCATGCAGGCTCACTATGTCCTTTACATAAATTCTAGCCAATTGTTCAGCGTTGTAATCCACCGTCACCAGAATGAAATGGGATGACTTACTCAATCTAACAACTAAAACCCTAATCGAATCAAAAATCACAAATTTCTTTGAAAGACCAACCACAAAATCTATGGCTATCATTTCTCAGTTTTATTTCGGAATTGGCATCCTTTGAAGTGCCTCACAAGAGTTTGATGTTCATACTTCACTTTTTTACAATTTTGACACCTTGCCCCAAACATCTCAATGTCTTGTCTCATTCCCGACCACTAATACACTCGCTTCAGATCTCTATACATCTTTGTCATACCTATATGAATTGAATGGCGTGATCCATGGGCCTCCGCCAACAACTTTGAAATCAAATCGTCAACTCTTGTAACGCATATTCTACCCCTATAGTTGAGCATACAATTAGCATCTAATGTGGTTCCTTGAGACCTATTACAATTCTAAGCTTATCTATATCTCTATATTCAAATTACATGGCCTTTTTTTCACTACGAACATGGACTTAGCTTCAACACTAGCTAACAACCCACCTCTTTCAAAAATTGCCAACTGTACAAACTTAGACTCTAAGGTTTGAATTTCATTGTCCAACAATTGCTTGGTTCCATTCAAGTGAGCTTAAATACCCATACTTATTGTATTTTGACTCAAAGTGTATTCCATAATTTTTGGGTGAATACATGCTACAAACTACGATTATCTTTAATGACCTCATACTTAAATCCATACAAATAATATTGCCAAATTTTAAGACCAAATACCACTGCTGCCATTTCCAAATCATGAGTAGGATATTTTTGCTTGTGCCCCTTCAATTGAAGCGAGGCATACACTATCACATTCTTATTTTTCATCAACCCAACACCCAATCCAGAATGTGAAGCATCAAAATAAAACACAAAGTCCTTACCCTTAATTGATAATACTAGAATGGGCGCGGAAGTAAAAAGAGCCTTAAACTTTTGGAAGATGTCCTCACATTTTTCAGTCCATTCAAAGGGTACCTCTTTATTGGTCAGATAGATCAAATGTGTACGAATTGAAGCATAATTCTTAACAAAATGATGATAGTAACTAGCAAGTCCCGCAAAACTCTTAACATCTCTCACTGATGTAGGTCGTACCTAATCCTCTACCATCTCAACCTTTTGGGGATTACCCTTAACCCTTACTTTGACACCACATGCCCAAAAAATTCAACCGACTTCAACAAAAAATCACTCTTGGAAAAACTTAACATATAATATTTATCTTCCAAGGATACCCAACAACAGTACGAAGATTGTTTGCATGTTCTTCTACATTTTTAAAATACACCAAAATGTCATCAATAATGACTATGAAAAAAGAGTCAAGAATGGTCTTGAATATTCCATTCATCAAGCTCGTGAAGGCTGCAAGTGCATTAGTCAACCTAAACAGTTGAAAATTCATAGTGCCCATAACGAGTCCTATATGTTGTTTTGGGTATATTTTCAGGAATAATCTTGCATTGATGGTACCCAATTTTGTATGTGAATCTTAGATAAGACTATTGCACTTTGTAATTAATCAAAAAGATCATATATCCTATGAAAGGGGTACCTATTCTTTATTGTGACCTAATTCAATTACATGTAATCTATGCACATACTCATGCTACCATCCTTCTTCTTAACAAACAAAAGTGGAGCACCGCATGGGGAAACAATTGGACGAATAAAAACCTTATTAAGAAGCTCTTGGATAGAGCCTTAAGATCTCTCAACTCCACCAGAGCCATGCGATATGGAGGGATAGAAATGGGGCGCGTATTAGCTCTAATTAAACACAAAAATCTATGTTTCTTTCCGAGGCATGTCAGGCAAATCATTTGAAAAAACATCACAAAATTGGAACCCCGCTGAATAGACCCAAATGATGGAGCTTCAATCTTAACATCCCAAAAAAAATGAGCCAAATAAGCTAAAAAACATTGCTCTACTAATTTACTTGTCCGGATAGAGGATATGATATTAACTTTCTTATGCTTGTACACACCATTTTACTCTAATTTTTCCCTTCCTAGAATTTCTAGAGTCATAGACATAGAATTACAATGAAGAATAGAAAAATGGGGAGACAAAAAGTCATGCTTAAGATTATGTTGAAGTCATCCATGTCCAGAATCACCAATTTAGCCCAAGTGTAAATTCCCATGAACAAAATAGGGCAAGAGCGATAAACATGGGTAACTATGACTGACATGCCAAGTGGGGTAAAATATATATAGGATCATCAAGAATATCATGTAATATCTCAAGATCATAGGCGAATCTCATAGACACATAAGAATAAGTGGAACTTAAATCAAATAACAGATTAACCATTAGGTTGTAGACAAGAATAGTACATTGAATCATTGCATCAGAAGCATTTTCCTCATTCTTGCACGGGAAGGCATAACATTGAGCTATATCATCCACTTGAGCTACCTCCTACCTGGTCGCGTGTTACCTCTACCTTCGTTACCGTTTCCTCTGCCTCTATTACATTTTTTATTTCCTCCTCGTCCTACATGTGGACGTCCACTACCATTACTACCATTTCCCGTGTATACAATTTCTCGAGAAGGTTGCTGTCGACTAAAGTTGACACAACTGTGGGTAGTTTCTCATCATATGTCCAAATTCCCCACAACTAAAGAAAGTGCGGAATCTATACGGTCTGCTTCGCACCACGTTCCCAACACGCTGATCAACTAAAAAATTATTAAAAGGAGTTCTTGAATAGTTACCACTAGAGTTAATCTTATCAAACTAAATTTGCTTAGCTTCGAGTGTAGGTCGACCGGATCCTCTAGCATAGGAGTACTGAAAATTTCCAAAATTCTTGACCCTCTTAGCCAACGCCTTAGCTTGACCGTCTCGCTTCACCCCCTCCACTTTGTTGACATAATCAATCACTTTATTAAAACTCCTTCCTGTAGAAAATAACACTTTAAGGTCAAAATTCAAACCTCTAATAAACAATTAAATCCTGTTCTCTGTCATGGTAACACAATGTGTAGCATATCTAGATAACACGTGGAACTTGACTTCATAAGTAGCCACATACATACTACCCCGGTATAGTACCATGAACTCATCCTTCTTGTAGTATCTCAAAGTCGTAGGCACATATTTCTCTAAAAATAAGTCATGAAATTGGGTCCAACTAAGTGGAGATAATGTACAGGCTTTGTTCCATGTAAGCTCTCCACAATTGCTTGGCCTCACCTTGAATTTAAAAGGACACCAACTCAGCTCCATGTTGGTGAATGATACCCAGCTTATGCAACCTCTCGTAACAATGTATTATGAACTCATAAGAGTTATCTATTTCCGAACCAAGAAATACCTTGGCTTGAGTTTCACGAACTAGGTCAACATATTATCCTCATTACATTTCGTCACAAAACCCAACAAAGGACGAAAGAAGGTATCGTTACCGCCCTCCTCAACCATCTTGGGCATATTGTTAGCAACAGTGGCATTTGCGGGGTCTTGAGTAGGTGGAATCATCCCTGGACCGGCCAACCCTTTCAAAAAGTAATGATCTATTGAGCTAACACTGGATCCATGGGAGGGATTCCATGACTTTAGCTTGCCCTCCTTCTTCTTGTTCAACCTCTTCAATATTCTCAATGTACTCATCATCTTCTATCACCTCCTTATGTGTTAGAGGGTTCTCATTCACCGGAACATGGTCATTTTGTACCTAACTCACAATAGGCGCCATGGTCATTTTGTACCTAATTCACAATAGGAGCCACTCTCCTACGGTCATTACTCTTACATCTTCTCTACTCATGCCTCTACTGCGCGTGACCTCTCACTACGGGTCCCTCAACTGGAGCAGTAGCAGAAACTATGGCCTTAAAGTCGTTAAACCTAACCATCTAGAGATAGAAGAGTGAAAGAAGTTAGATACCAATTTGAATTGTCAAATACCAATTGAAATCAAGTCATATTGAGAAGTAGACAAAAGAAAATGGAGATTTCCTAAAAACAAAACTAAAGGTGTGCCCGTACGGTTCCGCGAGACTCTAAAAGACTTTTTTCGGTACATCGACATCAACGAACCTATGCTCTGATACCAACTTTTTTACTATCCAGACCATCGTGATTGACACCAAAACTATAACTCGATTGGAAAATCACTAGAGACCAACCAAAAAATTATACCAAAAAACTAACGCATTTAACATAAAAAGGCAAGTTAAATAATTAAGACAAGGTTCCATTACTAAATAAATATCTAACAACTGACTAATAATGCAGAAGATAAACCATGAATCTGAAAGTTGATGTACCTAAACTGGAAATGATAACCAAGTCTAACAAGAATTTCTAATGATCTATCTCACTAAATAAAACAAGGTATAGGTACAAAAATGATGGACATAGAATAAAGAGAAATACACGGAAGCCCGGACGATGTGGCTCACCCTTGAACTCGAAGTGATTACCGATATCCTAAGTGATCTTTGTCAACAGTCGCATGAAGATACCCTATTCTAAATAAAAATAATAGCAGGTGCATAATTAGTACACAACTACCAAGTACTAGTATGATTACACAACTATCCCACTAGTATAACATAAACAAGCAATAACAACATTATAACACAAGCATAAATATCAACATATTCAATACTATTATAAAAACCAATATCACAGTTCACAGGCTTCATCACATAGTTTGTCCTCTAATGAAATACAAATTCAAACTATAGCATGCCGAAATGTGGAAATCCGATACCTTTTTTATGCCAGAACGTGGCAATTGATCCCAGTTAGCATGCCAAAATATGGCAATCCAATCTATGTTAGAGTGCTAGAACGTGGAAGTCGATCCCAATCACATATCAATAAACATCAACATCACGCATTCAAGTCATGATTTTATGGTATCAATATTCATATATCTAATTTCAATATCTACGATCAATATTGCAACATTCATACGTATAAAAGTATCACAACAAAGATAACAAAGTGTATATCACAGAATCATAGAATTATAACCATCACCTACCTCAAAACATGTTTGAAACCATAGACAACTTGATCTTTCCCTTTCGTTATTGGCTCCGCTTGTTCTTGGTCTACAAATAACGATCTATATACAGGAAACAACATAAAAAAATACTAAATTCCAAGAATAATATCAAACTATGTACCCTAGTTAAAACCCATAACCCCAACTAGTCAATTTAGTTTAATTTACACCACAGGATTCTTCATGAAATCCTTCCCCATCAATATTGACCCATTCTAAAACACTATACATATTGCAAAATGAATTTGGGGAGTGAAAAACTTACCTCTAGCTTCAAGAATGATGGAACACACGTTGGAATACCCCAGGGGTCATATCTTAACTCAAAAATTTTTTTAAAAAAAACTTAAAATAAGGTTGTCTAAGGGTTTTATTTATAATTTTGAAATCCGTCAACCCGCTACAACGTCACCCATTTTTCTATATGGGCATAGCTATAGCGACGCTAATCACGCCGCATCAACACAAAGCGAATTAGTGAACTTCCCTAAAAACAATCCCAAAATCATTTAATTCCATCTCTGTGTCGCCCGCTACAATGGTACCCATTTTCTCTAGCGGTGTGGCTGCAGCGACACTAAGCAAGGCAGGGAGCTTCTTAAGGGAATTCTACTTTTCCCATTTTACAACATACTTTTAACTCACTACACTCACAAAGTTCCCTTAATACCAAGATCGATTCATGATGATCTACTTATCCAAATTAAATTTCGTAAAGTAGTTCGTATTAATATATGGTTAACTAACCAATTATGTAATCAAATCCATATTTACTCAACCTATTGCTACCAATTTTCCTTACACCTTAATGACTCTAAATTCCCCTAAATCTGGACAAGGTTGAGAAAATTCTAGTACTACTAAAAGAATTCTTTTGACCTCGATTTTTTCCCATTAATATTCCAATAAAGATGGAATCATGTCATTACACTATTCTAAAAAGCACTAAATGAATCATGTAAAAAGTATGATCCTTCTCTACCTATCATGCCTACATGTTTTATACGGGCTATGAGTTATCTGAACTACCCTCATACCTGTACCCAATACTACTCCCAAAACATTATACGAGCTCTTATGTTCATACTTCTTTATGTGATGTGAGATAATTTCTCAAAAACTTAGCTCAAATGCTATATTGGAAATTAAAGTGTCCACTCTTTCTTAATTGTGAAATCATTTACACTTTTCTGAAAAAGTATCTCAAAGGCTCATTTGAAATCTCTGTTTCTGTTCTTATTTAAATATGAAAAACATTTAAAACTTCTTGAAAATACATAGTTCTCATATACTTATTTGAAGAAAAGAACTTCAAATCTGAAATCTTTGTTTAACCTTGACACTTATATAGTAAAACAAGTTAAAATGTTTGTGAAAGACTATAAGAACTTATCTTGACTTAACTCTCAACTTCTTGACATGACTCTTAACTTCTTGACTTGACTCTTAATTTCTTGATTTAAATCTTGACTTTCCTTGAATTGAATTATGGAATCAAGGATCCTACTTTGTGATAGAAAAGATCTCATGATGTTTAGAAATTATTTTAGATATGAAGAACAAGGTTCTTGAAGAACTTTAGATAAGAAATTTAATAGAAACTTTGAAACCCCTAGCTTGAAGGTAAATGATCAACAAAACCTTTTGTGAGATTCTTAAATTCTCTTTGGCTAAGAATTATGATTTTTCATGAGTAAAGATGAAAAATCTTAATGTTTTTAACCTTTTATTAGTCAAGAAATTCGTTTATGGTTTTCTTGGAGGTAAAAAAAAAACCCTTTTTAATGTGTATTTCTCGGGTAATTTGTAAAAACATTGTATAAAATAGTCATAACTTTTTTTTCAAAAATTTGAATGACGCAAAATTAGTGGCATTGGAAAGTAGGTTCAATTACATTTAATTGGATAGTTTATTTCTCACGTAACTCTTAAATCCTTCAAGAGCATTTATGAAGAACTCATCAAGAACTTAAATACTTAAATTTCAAGAATGATATTATGCTGAATAAATCATGATTACTATGTGGGTGAATTAACCCAAAACTGTATAAGCTCAAATACATTGTAGGGATCACGATCACCCCTTGACGAAATCCACAAGTGATTCTTGAATGTTCTTGACGAATCATGAATTTTCTTCCCTTTTCTCCATGACCTAGCTTGAAATTAAATTTTCTACACTGACTAAAATATGAATTTACTGAATTAAACTCCTTAAAATGAGTTAATTAAGTTGTGTAAGAAAAGACCAAACTACCCTTCTAAAATGAGGTTTTTAGACTTTCTTTAACCCTAACTCGTAAGAACTACGAATTGTGCAAACTCAGTTGCATTTGAATATAATTCCAAGATCTTTGCAATCATATCTTGTAATACACCTAACACATCATTATGTAGGAGTTATGTCCGTTTGAAGTTAACCAAAAACTATTTTTTTCCAACCGAAGTAAATTCCCCGATATCCATTCTTTCCAAATTTCACCATTTTCAATTCTTAGCTTCTTCCTAGTTATTTCAAATCGAGAGATTTTACAATATCTACCCCTTGGATACATTCTTCCTCGAATGAGATTACTCTTACTAGGCTAAGGGTGTAATATGCAACAATTCATTTCAAACACCAAACAAGCAGTGCAAATACAACATGCGAACTCATAATTAAAGGGTACTAAGATGAAAATTAGTTCCTTGATATGGAGTTTATGCGTATTTGTAGAGATGTGGATATATCTTCTTCATATCGTCTTGAACTTCCCAAGTAGCTACTTCAACAAATTGGTTCCTCTAAAAGACATTCACTAATGCATCCTCCTTTTGTTTTAATCTAGGTAACTTGGCGATCTAGAATATGAACCGGAATATCCTTATAACATAAGTTATAATTGATCTCAATATTTTCAGTTGGTACGATCAATGGAGGATTTCCCATGCTCTTCTTGTACATGGATATGTGAAATATCGGATACACTGCTGCTGAATCTTGTGGTAGCTCCAACTCATAAGCTATATTGTCAATCCTTTTGGATATTCTATAAGGTCCAATATAACTGGCAATAAGTTTCCCCTTTTTACAAAACCTCATAAAACCCTTCATAGGTGAAACCTTGAAATATACTCAATCATTTGATCCAAACTCTAACTCCCTCCCCGTAACATCAGTGTAGGATATCTGAGGACTCTGCGCTGTTTTAACCTCTTCTGAATCACTTTTGCCTTCTCCATAGCTTGATGATCAGAATTTTGTCCTATCAACTCTGCTTCACCGACTTCAAACTATTTAATAGGGGATTTGCATCTTCTCCCATAAAGATTTCATAAGGAGTTATCTGGATGCTAAAGTGATAACTATTATTGCCAATGAACTCAAGGAGAGGTAGGTAATCATCCCAATTACCCTAGAAATAAATCACACAATCTACATTGATACCTCACAACCCTATGTCCCCCTTATTTAAAAGTAATCACTTTTTGTATATGAATACTTGACTTTAATTCAAGCAATAAAGGATCTTGGTCTTACTATGTTTTACTTCTGACACTAATGATGATTCAACCCCATTCATGACCACTACTCCTTCTTCTATTGAATGCAATAATCAAACTCCGAGTTGTGAAAGTCTAAGCGCCTCTTTTGCTAACTCTTTCATATCTTCCTAAAATTGAGTTGAACTACGCATAGACAACATACTCATGCTATAAAAAAAATTAGCCTTTACTAGGTGATAGGGAATACTCATGTAATAATCCTTGAGTAATTCTAACCACCGCCTATCAATATGTACACCATACAAATAATGACGCCATATCATCAAAGCGAATATTAGAGAAGCCACCTCTATGTCATGGATTGGGTAATAATTCTTATGAACTTTCAACTTTTTTGAGGCATAAGTTATAACCTTTCCCTTCTACATTACAACATAACCCGAACGAATTCATGATTTATCAAAATGCACCACAAAATCTTAAGTACCTTCTGGTAATGTCAAAATTGAGGTCGTAGTCAACCTCTTCTTAAATTCCAGAAAGCTTTTATCACATGCTTTAGATCATTGAAACTTAATTATCTTCTTAGTGAACTTGGTCAAAGGAGACGAAGAAGATGAAAATCCCCCTACAAACCTTCTGTAATAGCCAACCAAACCCAAGAAATTCCTAATATCATGTGGATATGTGGGTCTAAGCCAACACTTAACTGCTTATATATTTTTAGTATAAACTCTAATGCCATCGCCAGACACTATGTGGCCAAAGACCCGCAAATCCAAGCCAAACTCACACTTGGAGAACATGACATACAACTCTTTCTCCTTCAAGTATCAATAACTATTCTGAGATGACTAACATGATCTTCTTCATTCCTTGAATAGATTATTATTTCATCAATGAAGACAATAACAAACTGTCACACCTCGAGCTACCCCCGAGACGCGTACACAGAATCTAGGGCTCAAACGATCCCATGTTAACCCTGCTGGCATTATCATGAGCATACTATAGAAAATATACTATTACGCAAGCTAAATAATAATTTAATCTGAAAAGATGGGGAATACCCTTATTCTATAACTGATATATTTGAAAACAATGAGTTTAATACAAAGGAAATATAAACTCAATACTAAGCTGAATCTAACTATGTCTTAAATAAGCCTCTAAACTAGACTAGAAATACTGGGACAAGACCTAGAAAATTAGCAAAAACTGAAAATAAGTGACTAAATTATTAAATGAAACTCATAATTGTTGTCCTCGAAGAATCAGGACTCAACACTGAACCTGCTGAAATATAGACCAGAAATCAAACTATGTGTGATCAGGATGCTGAGAAACTGAACCTACATCGTGAAGATGTAGCGCACGTATGCGTCAGTACTTGAAAATTACTGAGCATGTAGGATAGAGTAAAGTTGAAATAAAATATAACTGAACAAGCATAAAAGCAAATATAATAATTTTATATGATAAACTGAACCCTAAGCTAAATGGATGCAATGAACAATTTATAACATGCTGAAACTAAATACTGAATATAATGATAAATGGTTAATGTAGAGAGTCGGAATGATCTGTGGGAGCTACTAATAAAAGAAAATAAAACCACATGAGCTAAATGTGGCGTTTGATGTTTACGCCCCATCGAGAGGACCCAATATACCCTGCAAAAGTTATAAAGGCATGCAGGCGTGATCCCGAAAATGATTTCACACAGACGGGACTTACAACCTACTTGGCTAGTAGTTCTGGGACTATTTGGGTACGCTAAACCCTAGTCCAACTCAGTATTATGCTACTCCCATGGATTTTATAAATTTACTATTTATGTATATGTTTATGTAAATACAAGATAACTCAAAACTGAACATGCAAACTGAGAATGCAACAATTAATCTAGGAATTATGCATTTATAACTTAGGCATGTATATCTGAAGTGTCCGAAATATCTGAACTAGCATGTGTATTTCAAGAACTAATGAAATACAAAGCTAGGGTTATGAAATTCATGCGATAATTGTGTAATAAAATTATAATCTCATTTGGAACATACATTTAATCAAATCATGAAGTTCTGTTGATGTTCTAGAAACCCTAGATATAATCATGATAATAAAAACAATAATCAAATCGAAAACTAGGGACCCATTGGGTGAAAGGAACCCACTAGTGAAATCCTACATACTTGGTGATGAAATCCACGAAAAAGTACTTAAGTGTCGGAGATAGAATTGCTGGAGCTTGCTGCATTCTTGAACTAGGGTTCTTGAGATTTTTCTCCCTTGTTACTTCTAATTTTCTATGTTTTGATTTAATTATTTGACTTAGATATGTGTTAGTTACATTTCTAGGGTTAAACTGACTAAAATCTGATGATTTAGGGTCAAAACGACGTAACTTAGGTTTCAAAATGAAGTGGAAAAGATCCAAATGACCCCTGGGATAGTTGTTGCCAGACCAAACAATGGCCACGACTGACGGTCCGTCGTCTGACCGATGCCCCATCTTTGGGTCCATCGATTGGGATTGTTCGATAGGCCTTTACTAAAATAGGCATAACTTTTTAGTCGAAGGTCTGATTTTAGAAAGGTGGGTAGATATGGAAAGCTAATTCAAATATGTATCTGTGGATAGGTCATAAGACACATAATTAATTTTGAGCTAAGAGTTATGACCAATTGAAGTTGACCCAACTACGTTTCCTTTTAACTGTCTGCAAATTTTCCACCTACGCACCATGCTGGTCATTTGTAGAACTTGTCAGAGAGAGTGTAAATGGGAGTCTCGATCAATGGTCCGTCCGTCGATCAAGACATAGCCAATTTTTCCTAGTTGAATTTTTGGGAGTTTCTAATCCCATCGACGGTGGTGAAGGACGGACCATCGTTGCCACCGTTGGTTGCACGTACAAATTTTTTTTTGAAAATGATTTTTGGTCTATTTTGGCTAAGGGGTGTTAGCTTTTGTCCCCGTGGGAACATTCATCCTCGAATGAAGACGAAATAGCTGAAATAGAGGGAGAGAGCTGCAAAACCCACTACTAAACACTAAGAACTGAGTTTCTGACTAAATTGAGTTTAAGTACATCCAAATACGCTGAAAATGCACGTACAAACTGAAGGAACATGATTCTAACACTAAATTTATGCATGAATGACTGGAAAATTAAAGAGGAACTATTACCTCAAGATGGAGTGAAATCGGAAGGAAAGAAGTTCGAATACTTGGCTTTCATGGCTGCTTCTGCTTCCAAAGTAGCTCCCTCTGCGAACTGACTTCTCCAAAAAACTTTGACCAGATCGACTTCTTTGCTTCTCAAACTTATGACATGAAGGTCAAGAGTCTCAAGTGGCACATCCTCATAAGAAAGACTACCGTTCATTGCCACACTCTCCAATGGCACTATAGAGGCTGGATCACCCACACACTTCTTCAAGAGTGAGATGTGGAAGACCGGATGCACTTCAACTAATTCTGCTGGCAACTCTAACTCATACGCCACCTTTCCAACCATTTTCAATATCTTGGGCCTAGATATATAATATTGACTTCCCTTTCTTTTCAAATCTCATCACCCCTTTTTCAGGTGAGACTTTCAGAAAAATCCTATCATCAAATTTGAACTCTAGTTTCCTTCTCCTTATATCTGCATAAGATTTCTGACGACTTTGGGATGTCTTAAGTCTATCTCTAAGGAGTTGCACTTTCTCCATTGAATAAAGGATTGAATCTGACCTTATCAAAGTTGCTTTACCTACTTCAAACCAACCAACAGGAGAACTACATCTACGCCCATATAAAGACTCATAAGGGGCAATCTGAATGTTGGAATGGTAGTTATTATTGTAGGAAAACTGAATAAGAGGAAGGTAATCATCCCAACTACCTTTGAAATCGATCACACAACCTCTCAACATATCCTCTATTGTCTAAATTGTACGCTGTACCCGACCATCCATCTGTGGATGAAATGTTGTACTAAGGTTAACTTGAGTACCAAGACCTTTCTGAAATGACTTCTAGAAATGAGAGGTACTAAGGACCTCTATCTGAGATGATAGACAAAGGAACCCCAAAAACCTCACAATTTAATTGATGTAAAGCTTATCATAGTCCTCCGCCAAATCTGCAGTCTTGACAGCTAAAAAGCAAGAAGACTTAGTCATTCTATAAACTATCACCCAAATGGAGTCGTGCTATCTGGGAGTACGCGGTAATCCTGTGATTAAGTTTGTATTGATCACATCCCACTTCCAATTAGGAATATTGATCTCTTTAGTTGTAGATCCTGGTTTCTGATGTTCTACCTTGACTTGCATGCAATTGGGTGACTTACTCACAAAATCTGCTATATCCCTCTTTATGCCATTCCACCAATAGACTTCTCGCAGATCGAGGTACATCATAGTGGCACCTGAATGAATAGAATACCTAGATTTATAGGCTTCTGCAAGAATATGTTGCCTCAACTCACCCACATTAGGAACACACAGTCTACCCTGGTAGAGAAATACACTATCTCCCCCTTGGGAAAAAACCTCCACTCTCTTATTATGGACTACACCGTTAAGTTCAAGCAAGATTTGTTCACTATCTTGCTTTTCATTAACCTCCACTATTAAAGATTATTATGTCCCATTCTGAACTGTTACACCACTTTCTGATATGCTAATAAGTCCATCTCCCAAGCGAGCAATCCTGTGAACATCCTTCACTAGCTCCTTCCTTTCTTTCTCAACATGGGCTACACTACCCATAAGTAATCTACTAAGAGCATATTCTACTACATTAGCCTTATCATAATCATTAAGGAATTCAAGCCATCTCCTCTTGCACAGATTTAACTATTTTTTGGTGAACACATACTGAAGGCGCTTATGGTCAGTGAACACAATACAAGTAGTGTATCCAGATCTTGAGTGGAAACACCACTAATGCAACCACAAGGTTATGAGTTCGATAGTTCTTCTCATGAACCTTAAGTTGTCAAGAGGCATAAGCTATCACCTAACCTCGCTGCATGAACACATAACCTAGGCCAACTCTGGAAACATCACAATAGATCACACAACCATATGAACCCTCTGATAGATTAAAGATATGAGTTGTAGTCAATCTAGATTTCAACTCTTCAATGTTTTTCTCACAATCATCATACTATTTGAATTTGACCATCTTCTGAGTCAACCTAGTCAATTGTGTGGCTATGGATGAAAATCCTTCCACAAACCTTCTGTAATAACCCTCTATACCTAAGAAACTTCTGCTATCCCTAGCATAGATATGTCTCGGCATTGTTTCACTACTCCTATCTTCTGTGAATCTACTAGGATCCATTTTCTAGCTACAATGTGACAAAAGAATGAAACGGATTTCAATCAGAACTCACATTTATTGAACATAGAGAATAATTCGCGATCCTTATGAGTCTGCAGAACAACTCTGAAATGACTTACATGTTCTTCCTCACTCCTAGAGTAAATGAGGATATTATCAATAAATACAATAACGAACAAGTCCATATACTGTTTGACAACAATGTTCATCAAATCCATGAAAAATGCAGGAGCATTAGTTAGTCCAAACGACATAACTACAAATACATAATGAGCATACCGAGTTCTGTAGGTTGTTTTCGGAATGTCACTATCTCTGACTCTGATGTGATAATAATCTTATTTGAGGTCTATCTTAGAGAAATGTCTAGCAACCTGAAGTTGATCAAACAAATCAACAATCATAGGGACTGGACATTTATTCTTTATTCTGACCTTTTTCAACTATATATAGTCAATGCACATATTGAGAGAACCATCTTTCTTCGTTAGGAACAAAACTGGTGCACCCCATGGTGAAATACTAGGTCTTATGAAGCCTCTATCTAGAAGGTCTTTCAACTAATAATTCAATTCATTATGTTCTGGTGGAGCCATTCTCTATGGAGGAATAGAAATAAGCTAGGTATCTAGAAGGATATCAATTTCAAAGTTGATTTCTCGTTCGGGAGGGACACTGGAAATAAGTTCTCGAATTCATAGACTACTGGAACTGACTCAAGAGTTGGGCTTTCAAGGATAGAATCCATAAACCTAACTAGACTATAGAGATAACCTGTAAAGATCATCTTTTTGGCCTTAAGGTAAGAAATAAATTGACCCATAGGTACTAAGCTACTACCCTTCCATTCTAAGATTTGTTCCTCTTGAAACTTGAAATGAACAATCCTAGTTCTACAATCGAACGAGGCATAACATGAGTGTAACCAATCCATGCCTAGAATGATATCGACATCTACCATTACTAACTCTACTAGATCTGCTGAGGTGACTTTCAGAGTGACTATGACAATGCAATTTCTGTATACCCGTCTAGCTATAACTGGATCACCGACTAGAGTAGAGACTAACAAAGGTTCTGAGAGAGTTTTTCGACTGACATTGAATTGGAATTCAATGTAAGTAGTTACTTAAGGAAGAGTAGCCCCTGGATATAAAAATACATAAATATCAAGGGCAAAGACACATAATGTACCAGTGTTAACATTAGGAGAATTTTCCTGATCTTGGCGTGCCTGAACAACGTACAACCTGTAGTGGCACTGACTGCCACATGTACTTGATAAGTTACCCTGCTGAGTTGGGCGACTGGCTGGTGCTACTGAAGTTATAGACTGAGCTCTACCATTTCCACGTCCTTGACCTTGTCTAGAAGGACAATCCCTAAACTTGTGACCAAACTGACCGCACCCAAAACATTCCTCTTTTCCTGCATGACACTTGACTAGATAGTTCTTATCACACATAGGGAAAGTGGGGTAAGTCTTGGTGCCTGAAACACATCTCTGAGTTTTCGAGCCTAGTGATTTACCCTTCTGATCGTACCTATTCTTGGAGAATGGAACACTAGCAGATGATGGGGCTGGAGCCGAAAACTTCTACTGAACCTGCACGCAATTTCCACCACCCGATTACTGCTGAGAATAGTCATAGTACCCAGTCCTAGCCTTCTTATTTTCCTTAGACTGTTCCCTAAGTTTATCAACCTCAACCTGCTTAGCATGAGTCAGAAGTCTAGAGATGTTCATATCTCCAGATAACAATACATTTCTGCACTCAGTTTTCACCAAATCTGATACCCCATACAAGAACTTAGTCATCTGCACCCTGGAGTCAACAACCATGTGAGATCATACCTGGAGAGTTGGTTAAACTTGAGTCCATACTCTTGGATTGTCATGTTACCCTGCTTTAAGTTCATGAATTCTTGGGCTTTTGCTCTATTGGGAAAAACCTTTCTAGAGAAGTCTCACTAAATCAAACCCAAGTGACAGGAGCCACATTTTCACCCCTATCCTCATTGCACTGAGTTTACTAGATATAGCAACGTTCTTTACCTAGTATGGTACTAACTCCACTCGATCATTCCCAGTGACTTGCATTACCTCAAAGATCTTCTTGATCTCATCCATGAAATTTTTGAGCATCCTCATTAGCTTTCGATCCTGAAAGAAATCCACTAGTGAAATATGACATATGTGGTGATGAAATCCACGGAAAAATACTTAAGTTTTGGGGTTAGAACTGCTGGAGCTTGATTCATTCTTGAACTAGGGTTCTTGAGCTTTTTCTTCTTTCTTGTTTTTACATTTCTATGTTTTGATTTAATGACTTGACTTAGATATGTTTTAGTTATGTTTCTAGGCTTAAATTTACTAAAATATGATGATTTAAGGTCAAAATGAATTAATTAGGGTTTAAAGAAAGTGCAAAAGGTCCAAAAGACCCCTGCAAAAGTTGGTGTCAGACCAAAGGATGGCCAGGACTGATGGTCCGTCGTCTGACCGACGCCCCGTCGTTGGGTCCATCGACTTGGCCTGTTCAATAGGCCTTTACTAAAATGGGCATATTGTTTTACTCGGAGGTCTGATTTTAGCAAGGTTTGATGCTGTGGAAAGATAATTAAATTATCTATATGTGTGTAGGTTATGAGACCTAAATCATTTTGTTCTATGAGTTATGACCATTTGAAGTGGACCCAACTCCATTTCCCCTTAACTGTCTTCAAATTTTCCACCTATTATGATCCACCTATGGACCGTGCTGGTCATCTGTAGCACTTGTTAGAGGGTGGGTGAATGGGGGTCTTGATCGATGGTAACGGACTATGGACCATCGTCTGACCTACATACCGTCTTTCCGTCCATCGATCAAGACTTTGCCAATTTTTCTAGGCAGAATTTTTGGGAGTTTCTAATCCCATCGACGGTTGTGCAAAACGGACCGCAGATGCCACCGTTCGTTGCACTTGCAGATTTTTCTGAAAAAACTAATTGTCTATTTTGGCCAAGGGATGTTACACAAACATTTCTAAATAAGGTATGAAAACACTATTCATAAGGTCCATGAATGCAACATGCACATCGATCAACCCAAAAAACATGACCGAAAACTTATAATTCCCATATCTAATTTTGGAAGTTGTCTTGAAATATAATATTCCCTTACTCTTAACTGATGGTAGCCAAATCTGAGATCTATCTTAGAAAATTACTTGGTACCTTGAAGTAGGTCGAATAAATCATCAATTATTTGGAGAGGATACTTATTACTGATGGTAACCTTGATCAATTGACAGTAATCCATATACATCCTATCGAAACAAAATTTTTTACTCACAAACAAGATAGAAGCACCCCAAGGTGATACAATTGGTCGAATAAAACCTTTGTTTGAAAGGTCTTTCAACTACTACTTAAAGTCCTTCAACTCTTCTTGTGCCATTCTATATGAGGAATATATATAGGTCGTGTATTTGGAAGAAGATATATGTCGAAGTCTATATCTCTCCTTGGAGGGACTCTGGAAAGACTTCTGGAAAAACTTTTACTACTAGAATTGACCGAATAGGAGGTACCTTAACACTTGATTCATTAAATTGGTCTAAGTGATAGACATATCCGTTAAAAAGTCACTTTCTTGCCTTACAGTACAAAATTAAATGATCCTTAGGCATTGTTAATTTACTTTTCCACTCTAAGACTGACTCATTGGGAAACTAAAACTTGATTAGTCAAGTTCTACATTCAACTAAGACATAACAAGCGTGAAGTAAGTCCATACAAAGAATAATATCAAAGTCTACCATGTCTAGGTCAATTAAATCAGTCATAATACTCTGTGATTGATGGAAATGAGACAATCATGATAGACTCCCTATGCTAGAATGGTCTCACCAACAGGTGTAAAAACACTGAATGGTTCACTAAGTTGCTCACGAATAATATCAAAGTTATAGCAGCATATGGAGTTACAAAAGATAAACTTGCTCCTGGATCTAGAAATGCATAAATAGTAAAGTCAAAGACTTGAATTATACAAGTGACAACATTTGGTGAGTCATCTTTCTCTCGGAGAGTAGTGATAGAATAAAGATGATTTCCTCTTTGCCTGCCCTTGATGTAGCTCATCTAGATGAAACTCTTATTTGGTGAAGCTACTAAAGAAGACTGGCTCTATTTCCCTCTTTACCATTATTCTACCTTTTCTTAAGACATTGCCTTATAAAATTATCATTCTTCTCAACACATGAAGAAACCAGTAGAGCCATCATGATTTATCCTTGAGTTTCTCCTACCACAATTGGCACATGCGGGAGTCTTAGTACACCCTTGTGCCATACTTTCTTGCAAATACGCATGTCTAGCTTTGAATTTATGACAATTCTAACTATTTCACCCACATGTGTTCCTTGGTGTAGGTGAATTTAACAGATTATGGAGCCGATCTTTTCTGCTTCTATAAGAAAGAAAATAAATTCACATTATTCCTTTGCTGCCCGGACTTATTCCTTTTGTCTTAGCCCTGTTATTCTTGAACTATTCTCTATCTCTCAACTTTTTCCTACTCAACTTGTTGCACATGGATCATCAGCCTTGAAATATCCATTACACCTACTAGTATGGTTGTCTTACTCTAATCACCCAAGTCTACACCCTGGGCGTAGCTACCACTCAAGAACCATTATTGGTCCCCAAGGGAACCCTCATCCTAGCTTACTACAAGTGGAAGACTAACTTAAACATGCAAAAGCTTAAAACTGAAATAAAATTTCTTGAAACTTTAATGCAAACATGAACTCAAAAGAAAACATTATATAATAGTATATATTCAATTAGCCCCAAAATAAGCAACTTAAGTCTTTAAAACATTTGATAAAATAAATGAGTAATACAGACATCTCAAGTATACTGACTATCTATGAAGCCTCTAACTGATAAAGATAGAAGTTGGGACAAGATCCACGACATCCTGACAAGACTTAAATGTAAATGAAATCCTCTATAAGAAAGAAGGCTCTTTATAGCTAACTCGAAATCTTGTATGCATCAACGAAGTTCTTGTTGATGATCCTGAATAATTGTGTCTACATCATAAGAAGATGCAGGATAAATATCTCAGTACGTGGAATGTACGAGCATGAAAGGGAACATTTAAAGTAGAACATAAGCTTGAACTTGATAAAAGTGGAAACATACTTACCTCTTCTCATACTAACTCAACTCAAGGCATACTCAAGGATACTCAAAACTACTCAAACTCACACAACTCAGATGTACTCAAGGTTTAGTCACTCAACTCAAAGATTAGATGTTCAACTTAAAGATTATACTCAACTCAAAGATATAATATTTGACTCTTGGTAAACTCAATATAAGGCAATCATACGCATGCAATATATAGAAAGCTTTATAAAAGATTAAAAGAACTTAGTTTTTTTTTCAAGAAAATGCAATAACAAACTCAAATATTCTCATTTAATAAAGTAATATAGCTTATTTGGGAGATTCTGTAACCGAAAATCATCACTATGAAACTAAGTGATGGTACAACATTTTACCTCACATTGCCAACAACCGTCCTATACCTTTTCATCGGTATAGAACCTGATCTACTAAGTGGATCCACTAGTCTTTACTAAAAATCACTAAGGAATCATCTAAAGAGAATGATTTAGTTTCTGCCCATGATGGCTACATTGTTTATGGGGGATTGAGTTAACAGGAACTGACGTCTCCATATCGGTGCTCAATAATACTTCTAAATATACTTAGCTCATATGTTTTTTTAAAAAAAATTCTCTAGTTTGAGATAATCTTTCAAACATAGCTTAAAAACTCTCTTTGGATTTATAGTTTCCTCTTTCTCAAACTAGCTCAATGGCTCGTTTGAACATTTCAGTTTCCTTTCTTGTTGAGATGTGAAAACATTTACAAACTCTAAGGGAATTTATATAACTTTTTGAGAAATGAACCCAACTCTTTAATCTTTATTTAACTTGAAACTAAAGTCTTAAAAACAAGGTTAAAACATTATTAAAGACTCTTCAAAACTTAATAAACTTTACTATAACTTGTTTTTAACTTCTAGGGTTGACTCCGAAAATCTCTTGGCTTTGATCTAAACTTTCCTTGAATTTGATTATGGATTACAGTCTCATATATATAGATCATTTCATGATGTTCAACTTGGAGGGTTCATGTAGAATAATGAACATCAACTACTCAACTCAAGTACTCAAACACACTTCTTATCTGAAGATTATTCGACTTATAGTGGTTCATGAGGAATTATGGGCATGAACTACTCAACTCAAGTGCCCAATATTCATACGGAATTATGAGCATGAACAATTCAACTCAAGAAATTCATGGGTAACATGTAAAAGTTCCATGATTATAAATATAATTTCAAAAGTGTTAGAAACTTATTGATCAAGAATTAGAAGTTGAAGATGCTACTCCTCTCAAAGATCTTCAATGTGTGAAGTCCATGCGGAATTTATGAGCATGAACGACTCGACTCGAAGCTCTACATACTACATGGAACTCATCTATATGACTCTTCTCATTCTCTTATTTGTTTCCTCAAAACATAGGTGAAATAAATGATGGATCTCAGGGAATTCACATTTTAACTTAAAGGATTTCTTGAAATGTACTCCTAATCTCTCTTGAATGTGAATTATGAATTCAAGAGTTTTTGTTCATGACATGGAGGATAAGATCATGACAAGGTAGACTCATGAATGAATTATATTCATCCTCCTATGACTTGCTTAAGTATTGAAACAAGTTACTCGAAGTTGTAGAACACTCCTCAAAAGTACTCGAAGGGACTCTTTAAAAATGTTTAGAAGAGCTCTTGAAACTTAATATTAACTTTACCTTGAATTCGAATTATTAATTGAAGGGTATGATTCATGTTATGAATGATTTCTAATTATTTAGAAGTAGTTTATAATGTTTAGGATCAAAAGGAATAAAGATACACATTTAAATGAGCTCAAACGAGAAAATATACGGAAAAAGAGTGGGGGCAGGTAACCCTAGCGCGTTCTGGGGCGCGTCGTGGTAGCATATCTCTAGGGAAGGTTTCGACGAATTTCTCCGCTCGTTTTCTGATCCTAATTCGCTTTTAATCGATTTATTCTCTAACGTTTTCCTTGACAATCTAAGTACACAATAATAAACTCAAAACAAAACTCCAAATAATAATTTTTATCTAAAGAAATTATGAAAATCCCAACAAGACAAGATTTATAATGAACCTTAAGAACCCTATCAAGAACATACACTGTTAAACATTTTTAGAATGAAATTTTGCTGAAAATAACATTTTTGATATGTGGGTGAACTAAACCAACACTATGGAAGCTTATATACCTCTTAGGTATTAAACCCATGGAAAAATTCCACAATAATCTTGAGGGACGCTTGATCATCTCCTTTTTTCTTCTCTTTTCTCTTCTTTTCTCTTTGAACTGTCAACTAAAACCCTAGGCGTATATTAGGATAATAAAACTAAACCTAATAGGATTATACCCCTAAAATATTACAAAAAAAAACAAATTAAATCTGATTATGTATGGGAAAGGCAAAAATACTCCTCACTATTTTCGTAAACTTTCCTTAACTGGCCAATCTAAGTTTAGAAGGCCGTATCTCACTCATCCAAACTCGAAACATACGAACTTAGTGGAGTTGGAAAGATAATCCAAAGATATTTCCAATGAAATCTTGTATCACACCTAGCTCATCATGTGATAGAAGTTACGGTTGTTTGAAGTTGGCCAAAAACTCATCCTTAGCTTAACTTGAAAATTTTCAGATTATTCCTATTTCAAATTTAGTTCTTTTAGAACTCAAGGTGCTACATCTATTGTTACTTATACTTAATAAATTTTAAATTCCTTGTTAAAAACTTACTCACTACAAAAGAAGGTTCAAGTCTTTTATCGGGGTGTTAGACTTACTTCTGTTACTTGATAGATTAGACAACCCAACGACGAATAACTCACCAAGCTCCTCATGTCTGCAACCATCTCTTTGTTTCTTTAGCTCACGGGGAAAGACATGCCCCATGAAAGCACTATCAATGTAGCCCAACTCACAAACGTTTACCCTTAAGCACAAGTTAGAAAGAAACTTTTTAGAGATAAACTCTAACAAACTAAATGAGTATTAAAGAAGTGAAGAAATTCCTAAATGTTGCAGCCTCCTAATTATAGATCTGGCGTGCTTCACACTGATAAATAAGACTCTACATACATAAATTCATAGACTCCCTAGTACACTTAAATCTGTGCTTTGATACCAATTTTGTCATTCCTAGAATCTATACCATGGGCGGGACTAGAACTCGAGAACCATTGGTGGCCCCAAGCGAATCCTTGGCCTGAATTTCTTACTCACAGAAGACTTAAAAACACAATAATAGTCTATATAAAGAACTTGTGAAATAAACTAAGAATGTCTTAAAAGAAACATTTAACTGGTCTAAATGACTACTCAAGTGTCATAGCAAAACATTTGAAATACAAAGCTAAAATACTCATAAGTAACTGTCTGACTATCTATGAAGACTCTAAAAAAACTAAGATCGACGTTGCGAAAAGCCCCATCATAATGAGCTAATATAATAACTGAATGAAATAAAAAGGAGTCCTCTTTATTACGAGGAGACTGAGCAACTGACTTAGTGGATAGACGAAGCGCTGCATGTTTATCTTGGCTATCTGCATCGGCATCATAAGATGATGCATGCCCACTTAAATTAGGACATAGAATGTCCGAGTATGTGATTTAGAATGCTAAATATAATATAGGCTTGAAAAGAGTCTTAAAAAAACACTTATATGGGGTTTTCTTAACTAAATTCGACTACACTTAATGCAATATAAAGTATTGTAAACAAATGCAGTATAAAGAAATATTTTAAAATATGATATTCAAATCTGTTTATTTATAATACAATTATAAATTTGTATGTATGCACAGATACAATATGAACACTATTTGTATCGAAAAATACAAATATAGATAGTGATAACAAAACAGTTTGCCTCATGTTGCCAATGACCATCATATACCTTGCAAGGATATAGGACCTTACTCACTAAGTGGATACGCTAGTCTATGCTAGAAAACACTAAAGGAATCATCTAAAAAGCATGAACCTTTCTACCCATGATGGATACATGGTTTACGGGGGAAGTGATTTATCTGAATTCTCCCCCATATTTGTTTTCAATATTACTCCCAAAATATGATACTAGATCTTATGTTAAAATATACTTCCTTATGTGATTTGAGATTATTGCTCAAAAATATATCTCAAAGGCTATCTTGGAAATCAAAGTTTCCCCTCCTGCTTAATTGTGAGAAAATTTACTCTTTTTTGAAAACTAGCTCAAAGTCTCTTTCGAAATCTCATTGTCTGTTCTTTTCTATATGTGAAAAGCATTAAAAACTTCTTGTTAATTGGAGTTTTCATATACTTCGTTGAAGAAAAGAACATTAAATTTGAAATCCTTGTTTAACTTTGAAACTAAGTCTTAAAACAAGTTAAAACATTCGTGAAAGAGTGTTTAAAAACTTTGAGAACTTATCTTGACTTAGCTTTTGACTTCTTGAGTTGACTTTTAACTTCTTGACTTCTCTCTTAATTTCTTGCCTTGACTCTTGACTTTTCTTGAATTGAATAATGGATACAAGGATATATCATGATACGTGATAGGAAAGATCTCGCAATATTTATAAATGGTTTTAGGTATGAACAACAAGGTTCTTGAAGTGTCATGACCCAAAATTCATTGATAAAAATTTTCATAAAACAACTATAGTTATCAGTCCCGATAGTTGTCCTGCTTCATTTATGATTAGTCAGTGAAGTTGGTTTGAGAATTTTACACTATTCGTTTAACTTGAATTAATTAATTGATGGATAATTGTAGATAAATGAGTTAATAGATAGTTAATGGGTTGAAGTGATAATTTATTTAAGAACATATGTCATTTATCCTATATTTAATAAAATAAGTGAGTAAAATTTATCAATTTCAATACACAATTACATGAGAAAAGAAGTAAAAGGGGGGAGAAGGAACGGACAAGGGCTTCGGCTTCTTGCAAACCGCTTCAGGTACTGCATCAGATCTGCACGTTCTTAAATAATTTCTACACATATATACATTTCTTAAAATAATATTATAATAAATGGGAGGATAATAATTTGCTTTTGTAAGTTTGTAGATTTGATAGTGCGGTATACCCTTTGTTATTACACTTAATTTTGTACCAATTTTGGTTTTCCATTAATATATTGATGATTGGACAATGATTGCCTTTTGGGAATTAATCCTTAGAAAACAAGAATTCAGGGATTAAGAATAGGAATACAATATGTCATTGTAAGTTGATTAGATGGAACTGTACTGATGGTAATTTTTTATTTATTATTATTATTATTATAATTATTATTATTATTAGTTTTCTTATTATTATTATTCGTTATCGTATTATGTCTCAAACTTTAATATATTTTTGTATAGGTAATTGAATGTTGAATTCATGATATTGAAAAAAATAAAACTTAACCCTAGGCTTGAGACTTGGAAAATATCATAATTGAAATATCAATTGACCTCAAGATTAGGAACTTGATTGTATACTTGAGTGAGTTTTTTGAGTCTAGACTAGAGATATTAATGTGACTGTTGTTAGACTCGAATTCTTATTGTGGTCATTTATTTGAATAGATTGTTTTGAGTTGAAAGTTTAACGAAAAGGGAAGACTCAAGTCACATAGTGAATGTTTGATTAATTGAGGCAAGTGAGTGTATGTAATTCGTGTATTTCCTTGTGGTATGTGCATGACAGTAATGGGAAATGGCGAAGGGTTAACTTGTCCACCTTGATGAATTCTAATGATGAAAAGGGATAATAAAAGAAAATGTGATTAATTGTTTCTGTATGATGGGTTGAGAATTGTACTTATACACGTGACAACCAAATTTTTGGGGTATTTTTGAGATTATTATTAAATTTCCACATTTTATTAATTTTTTTGAATTTTAGGTTGACTTGTCTGGTGGGATAAGACGAATTTCATCACGTCTATTTTTGGGTCTAACAACATGGTATCAGATCCCTAGGTTAATAAGACTCACGTGTGTACAAGACGAGTCTAAGTAGAGTCTCGATGATTGATACAGAAACATATGTACTTATCTTCGAGAGCCTATATCAACTTTTAGGAAAAATCTTTACTTTTTGAATTTCTATCGTGTGTTTTGGTTCGATTTTATTCTTATCGCTTCATTCTACTCTCGATATTATTTGATGACTCGTATGTGGTTCCTCATGTGAGTAGTTAATATTGTATATGAATATAATGTTAAATCTAATATTAACAAGGAAGTAATGTACTTATGGAAAAGATGTGTGGTTAGATTTATAATGTTCATCAATTTGAAAGGGTTGTATAAGGTTAGTTACCCTAGTAAAAGGAAAAGTACTTGTGTGTATAGATAATGGAAAGTGGACGAATTAAATTGATGGCAATATAATGAACAATGCAACTTGAGAAAACACAGCTAGAAAAGTTGTCATAGTATGTATGAGTTGCTTAAAGAATGATAAGAATGTTGTTGCACCAATTGAGTTCAGATTCTCTTTTGTAGTTTAATAGATTGAGCATATACGAAAGATGATTAGAATATGACTATAACCATGGTACAAATTCTTACATGGTTAGAGTTATATATTTTGCCACTCTTTCTATGGAACTGATCTACAAAGGAATGCATATCACATTGGATGACAGAACAAATGAATTTTGTAGCGTAATATAGTTACATAATGGGCAGAAATGTATGGACTATTTGGGTACAATCTTCTAGATATGTATAATGTGTTCCAGTAGTGGATTTAACAAAGTTCCACGATGTGGTACTAGTGGTATATGAAAACGAATACGTCAATTGCAATGTATGAATACTAACTACTTAAGGATTTATCAATTGTATAACATGTTCATCTAATAAGATTTGATGTTGCAATCATATTTGAGAAGCCAATTAGCTTGTTACTATGACAGATCAGTTAAGCATTATTTATAATGAAGCTTTTAGTGGTGGATCTTTTGTACGATATAGTTGTGCTTAGGTTGTGAAGAGTATCCTAAAGATTTTAAATGAGTGATATTCAATCTTAAGCTCCATGAAAGTGGATAGATATTAAATTGAGAAGCTAAAAGGTAAAGGAAATCTAAATGAGTATGTTATTGTGAAGGTAATTGAGAATTTTAGTAAGGAAACACATACAAAGTTGAGTTAGTCTTTTAAATTAGATTGATATAGATGGGTTTGAAATGTCATGTCGATAAAATGGTTGACTTTGAGATGACAAAAGTGTATAATGAGCGTAATGATAATAAGAATTTGTGATGAAATCATAATTATGATACAACTATAAGACAAGGATTGTTGGCTGAACAATTTTTTTATGGTTATAACGACTACCAAGTATTTAATGTGGTGGTTTTCAACTATTTGGTAAGTAATGTGGTTGTATGGAAAGTCGAAGAATATGTAGAGACACTGATCGAATAAAATGTAAAGCATCTACATTCATAATGAAAAAGTGTGGGATGTAGTGGAGAATTCAGAAAGAGGGGAGAGTAAGTATATTTTTCTTATTGCAAAGGCTAAAGAGGTATCTTCAAGGGTATTGAGAACTGGATTTAGAGACATGTGTTTTATTCAATTTGCTTTGATTAAGATAATAATGTCACAACTTCATCATATTGGTTAAAAAATATTGGATAAGACTTGAGAAAGGAGTGTATATGTGCTCAACTCGAGTGTGATTATAAATTCTATTGTGATTTTGAGTTTGATAATCAGTATTGTTCAATATTTAGCGAAGGATACCATAAGATCGATAGAAAGGCGAACAATAAAAGTTAAGATACATGAATTCATAAAAAATATAATCTTCAAAGTATGAGCTAATGTTAATAGATAATGGGATTGTGTTACATGGTTGGGATAAAAAAATTTCAAAATTTTCATTGTTAGTTTAGAATTGTGGTAGTGTATTTTTTTATGGTATGATTTAGTAACGTAATAAATGTCGATCACAATGAGTATGAATCATTTGGAAGGACTTAAAAAGAAATTGAGTCGTAAATGTTGTTACTTTTGATTGTCATACTTAACGGGGGTTTCATGTAATGTTTTGATTTAGAGGATAAGGTAAAAAAGATATATATAATGAATTGTTGGTAAAAGAATAAGATTGGTGAGCAAGTCAACGAAAGGAAAAAGACAATGGTGTATTGAAGGGTTAAAGATATTAATAATTTTATGTCATCGAAAAAATCTAAGAAAAGTGAAGGAATAAGACCTCTTGTATAAGCCCTTGGTTTGTAGTTGAAGGATCTATTGATTTTTGCTTATGAAGTTAGATATGTGTGTGAGATGTGAACTAGTTCAATACAAACTATTATGATGTGTTACATAGACATTTAATATTGAGTAGATGTTATGAGCGTATAGTATACCGAATTATTGGAGTCATAAAATTTTTCTTGTGTGTTGTTATGAGGTGTATAATGGTTTTGAATATTAGTTGGAATTTGGTTTCTAAAAAAAAAATATGCGTGGAGTTGACATTGAGTGTGATTCAATTGTTGTATCTCCATGGTAAAGTACTTTTTGATTTGGAATTAGTCTTATGAGCCTTGGGTGTGACCTGTATGTCATGAAATGTTTAAATTGAAAGACATGTAATTGTAGTTTGAAATTTTTGGAGGCGATAATATATTTATTAAGAAGACTTGATACTACTGCCAATTTGAGAGGAAGGAAGTGGTTGGTGTGGTTAGGATGTTTGTTAGTATTAACAATGGTGGCTTTATATTATTACAGTGAGAACATGTGGGATTTCATAAATTGGGTCTTTACAACTATAAGGCTTGTACGTGTGACAATCAGATTTTAAGGGTGTTTTGAATTGATTTTTAAATTTTCTCATTTTATTGGAATGGTTGAGTTTTACGCTGACACGTCCATATTTTGGGTCGTCACATGAAGAATCATGGATAAGAACTTGAATATAATCCTTGAAACGCTAGCTTGAAGGTAAATGATCAAGAAACACTTTCTAGAGATTCTTGACTTAGTTTGTTGAATTCTCTATGGCCAAGAATTATAATTTTTCATCGGGAAAGATGAAAATATGATTGTTTTAAACCTTTTATTAATCAAGCAATTCATTTACGGTTCTCTTGAAGGTAAAGAAAACAAAAACAATCCTTTTTAATGTTTTCCCGTTAGCTAATTCGTAGCAGCACTGTATAGGTTACTAAAATAGTCATAACGTTTTACTTAGAAATTGGATGGACAAAAAATTGGTAGCGTTGGAAAGTAGATTCAATTACCGTTAGTTTGATAGGTTTTGAATCACATCAATATTAATAATCTAAGAGATATTATCATCTAAATTTGAACCAAGTAGAATCTTTAACATGAAAACTTAATAGATAAGGAAACTTAAAAAAATTTATCAAGAACTTAAACCCTTAAATTTCAGGAATGAAATTATGTTGAATAAATTATGATTGGCATGTGGGTAATTGAACCCAACACTATGGAAGCACAGATACCTCGTAAGGATCATCCCTTGACGAAATCCACAAGCGATTCTTGGACATCTTGACGAATCTTGAGCTTTCTTTCCTTTTCTCCTCTTTTTTCTTCTCTCCAAACCATACCTTGAAATTTACTTTTCTAAACTGACTAAAATCTGAATTTAACCCAAAAACTCCTAAAAATGAATTAATTAAGTTTGGTAGGAAAATACCAAACCACCCTTCTAAAATCCAATTTTAAGACTTTCCTTATTCCAAATGCCCAATTTTTAAAGGTCATAACTCATTCATACGAACTCGAAATCACCTAAACTCAACAATGTTGAAAGATTGTTCCAAGAATTTTTAAACCATATCTTAAAATACTTCTAACTCATCTTGAGATTGAAGTTATAGCCGTTTGAAGTTGACCAAAAACTCACTTTTTCTAACACAAGTAAATTTCCAGATTTCCGTTCTTTTCAAAATATAACTATTTAAAATTCGTAGCTTCTTCTTAGTTATTTCAAGTTGCGAGATGTGACAGTTATTATTAGTATAAGGTACATCATGCTGAAATATTGCTATCAAATGAATTTCAAAAGTAATATTTAAACAATTTTAATTATTTAATTTTAAAATATATCAAGTCTTCAACTTGATAAAAGCTTTATTAATATGTCAGAACACATAAATTTAAGTGTCTCTTATAGGTCCAAAATATTTTATTTCTAAAATTTTTGCCATCTTTCTAACAAACTATAGCCTCCATCATTTTATATAAAACAAATACAAATAAAGAAGTCGTTGTCGAATGTGAATTATCTTTTGTAAAAAATGCACATAAATTAGATCAAGCCATAGCTTTCTTATGATAGCTTGTGGAACATTGTCAATTTTTTGGTGTACACCTACAAAAAAAAAATTGTTAATATTAGTGATAAAAATAGTAATTTCTAAAATATCTAGTCAATGTATATAAATCGTAATTATTATAGGTACATGCACACTTTTGCCTAATTCAAAAATTACTAGTTCTATGATCAGTGAATTTAACAAAAAAAAATTAGTTAAATTATGTAAATTTTTCCTAACCAAAATTTACTCAAACAAGAATATACAATTTCATGATACTCAACGAAGTTATAATCTAAAAGAAAGTATTGATACTTTATTTGATATTTGCAAGACAGATTTCTATGTTGAAAGAGGTGAAATATCTATAACACACGTTTTTACCTACAAACTAACATGAACTGTCAACTAATCAGAAAACATATAACAATAAGTCGAATTAAAGACAATAACTTATAATGTGAATAGCATATATAGTGAGCATAACCAGAAGTAGATCATATTATAAACATAAGAAAATGTTGCTACACAAATTAGGATTGATAATCTAATAATTTGATGAATTGGGATAATTGTCTTGTAATTTTTCCCTATTTAAACATAATATATAACATTTAGTAATTGAATATATTATATTGAATTGATTGATATACCAAGCAACTTATCATGTTTGATTTTTTTCATTACGAGTAGGAAGGTAAAGTATTAAAAAAATGAATACACATAACTCCAAGTCTTTTAATTTATCTAGTTCATTCATTTATTATATTATTATACATATATAAGTAGCTCTTTCTATTAATTTGGTATATAAAAAGGGGGAACACCTGGGTATCAACGTCTTTTCTTTTTGTTTATTTTTTTGATATTTTTTTTCTCTTAGTTGTGTTAGAGCACCTCTCAAACTTCCAAATGTTGATTCCCTTCCACCAAAACCTTTTTTTTGGATACTTTATCTCTTCGTCGTGTTGGAGCACTTCTCTCTAACTTTCAAGGTTGATGCCATTTCCAGAAAAACCTTTTTTTGTGTTGGAGCACTCTCTCTCCAACTCTCATTGTTTTCCTACCATGAATATTTTTCTTTTTGTGTTTTATTTTTTATCATTATTATTATCATTTTATTTTTGGTGTTGAAGCACTCTCTCTCTTCTCTCTAGTTGATGCTCTTCTCATCAATGCAAAAATCTATGTATTTCTGTATATTTCTATGTTGTGGTGTATATTTCCGTGTTTTCTACTATATATATAAAAATAATTAGTAACATTTATACTTATAAAGGTTAAAATCAAATTGAACTACAACAACCACTCAAATTGACATATCCTAATTAAACATAAATAAGTAAATATTAATAACTAAGAATCCTAATCAATTTTGACTTCGTACTCGAACTTTAAATTATCATTTCCAATAACTCTGATTCCCATAAAGAATATTGGGCCTTGTGATCACAAATCTTCTATAAATATTGTATCAAGGGTTGGGACTAGTTGAAAAGTTATTTCAGGTTCGGATGAAAATTGGAGAGGGGTGGGGTAGCGCAGGGTAAAGTAAGCCTTGACATACCATACCCTGCCCCATTTAACATTTCTTGAAGATTAGCTCTGTCCCACCTCTCCCTAAAATAATTCAAATATGTAAAATAGAGTTATAGATTTAAATTATGAGACATCATACAAAGTATTTTCAGTATGAAATGTTGACTTAGCAATTTATGTAGATGAGCTATTTTATTTTCTTCATTTTCACCTTAATTTTTATTTTTATTACATAAATGATGATTGTATATGTCTACAATTTCGTTGTGAAGTTTAGTCAAAGTAAACAAAATATGTTTGATTAAGTACAGTATGAATCTGACACCCACACACGTAGTGTCGACAAGAGAGATAACGAAAGTGAAGAGCTCGAGTAACTTAGGTAGCAGCCACTCAAATGGTGATTTGGGAGTATCCGAGAGCAATGAAGAGCTCACTAGCTTATTTGAATTGCTCATAATCACCATTATTTTGATAAATTTCATCAATATCAAAATCTATACTATTAATTCAATTTCCTCTATTATAGGAGGTTATTATTCTATTTTTCATATTACCTTACAAGCTTGATATGATATATAATAATGTTTCATTCCAAGGACTCACAAGTCAAAATTTTGAGTGACTTTGCTAATAAGAAGATAATTAATGGTGAAAAGTTAAATCCGTAATTTTATTTACAGTATGTAGCTGAATATTGCCACTAGGACATCATCACTAAAGAAAGAGAAGACCTCCAAATTCATAATTCATAGATTATGCCCGTGGTATTTGGAACACGGTTAATTCTATCTTATACCTATTACCTCCCACAGTGTATTGGCAAATTATCTTGTATACGTACTTCTATTCTAAAAAGGAAAACTCACGAAAGATATCACCACTAAGGGTATGTCTGGTATGTATTCCAGTTTTTCATATTTGGTTGGATAAAATATTTTAAAAATATTTTTCAAATTAACTCATTTTCTTCAAATTCGAGGAAAATGACTTACTTTCAAAACATAATGAAAACATTTTCCAAAACATTCTTCCAACTTCTAATTATTTTTTTGGTTGAAAAAATCAATTTAAAGGTTTTTTTCTAAAAAAAACAATTTTCAACTTCAATTTTTTTATTTCTTTACACATTCTCACCCTGACCCTCCTCCCACCAGCCTCTACCAACCCCCCAGGCAACCCCCACCCCAACCCCAATATCTGTGTGTGTGTGTGTGTCTGTGTGTGTGTTTGTGTGTGTTTTCACCCCAACCCTACCCTAAACCCCCACTCACCCACCCCCACCAAAAAAAAGGAGTTTATTTTTGAAAGATATTTTTAATTTTAACATTTCCCTTCATATCAAACACACTTTAAGAATCTAATAGTTTTTCTATAAAAATTTTCAACCAGAGGAAACAAAGGACTTACCAAAGATCATAAATTTAGATAATAGCCAAAATATGGATAACATCTTCCATGATGCACACAACATCAATGCCGAAATGTTCTTCTACATCATAAGACATGGAGTCCTTCCCGTGATATCTTTAATAAGAAGGATGGTGGTGGTGGTACCGAAATGGATGAAGTCGGAGGGAACGAATGACGACAAAACTAGGCAACACGAAAGAATAGTAAAAAACATTCTGAATGCTGCTCAAATGCATTTATTTTTTGGAACTCCGATAATTACAGTGACCTATAACGCTTGTTTTACATTGCCAAAAGCTTTTGAAAGCGATACTAATAGCCCTAACAAAGGGATGACAAATCTATTAAGGAGAACAACATTCTTTGCATTTGTTGTTTCAGATATCATCACCTTTGCATGGTCCTCTCTGTTGTATTCGCCTACTTTTGCATTGCATTAATAACAATAGTATCATCTATAGCAGAGTTACAAGTTATTGTCCTTATATTAACACAACTATGTTGCAGCTTCTGGCGATGGAAGTAGGTCAAGTTGACAATAGTTACAAGTAGGTCAACTATGACAAGAACCATTGTCTGACAATAAGATTTCATCATTCTAAAGATGCAGCATGCAATGTGTTTGATGTTTCATATAATCTATAGCGATGACCAATTGTATCTTATGACTCCAATTCCATAAAGAATATTGGGCTTTATGATCTCAAACTTTCTATTCAACTTGTATACAGAGTTGTGTCTACTTTTACAAGTTTTTGCACAGACTATTGCTATTTTGTGATGTTCTTTAATTTTTGCCCATAAAATTTTCTTGTCCAAAGTACCCGCGAGTAAAATTACTTAATTTCTATAGTAAAACCTTTTTTAGAGAATGTATTCTCTAGGGAATAAGTTCAATGTCATCTAATTTGCAAGATAAACCTTTACCCTTAATACTAAAAAATTTTCTCTATACACAAGTAATGTTCTACAGGAATTCATTAGTCATATTGGTAAAGTTTGTTGAGTCTTTATTTTTATTTGGAATATCATAGTTAATATGTCAAACTAGTGTAGAACTTGTGGATGTTTGTAAATCTTAGTGAAGTTTTTACTAAGTATTTGTGTTAGAATATCATAAAAAAAGAATTTCATGAACATTATCAATATTCAAGACCTAATTGATTGGAAAGTGGGTTGCATACCGTACTGATAATGGTCCATGAACCTGTAGAAATATATTTGGATATATACATAATACATAATTAGGTCCTTTGACTTGCCTTCAAATCACATTTATGTAGAGTTGTCATAATGGGTTGGCCCAACCTAACCCAACCCTAACGAGCTAGAGAGTTAAATAGGTTAGGCCGGGCTGACCCTTTTAGTAATGAGCCGATAAAATAATGGCCCAACCCAGCAGTAAGTGGGTCACGGGTTCACCCTACAACCCAAAAATGACAAATATTACTGTCATAGAAGGAGTATCTAAGAGAATTGAATGTTAACGTCTATGAATAGGACATCAATACAAACAAATTTTCATTTATAAATCATACACTTCAACGAATACTTACTTAAATACATTTATGAATCTCACACTTCAGTGAATGGTTATCAAAATACATAATAGTCAACATAAACTTTAGCGGAAAAATGTTGACCATGCAACCATTCCTCCCACAAAAAATAATCTAGTTTAAAAAAGACTTGATTTTTTTGTTTTTAACATATTTATTGATAAAACATTTACAAATAAATCACTACTATATATATATAGTAGGGTCGGAGTTTTGAAACGGTCGTCGAGGGTGTGTCCTAGTCCGGGTGTGATTTTCAAATTATAAATTATTTTTTGAAATAATATTTTTTTGCATTTTTTTACCAAACTAAGCCATTTTTTAAAGCAATTCACCAAAATAATATATTTTTCTAAAATTTTACAAAACTAGTATAAATTTATTTCATAATAACATTATAGGAAATATTATATTTTTAAAAGGTGACGGCGTTAGGTTTATAAATGTTACTCATAACGTTATAGGAAATATTATATTTTTAAAAGGTGACGGCGTTAGGTTTATATATGTTACTCATAGTTACACTTTATACTCCATTCAGTTAGCTATTTTTCTGTACAGTTCTAAGTTAATTCTTTAACTTTTCCTTCATTTTAATAGTTTTTTCCTTTGTAGTTCTATGTTATTTGTTCTTTTTACTTTCACATTGCATATCATTTCAATCTTATTTCTATGGTGGCCTGGGGAATTGAAGTAAAGTAATTTGTTTAACAATGTTATCTACCTACTTGAAAGTGAACCATGTCCAATATTTTTAAGTGGAGAAGGGCAACGAAACGGACATGTTCCTTTGATTTCGAGGAGTGGTTAGCCTTTAGAAAATTAATTCAAATCAGAAAAGATTGATTATTATTTGAATTATATTACAATATAACTGAAAAGAAATTAATAGAATGGGACATCGATGCACAACTGGAAATTAACACAACTGTGCTAATAAAAGACGATTCTTTTAGTAAAATGTAACTAAAAGTCACGTATAATAAAACATTACAGTGAGTAACGTTTAAGGGGTAAAATATCTGTAACACCCTGCAACTATAAAGAACAAGAATTAGAAAGAAACTAATTTTTTAAATAATTAAATTTGGAAAGTTTGACAAATTAAGCTAAGTATATATTTTGGATTAATTTCAAACAATCGTAACTCATAGATCAGGATGAGATAGGTGTTCTACCAGATAGTGTAGGAAATATCTTTGAATTATATTTCTGACTCGTCTGAGTTTACTCAGTTTCGAGTTCGTATAAGGGAGATATGTCCATATGAAATTGGGTTGTTTAAATAGGAAACGTCAATACAAAATTTTTGAAGAGTATTAAGGTCTTTTCACTACCCAATTAGAAAATTCTTTTTTTGTAATTAAGTTTGGATTTACACTAATTGGATTCAATTTAGGCTATTGAAAATAAGTTAGAGTTCAGCGAGAAGAGAAAAGAAGAGGACAAAAGAGAAGAAGAAGCAAGGAATCACCAAGTTCTTGAAGAATTGCTTGTGGATTTATCTAAGGGGTGATCCCTATGATATATGTGAGACAACATAGCGTTGGGTTAGTTCACCCATGCGAAAATCATGATTTAATTTAGCAAAATTATGTTGTCGAAAGTAAAGAAATTGAAATTTTGATTGATTTGTTTGATGTTTCTATTGGATTCTTGATTATTGAAGTTGTTGAGAATTTATTTATTTTGATTCATAAAATTAGATATCCTTTTTATTACATTCTTGTATAGTTTGATTAAATAGTTGAATCTAAGTGTTCGTCATGGGGAAGTTTAATCTAGAGGGTTTAGAGCGCAAGAAAAATCTAGGACTTTTCTTGGCAGGGGCAAGGGGCGCCATGCCACTTAGAGAGTCGTACTTAAGTATCTAAAGTTAGGGCTATGGGTAATTGATCCAATCAAACTGATCCAACCCAGAATTTGAAGTTTGTGCTCTGGCACTTGGAGTCACTCGGAGCGCCAAGGACGCAAACTTTGCTATCGTTTCCCTCTTTCTTCCTATTATGTTCCCTTGAGACGTAATTATATTTCCTAGTTGATGTCTACACTCTAAGGTACGTCTAACCAACATTAAATAAAAAATAATATGAAATCATGAGGCTTGAATCCATACTTCAATTCAAGAAAATTTAAGAGTCAGGGCAAGAGAATTCATGAAGATTTTCAAGAGTCTTTTATTAATGTTTTAATTTTTTTTTTTTAAGATTTGTGTTCTGAGTTAAACAAAGATTAAGGATTGAAGTTCATTTCTTCAAAGTAGTATATGAGGATTATGTTTTCCCAAAGAGTAAAATGTTTTCACATTTAAACAAAAAATAAAAGTGAATTTTTGTAAAGAGCCTTTGCGCTAGCTATTTAGTAAAAACTAATGCTTTCACAATTAAGAAAGAGAGGAAAGTTTGATTTTCAAGAGAGATTTTGAGGTAAGTTTTTGAAAATTATCTCAAACCACAGAAAAAAAGTTATTTTTTAAACATACGAGTTAGTATTATTTTTTGGGAGTAGTATTAATCACAGATATTGGGGAGAGTTCAGACAACTCCCAACTCCCATAAATCATGTAGACATCATGGGTAGAAAAAGGGTCATACTTTTTTTATTATTCCTCAGTGATTTTTATTATAGACTATTGGATCCTCTTAGTAGTCAGGTTCTATACCTTCGACAAGGTATAGTACAGGCCTAGCAGCGTGAGACAAAACTATGTATCATCACAATAGCTCTTAAGTGATGGTTGTCCGTTAAAGAAACTCCCACAAATGTATTTTGTATTCTTATATACACAAAAGTAAATTGTATTTTTATATACATTCCACAATTTATATTGTATCTTTTTGTACCTACAAAGTTACTATTGTATTTCAAAATGCACAAAGTCATTATCCATATGTTAAAACCCTTTATACTACTTTCATATTATTTAATAAAATTGAAATCAGTTAAGTCGATTTGAGTTGAGCCCAGGTATCCATTCCTTTAAAGCCTATGTATTGTTTTAGCATTCCCTCTCATCCTCGTGCATTGAATGTATTCATATAATTTGACATGCATCATTGTTATGATATATATAAAGGTAACCAGGATCAACATCCAATGCAGCGTTGATTCTAATTGAGATTCAGAGTTTGTTGGTGAGTCTCCTTACTTTCAGATGATGCATTTTGTTGCTTTCTAGTATTTTAGTTCATTAGGATGTCATGGGTCTTGTCCTGACACCCATCTTATTTATTTAGAGTCTTTATAGATATTTAGCTTGTTCATTTGTCACTACCTTGTTATTGTCTTACGTTTTGAGACCTTAGTTGCCATCTTAGAAAGTTGAATATTTTTTTAAGACATTCTAAGTTTATTTTATGAGTTAATCATTTGAGATTATTTTCTTTTGTTTAGTCTTCCGGTGAGTAGTAATCCAAGCCAAGGGTTTGCATGGGGACAACAATGATTCTCGAGTGTCAGTCCAACCCAAGGTGTAGGCTCGGGGCATGACAAACTTGGTATCGAAGCAAAGAGTTCAAGAGTCCTAGGAAGTCTATAAAGTCGTGTAGTATAGTCCTAGTTATTAGTGTGAGACATGCCACAATATATTAAGAGGTTGTGACACTCAGTAACTATCTCACTTCTCTTATACACATTTTCTACGAAAGTGTGTATAACCATAAAAGTATCTTTCTATCTAATGCTTGTGTGTGTCTTTTTAGATTGTGCCTCCACGAAGAGTTGTTAGAGGTCGTTCAGCTAGAAGAAATGTTGAACTACAGAAACAAAGGGTAGCTAATTTACAAGATGTATAAGCCTAAGGAGAGGCCACCAATGACGAATTTCATGAAACTATGTAGATGTTGAGCTAAAATTTTGACCAACGAAATTGTGAAACATTGAGGGGATCAATAGGAAGTTGTGCACTTCAAGGATCTGTGAGTTCTTAAGGATGAATCCTCCAAACTTCACTGGTTCAAGTTTAACAGAGGACTGTAAAAACTTTGTAGAGGATCTTCACAAGGTTATAGAGATCATGTACGTTGTGATACTAATAGGGTGGAGCTAGTTGCATGAAAGGTGTCACTAACATCTGGTTCGATCAATGGAAGAAGAACTGTGCTAAGGGAGCACCACTTGTGAGTTGGGATATTTTTAGGAGGCCTTATTGGAGGTGTTTCTTCCCCCAAGAATTGAAAACAACATTCTACCTTGAGGCCTTCTTATTTTTGGACTATGGGTTCCTCATTCTTAAGTAGGATTTTGTAAGGACCCGAGAGCACCGCCTAGTCGTCTGTCGGTGTATTCGACCACGAATAGGTCTTATACAAGCCCTTAGCATTGGTTCATCACGCAGGATATCAATAGTGCTGAATAAAAACAATCTTTATGCAAAATCAACAGACTTAAAAGTCAACACACTTTTAAAAAAAGTCTTTATAGGCAATGGAATTCTAGTGTAATAAGGCCCACATAGACCCAAACATTAAAAATGTCAAACTTAGGGACCCAACCCTTAACATTGTAAGAAAGATACAACTTCAATACAAAAGTCGTAATGAAAGAGAAACTACCATAAAGAGTATTTGTCCTCGACATATGAGGACATACTCAAATATTGGAAGAATTTTTAAGTCCCAAGTTTCAACTCTAGAGTTCACCTCACTTGCACACGCTTACACTTTGTAGAAAATAGAGGGAAATATTGAATTAGTACAATTAAGCGTTATGTATAATTACCATGGCAAAATCATCCTAAAAGGGACATTAACTTGATATGAATGATTTTCATGCCATTTTGATAAAGTTTCATAAGTCAAGTGTAAAGGACATAATACAAGTTAACATCAACATACAAGATAATACCCACATAATACACAAGGTACCACCATCTTAATTATGTAGCCCATATTATCTTTTTGACCCTCTACCTATGTTAATTCTAAGACCCACATAAATAAGAAATGAAGAGGATGCCCATACAACCTCTTCATACACACCTAAGTGTTCCTCAATAATACCTAAGAACCCTTCCTATTCAACACAATTTAAAGACTACCTAAGATAAGAACCCTTCCTATTCAACACAACTTAACAAGTCAACTTTCCTTATTAAAGAATTTAAAGAGACATTCATTAATTTAAGGGACTTTACATAATGGTCATAGAATACCTACGGAACCCACTCTAGTATCTGCAAAGCCGACTCGTGCCATGTGTAGTTAGCAACCTATACTACTACCTACATGTTGTAGAACTTATTGAATAGATAGAGTGCACATCCCACATGATTAGAACAATCACAACCGACAGAGACCACACTAGTGGAATTCGAATTCTACCCTACTCCATGGAGGGTCTTGTACTTTGAAAGGGTAGAACTAGGATACATCCCATGTAGGAACATGGTTTAGAGGATGTCAAAAGACTTCTTTGTACTCTAGTCTCACACTGATGTAGAGCTACTATCTCAAGCATATTCACTTGGTGTTTTACCTTAGTTCCCATATAGTAATTTCATTCACATAAGTATAATAGAGAGGGAAACATAATTAGGCCTACCTACCCATAATACCATTACCAAGAAGGGAACCACAAAGGTTTTACCTATAAAAATTCATAAGGATAGATCCTTTATAGAAAGGTAACCATGCTAGGTCTAGCTGATTCAATTCATTCTTTCTTGCATTCACTAAAGAAAACGATGTCTAAGCCTACCAAGTCAATGGATGACATTCATGTATTAAGTACGGACAACTAAGTTTATCTAATCAAGACACCATATCAACATATAAAGACTCTTCATAGTCTATCATCATCAAATGTAAATATTTAGAGGAAACATGCTTCCATTTCACAATACGATATAACCTTATACAAGATCACATTAACATCACATGTTAATAGTACATTATGCCACCTTCTACACAATAACATAAGCCTCACTTCAATTCACCTTATAATACCTTCAAGGACACAATCATCATAATAACAATAATTAAAAACCTCTATTATAAGGATCAAACCATACAAAAAAATCCTACTATAATAAGCAATTGAGTCAACTCACATTTTTCAATGCTACAATTCACCATTATTCAACTTCCAACAATTTCAACATAACAAGAGAATATTCGAAATATCAAGCCAGAAGACCAAGATCACCAACTCATCCACATATAACCAATTCATATTAAATAGAGATAGATACAAATAGGAATCAATACTAAATCCATCTAAGTACATGTCCACCAAAAGACAAACTTTATTATCAAACCCACTTTACAAGCAATAATTATGGAATTAGAGGAATCACGGGTTCATGTTTATTTTAACCATAAAACATCAATGAAACCATAATATAGACATAAGAATTCACTTGAAACCATTTAATGCAACAAATAATGAATTTGAGAAAGAATTTGGGTTTTTCATAACTTAAGGAAAACATGGAAACCATTCGAAATGGACTCTAGGGTATAGTCTGGCCCTAGATGAAGGATCAACATACCTTAGAGAAGAATTCCCCAAAAAATTAAACAAGAAATCAATAAAAATCTTCAACCCTAGCTCCAACTTGACCTTAAGCTCCCCTGATGTTCTTAAAAGAACCTTTTTGAAAAAAGGGTTTTCATTTTTAAGAATGAAGTCAAATTCTATGTTTAAATGTTTTAACCTAACTTAAAATACACTAAATACATAAAAATAATTTTCAATGTATTTATTTAGCAAATGGTTGAGTTTACCAAGCCACCCTTAGCTTAACCAATTTGCACCTAAAAAACAGGTGCTCACTCACGACGATCACCAATGGATCTTAGGTGGTGTGACAAACCGTCTTGCTACCTCGTGGAACTGGTTTGAAACTTGGTCATGAAATCTAAGGCTCTCTAGTCTATGTCTTGACTTATGGAGAAAGACCACGCCCCATCAAAGGACCTACTGACTGTAAGTCATGGTCATAGGTTAGTCCATCTTGGCAGTTTTGGGGTTGAGCTTAGGGTCCTCCTTAAGGACCCTTAGGGTGGTCCTTGGGGTGTCATACCCAGAAGTTTAAATCATAAAAATGTTTATCTATTCCCTAGGGTCACTTCCACTATTTTAAGACACGTAAAAACACATTAAATAAAGGATAACATACTAGAACACACTAGCACACAAAGACCAGTTTTCAAACTTCTTCATCGTCTTGACTTTGACCTTAAAACTTTGTAAACAGACCTCTAAATGATATTTCTCATCATTTTTCACAAGTTATGAAGTCATTAAAATTAGGTGAAGCTCTAGTTCATCCTGTTTTAATTTTTAGGGTCCTTACTTACTCCCCACATCGGAACAGTCATTCCAAATGACACTTAAAACACAGAAGGAGTAATGAGTCAAGACTATAAGCCCAAAATCAGATATTCAACAAAGTATTCAACATAAGTAGCTAGTTCGGGGACATAAGCTCAACACATAATAGACTCCAAACACAACAAGAAGGTAGGAACAAGACATATTAACTCATCATGCATTAAGACTTCACATTTCTTATTTAATATTGGAGGAACTTCCTTCTCCACATACCATCATGTTCACTTCAGCGTTTCTAAGCACATCATGCCAATTTCGCATAATAGCACAATTATGCAAACTTTTTTAAGATCACTTTTGAGCATGCTCATAATTCAACTCATGCAACATTTAAGCAATTTATCATAGAGGAATACCAACATGAAGGAGAAAGTAATTAAATCTAATTTTGCCATATAAACATAAAATCATGTAACATGTAAAAAAATCATAAGGGGATCATGAAAACTAATTTTTCACAAAAGATTCAAAAACATGCATCATGCCGCTAGAATATCGACGTCTCAAGCTTGAATGGAATAGGAAAAAAGATACACAACCCCATCAAACCTATAATTTACCTTACTCACCAACTTGGGAGAAACCCATTTATAACTATTTCAAATCAACACCTAAGGATCTCATCACAAAATAAGGAACTGTATTTTACTGGTACCTTCATGTGGATTTGCTTTCTTGTTTGCTTGGAGATAATAGAAAGAACCACAATTAGGAGAATTAGAAAATGTAACCTTGTTGTGATCTTGATTCACATCCCTTCTCTAGCAACATGGGCAGGACAATCTCTGACCGTGTGATCATTCTTACCACAATCATAACATCCACTAGTACCAGCTAGACATTTCCCAAAATGTTTCTTCCCACAATTATGACCAAGTAGGCTTGACAAAATGGGAACCACTACCTCTATCATAGTTAAATGGAACGACTCGAGATTACACCCCAGAAGTTAGAGAACTCCTAAGTTGCCACTTGGTGTACTCGACCTCTCGAATGTCTCATACAAGCCCTTGGACATCATTCATTCCATTGATATATGAAAAGTAGTGCGGGATCAAAACTTTTCACATTATAGTTCAAACTCTTTTATAAAAACATAAGCAAACTAAGTCTCGTCATAGTTATCTTAAAAAACATATAAATGTCAGGGTAACAACCCATACATAAATTAAAAGTAAAACCAAAGTCTATTACAATGTATTCTGAAAAGAAAAACTAAACATAACTATGTCCTTGAATCATATGAGAACATAGCGATTCTTCTTGAGAGAATACTATTCCTAAGCTTTAGTTCTAACAGGCTTCTCCCTTTCCACCTATAGTTATAGAAATAGACATCATATGGAATTAGCACATTTAATGCACTAAGTAGGTAAATATGCAAGAAAACCATGCTAAAATGGACGATTACTATATAGCATAGTCCATATTCAATAACATAAGCCTTTACATAATTTATACTCTCTATCTAAAGTTACTCTAAGACTCAACTAAGTAAAAGATGAAGAGACCGCTCATACACCCTCTTCAAGCACACATAAAAATCGTCAAAGCTACCTAGGTAAGGACCTATATATTCTTCATACATTACTAGGTAAACAATATTCATTAAGACATGTAGGAGACATTCAAGAGTTAGAGGACTTCGCATAATAGTCTTGGAGAAGACCTAGGGAACTCACCTAGGATCTTCGAATCCTACTCACCCAATCTATAGATATCATACCATTCAACTACCTACACATTGAAGAACCTATAAAAAAGTTAGAGTGTACGTCACATATGATGAGATTAGACATTAACCGAGATAGACCGTACTAGCTTGGTATGGTATCCGGTGTCATAAGAACTCCACACCGTGGAAGGCGTTCTACATGCAAAAGGTAGAAATAAGACTCATTCCATGGCACATGGTTCTGCGATATCAAGGGCTTCTTTGTACTCTAGTATCATTCTCAAGTAGATCTACTAACATAAGAATATCCGCTCGGTGCTTTGACTTCATTCTCATAGAGTAATCATTCCCTTAATGTGTTACAGAAGGTACCATTTGTTAGTCTTACCAACTCATAATACTTTTTCTGGGTAGCTCATTTTTTAACCTCCTTTTAATATTAAAATTTCCACGTATATAACCTTCTTTTCATATTCAAGGTTCCATATATAAGTCTTTCATAGAAAGGCACCTCCTTTAGGTCTACCTATCCTTTCATTCATACATTCATTCATACACGAACAAGACAAGGGTGCCTAAGCCTACAAAGTCAAGAGATACCCGTCACATAACATTCATGTATCAAGTAGAGGGACCTGAGTCTACCAATCAAGACAAAACATCATCATATGATGTAATTAATAACATTCAAGTACCATGTACAAACAACTAATTCTACCCAATAATATACCCTATCTATACTCATGTGGAGACTCATAATAGTAAATCATATTCACATATAGCAATTTAGAGGGAATCATACTTTCACCTTACACATACAGATGTACCATATAATTGTTTACATATTTTACCTATACAAGTTATGATATGATAGCACTATAATTCACATAATACTGCTGACAAGACTATTTCATAACAATTATAACACATAAACACCGCCACTATAAGTGGACCATACCAATCAATACAATTTAATATCATTTCTACACAATATAAAGGAGTTAGGTCAACTCACCACCTTCCAATCATCATCATCACATTCCTTAGCCTTTTCAATCAATTCACTTTACGAAGGCTCTTACCCATATCCATGTATACAATACTCAGGCAACAATCAATCCATATTAATGATCCAACAATATAAAATATAGATATTATCAATATAGGGAAGACTATAATCAATTATATCATGATCTATACATAATTCAATAGCCTAATACAATCTACACATGAACTCAATAGTATCAAGACACGATCAATCCATCCACTTTAGAGTCAAAACAAGGAATATAAGGAATACATGGGCTCATAGAAATTTTGATCTTAAAATCATCAATAAATATCAATTATATCATAAAACATTGTTTGAAAACTTTTCATGCAAGAACCATGCTTAGAATTCTAAATTGGAAACTCTATGTTTTTGAACATCTTTGAAAAGCAATTGGAATTGGCTCCTTGAATGAGAGAATAGTCAAGGATGAACAAATCATACCTTATTTTAATATAACCCACAAAATTGGATTGAAAAACTTGAACAATTTAGTCTTGTTCCTGGGAGATTCAAAGATTCAAAAATAGAGCTTTTGAAGAGAATGAGTGGAGAGTTTTTGTTTTGGGTTGAGGATTTGATTTGATTGGTGAATTTGGCTTTAAAAGTCTCAATAACCGTCAACACATAATCCACAAAGTATCCAAAATACCCCTACACTTAATGGGTCTTTTAACCAATTCTAATTTGACTTAAAAATGACGCAACCAAATTTGGGACATGGCTGTGCGTCATGGGGACACTTCCTAATCTTGGTTATGGAATTCAATTTGAGACAGAATGGTTCGCTTTGTCCCCAAATCGCAAGCCATAACTTTCCCTTAAAGTGTTGCAGGCACGACACACCACCACCTCCACATATGGGCTGCCCGACACCTTTCTTGGTCAACGTTTGGGTCCTCCTTGGGGACCCTTAAGGTGGTCACTCGGTAGTCGTAATCAAAATTTTTGACCCTTTACATGTCAGTATATATGTAGGAATACTTGATACTAAATTTCACCCTCATACTATACCTCAAAACTCCATAAAAAAATCCTACTACGCACTAGTTCAACAAACTAGCTTCCAGACGTCTTGGTCGTTCTTGGACGTTTGACTTCCAAAATCCTCAAATGACTAATAACACTAATGTTAATCATTTTATGAACTTATTAACTCAATAAAAACATGTTAGACTGTAATTAAATATAGTTCATTTGGAGGGTCGTAACGTTAACCTTAGGAGCACTAGAAACATCTTTATTAGGAGTTCTCTTCTTAAACCTAGGATGACTTTTCTCCTCAGTTATTTCCTATTCAAATCTCTACGCAACCTCTCAAGCATGGAAATTTCAATAGATTGATCATACATTATGAGCCTATATATATATTCATGTCATTATGGAGCGTTGTCGTACGACACTCTTTCTTCATAAGATCGGAAACACCGGTCATAAACAAACTCATCTAAGCTCTAGGGCTAGACACCAAATATGGAGCGTACTTAGACAATAACTTAAATTTCCAGGAATACTCCTCCACACTCATGTTACCTTCTGTAAGTTTTATAAACTTCTCAACCTTAACTTCACTCTTCTCATGGGGAAAGTACTTTCCTATGAATGTTTCCTTAAAATCTTCCCATTCTATAGGACCCACTTTAACCTGCCTATTCAACTTATATTTAGTTTACCACACTTGAGCAACCTCCCTCAATTGATATGAAGCCAAATCAGCTTTCTCCCTAGAAGAAACCCCACATCAATCACCACCTTATAAACACCATCTAAGAATTCTTGGGGATCGTCTCATACATTAGAGCTAAGAAAGATAGGAGAATTCTTCCTCATAATGTCTCTCAACCTAGAGGCCATAGTACTCTAAATAACATGCACCCTAGGCCCCACATCACTATTTTCTTGAGTCATCATGGCATGGGTTAGGGTAAGAAGAGCCACTCTAACATCCTCATTTGACATATTTGAGGGAACCACCAAAGCCTTATTCTCTAGGTTAACTAATGGAACTTGGTCATCTTGAGGAACTTGATCACCTAGTGCAGGAACTCTCTCATTAACTACATCCTCATCAAGTCTCCTTGTGGGTGTCCTTGTATTCATATCCTATAAAAACAAGAGAAGAGATTAGGAAAACACACTTATATAACTCGACTCTATCGCACGATTTCAAGAATATCAAAGAAGTGTATCTTCTATTGTGAAATAGCCTCCCGCTCATAGATTTGTCGCGACTCCCACATATGAACAAGAATCTTCGAGACATGGCCTTGTAAGAATTTGAAATCTGAGGATCATTTCACAACCTTATGCTCTTATATTAAGTTTGTAACGGTCCGAGAGAATCGCTAATCATCACATAGCATATCCGAACTCGAAAAGGTCTTATACAAGCCCACAACATTCATTCATTACATAGACTGAGGAATTGACACCTTATTTAAGCTAAATCAAAAGACTTAAGAGTCAACACTCTATTAAAATAAGTCACTCTGAGTAACAAAATTTTAGTCTCATAAGGTCAACACAGACCCAAACTTTAAAAATATCAAACTTAGGGACACAACCCTTTACATTGATAGGAAGATACAAGTTTAATACAAATGTCTTAATGAAAGAGAAACTAGAATAAGAAGTCTATCTCCTCGACATATGAGGACATAACAAAATCATGAGAGAATTTTTAAGTCCCAAGCTTCAACTCTGGAGAACACCTCACTTGCCCACACCTACACTTTGTAGATAAAAGAGGAAAATATGGAATTACTACAATTAAACACTAAGTATGATTACAATGCAAAAATCATGCTAAAAGGGACATTCACTTGATATGATACATTTAATTGATTTAAATGATTTTTTAGGCCATATTGATAAAGTTTCATAAATAAACTGTAAAGGACATAATACAAGTCAACATCCACATACAAGATTATACTCACAAAATACACCCGCTACAACCACACTCATTAAGTAACCAATCTTATCATTTAGACCATTTACCTAAGGTTATCCTAAGACCCGCCTAAGTAAAACATTACGGGGCCGCCCATACAACCTCTTTATGTACACCTACCTAAGTGTACCTCAAGACTTCCTCAGACAAGGATCCTTTCTCTTCAAGTCAACCCAACAAGTCAACGTTCCTTATTAGAGTATTTAAAGAGACATTCATACATTTAAGAGAATTCATATAATGGTCTTGGATGACCTTGGGAACTCGCTCTTGTATCTTCAAAGCCTCCTGGTGCCATATGCAGGTAGCATCCCATACTACTACTTACACGTTGTAGAACATATTGAATAGTTACAGTGTACGTCCCACATGATGGTAATAGGCATAACTGCATAGACCACACTATCTAGGTATGGAATTCAGATTTTATCCTACTCCATGGAGGGTCTTCTACTTGCCAAGGGTAGAACCAAGACACATCCTATGTAGGCACATGATTTACGGTATATCAAAGGACTTCTTTATACTCTTTTCTCATACTTAAGTAGAGCTACTATGTTAAGAATATCTAGTCGGTGCTTTGCGTTAGTTCCCATAAGTGTATTAGAGAGGGCACTATCTTTTGTCTTACCGACCCATAATACCATAACCAAGAAGGGCATCACAAGGGTCTACCAATCAAGGTTCATAAGGATAGCTCATTTATAGAAAGGACACTATGCTAGGTCTAGCCGATTCAATTCATTCTTTCATTCATTCACTAAAAAAAGATGCCTAAGTCTACCAATTGAAGAGATCACATTCATCATATATTTCATGTATCTAGTAGGGACAACTAGATCTACCTAATCAAGACACCATATAAACATATAAAGAATATTCATAGTATATCATCATCACATGTAAAAATCAGAGGAAACATGCTTTCATTCACAATACAATAAACAAGATCACCTTAAAATCATATGGCATCTGTATATTATGCAACGTTCTACACAATAACATAACTCTCACTTCAATTAACCTCATAATGCCTTCAATTCCAAAATTACAATAAGAACAAGAAGTAAACCTCTACTGTAACTGTATGAAACCATGAAAAAACAATCATACTATAAAAAGCAATTCAGTCAACTGACCATTCTCCAATGCCACAATTCACCATTAAATAACTAACAACAATTTCAGCATAGCAAGAAAATTTGGCCATTATCATGCCCACACGATTAACATCACCAACGCATACATATATCAAAAAATTCATCATATATAGAGATAGATAACAATAGGAATCAATACTATAAAGCCATATAAGTACAATCTATGAATCAACAATAATATTTATCAAACACACTTTTGAAGCAAAAATTAGGGAATTAGAGGAATCACGGGTTCGGATATTTTAACCTTAAAACATCACTTAAACTTTGATATAACCATGACAATTTGTTTGAAACCATTCAATGCACGAACCTAAGAGTTTGTGGAATAATTGGGGCTGACATAACATTAGGAAAACTTGAAAAACATTTGAATTTGACTCTTGGGTGAAGGCTAGCCCTATATGGAGGATCATCACACCTTAGAGATGAATTTTCCACTAAAGAAATAATAAACCAATAGAAATCATCAACCCTAGCTCAAATTTGACCTTAAGCTCCTATGTGTTCTTGAGAGAACCTTTTTTAATGAGGGTTTTTGATTTTTAAGAATGAAGTGTAATTCTAAGGTTAAGTATTTTAACAAACATAAAACACCCTAACATACATAAAATAACCTTCCAAGTAATTATTTACCCAAGGGTGAAATTTACCAAACCACCCATGGCTTGGCTGACTTGTAGAAGAAAAATAGGTTCTCACTCACGACCAACACCTAAGTAACGTACGAGGTGTGATGGACCGTCCTGCTGTTTCGTGGAACTGGTATGAGACTTGTCCATGGGATCTAAGGCTCCCTAAGATATGTTTTGTACTACTAAGCAAAGCACGCCCCGTCAAAGGACGTACTGTCGTAAGTCATGGCCTTAAGTATCACCTTTTTGGCAGTTTTGGGGGTTGATCTTAGGGTCCTCCTCAAGGACCATTCGGTTGCTCCTTGGGAAGTCGTACCTAAACATTTACATTTTCATATAGTCCCTAGGGTCAATTCCACTGATTTTATACACCAAATAACACAACATACTAGAACACACTAGCACGCAACATATTAATTTTTAAATGTATTGGTCGTCCCTTGACATTTGACCTTAAAACTCTTTAAACCAACTACAAAAATATATTTATCATATTTTTAGCAAGTTATTAACTCAATAAACTCATGTGAAGCTCTAGTTCATTCTATTCTATTTTTAGGGTCCTAATAGATTCTTTGAGTGTTCATGAGTACAGTCTGAAGTTCCAACAACCTTCTCAGTATGTTCCGGAGATGGTTGCTGATATTAGGAGTAGGATGAGTTAATTCGTTACTGGGTTGTCTCCCTATCAAGAAAGCAAGGAAAGGAAACTATGTTGATAAGGGATATGGACATAGCATGGTTAATAATCAATGTAAAACATGTTCAGGATTACAAGTTGAGGGATAGATAAGAGTTTAAGAATGAGAGGTATAAGACATTAGAGAATGTCTCTGGGAAGTAAAAGAGTAATGTGAACCGGTCTTGTTTTAACAAACACAAATGGGATCTGCTTAATCATCTGCTAGTGCACATGCACCAAAGAGTATGAGTTCCGTTCATTCCGATTCTCCTCTTACATTAGTGTCCGAGGCTTGATTTGAGGAGTTTTTGAGGTATCTCGTAGTCATCGTGGAAGGTGTCACCTGCTCATGACTATGTATTTATACTATTTTAGGATTGTAGACACTCAAACTTGTTCTTCAATTAAAAAAATTGTATACTTACCTAGTGACTTCTATACATGATACTAGGTTTTGGGGAAGGTTTTTTTATGTTATTATTTCCAAAATTCTTATGTTATGTTTAGTCCTTTTTTATTGACATACTTTCGTATTTACCCTTGTCAATGATTGTTTAGGTTGACCTCTCTTATTTGGATAAGGCAGGTGTAATCAGAATTATTTTTTGAATCGTGATAGTTAGAACTTTTTCTCTTCATATAATTGCATTTTTAAAGTTTAACGAAATAAATTTGAATAATACAAATGCGATGAATGTAGTTTTGTAATGCAATGAAAAAACTATCTATTGAGGAGGGAGTTCAATTGAATTCCGTTCATCGAAAAATTATATTTTTATAACTATACTTTTTTATCAAAATTTATATAATTTTTTTTATCTCCCACACCAAGATTAAATTTATCTTCAACTATTTTTCAATTCCTTTACTAAATATCTTGATGTTATTACTATACAAAGGAATATTTCAACAATTACGAGGAGACATATAAGCACATACGACATAAAGATTAATTTTTAAACTCTATCTACCCATAAATTATTCGTCTATCACATTGCAGGAAAAAGTAAATGTTTTTCATATAATTTTAAATTGATTTTTTATTTTATTTTAATAAATGTATAGTAGTATATGAACAATTATACAAATATTGTTTTATATGGGTCACATATTGTGGATTTTATAATATAAACAAGTTTAATGAAAAGAGATTTTAGAGTCTTCAACTCTAAAACTTAAATTAAAAATACATTAATGTTAAGTCAAACTGACTATTATCTTATGTAAGAAAAATATTATTACCTCAATCACAATTTAATGGCGTGTGTCAATTTTGTAGTAATTCTGATTGTTTGCATTAGACATGATATTTGACTAACTCTATGCAAAGTATTTAAATTTATTTGGTCAAAGTCTAAAAATAAATGTTCTCATGTATTATGCTTATAATATACACAACAAACTATAATAAATGACAAAGGTAAAAGAATAAAATGATTTTAAATAAATTTCTCTCAAAATATCACTATCAACACAATAATAAAATTCTTCACAATAATTGATTTACAACTCTAGTATGTTGACACCTTTGCACTTTTAATTTATCTTACCTTTAATGGACAAATAATAAATTTTCCAAAATTGAACAAACATATGTTTCAAAAAACAGCTCAGCAATCGAGAGTTTACATATAAAAGGCGATATGTTTGTTCACTTCTTAGTTTTAATATTGGTTTTTAAAATATATATATAATCAGTCAAGACGAAACACTTGAATCAATACAGGTTTGCTTCTTCAACTACTTCATTTTTTAAAAAGGATTCATCAAGAGGAACATATAAACGTTATTGAGACGGTATTGATTAAATCGTTCAATCTATTCAATTCATTTTTGCTTTTTATTTTCTTGCATAAAGGAATTGAATTACGTGATAGTGAGTTTGTTTTAATTCAGATCTTGTTTTGTTTGTCAATCTTTTGCACTTGTGTCCATTTATAAATTTGCAGTTCATTTTAGCTAGTGTCTTGTTTTTGAATTTTATACAACATTTCTAATAAATTTTAAAACCTAGAATCAACAGGATTGAATTATTTTTTATTTCTCTTGATTATTCATATTCAATTTGTTAAGGGATGGATCAACAGCAAAGATGAACATATAAATGCGATTGAGACGATATAGATTTTCTATTCATTCTATTAAATTCATTTATGTCTTTTATTTTTTTCAATAAAGTAATCAAATTGTGTGATGGTGAGTTTGAGTAAATTGAAATCCTTTTTTATTACTCAATTTTGTGCCCTTGTGTTCATTTACAAATTTACACTTCATTTTAGCAAATGTCTTGTTTTTGAATTTGTCAATCATTTCCAATAAATTTTAAAACCTATAATAAACAATAGTGAAAAATATTTGATTTCTCATTCTTGTAATCGTGTTTTAATTCTTTTGTCAATGGCCTATCGAAAAAATATCTCTACCCCAAAAAGGTTGTAGCAATACTTGTGTACGTCTTTCAAGTTTCAAACCCTCATTTGTGTATATTTTACCATTTCCAAATCCTACTTATGGGATAACATCAGGTATGTTGTTTTATTATTGTGTATTTATATGAATAACAATTTCAGTTCAATACAACAAGACTTCCATCGATTTTTCTACTTTGATTTACTCAATTATAATTTTAAATATGAGAATGAGACTTCCATCTCGATCTGAGAATAAGAGTCACCGAAGGATGATGCTTTCTTCATCCCTTATAATCATTACTCTGTATTTCTGTCAAATCAAAAAGCTTTGTTTCATCTCTCAAATATATATGCAATTTTTATTTTTATTTTCCAATCAATTTTACTTTATGAATTACAATGTATATGTATGGTGATGATTTAGATAAAGTGTACGTAGCTGCAACGGCATATGTGTATATTAACCTAACTACGTTTCTTTTGTGACTTCTAGAATTTTATTTGTTTTGAAATTTAGACTTTTTAGTATGGAGGGAAGATTTTGCTTTTTGGGATCATGATTTGTCAATTTGAATAATTAGTTTATCTTTCTTTTTGTTTTTCATTCAATAGTATATTCCCAATATGCTCGATGCAGAAAAGAAAAAGAAAGAAGATTCCAAGAGGAATGAGAAATCTTCTGGAGAGGACCAAGGAGACTCTTCCAAGAAAATACTACAGAACGGGCGAAAGCAAAAAATTATTTATGGTACATAATTAATTCATTCAACATCTTACACTTGAGTTATGTTGATTATTGTTTTCCTTGTTCACTTAAATAAGTTAAAAGAGAATTAATGTCTTTTTTAATTTTAATCTTATCATTAAATAACTTTTAAAAAATTAATAAGATTATCAGTAGTAAAAAAATTAATTTCAATGTATCTTTTATAACCTCTTTTAGTACAATAGGGAACAAGGGGAGCAATTCACAACTTTCAATGAAAGAGAGGAAGGATGCAGACAATGAACAACAAATTATTTACAGTACATAATTTATTAGTTTATTCAAGAACTTATAAATGACTTATACCATTAATTATCTTTCATTTTGTTATTTTATGATTTTTAGTTGAGTTTGAAAGACTTGGTGAAGATAACCCATTGGATAATAATAGTGCTACCTTAATCGACAATAACATTGACAAAACGTGTTTGTATCCCCTCCTTCAAGCTTGCGAGGTAATTGTTCAACACTTTTGTTCATTTAAAAAATTATTATTGAGCATGTTAATTAATTATATTCCACAATATACTTTTCTATCTCCAATCATTCATTAAGAAACAATATGAATTTGTAGGAGTTAGAAAGTGAGAAATTCAAAGAATGCAGCGAAAGCAACATAAGATGGGATCACGAGGATTCTTTTGAGGAGGAACTTCCTGACCAACAAAAAGAAGAAAATATTGATGGTATTTAAGGAGTTTTACACCTTACAAATTAAACTTATGATAATTATTTGATCTTTTTTCAATAGAAAGTATAGAATTATCCTAAATTTAATTCAATGGGCACATATCGATTTAAACTCATGCCCTAAATGGAAAAAAATACACATTTCTAGCCTAAAAAACAATCATTAGATTAAAGCTTCAGTCCCACTTTTTGAACTTCCAATTTGTTTCATATGTACCATGGATTCTCACATATAATTTTTAGGTGAGTCAAATCTCAACAAAATTGCATGTGAAGATGGTAACCCAGATAATTATGATCATATTATAAATAACAATATTATGAACTATGGCTCGAGACTTTTGGCAAAAGATGAAAATGGTGGAAACTATCATATCACACAAGGATTACCGAGAAGTACCAAATTTCGTTCCATCGGTAACCTTTATAAGGTAATTCATATAAATCTTATGTATATCTTCTTCCGTAACATCTTGTATTTTCAACAAATTTCTAATAATATTAAACAATACTTTTATTTTTTACTTTTTATAATTAGATATTTGACAAAATGAAATAAATTGCTGAACTTATTTTGTTATCTCATGAAATTTCCTTCCATTCCACAGTGTACTTCTAGGCTTTCACCAATTGAAGATGAATATAATTGGAAACATCTAACTGAAAAAGATCCAAATATGAACCATTTAGAAAATGAAGATTCAAGTGTCAAAACAAACGAAAAGAATGTTGGTTGTAAGAGAAAAGGGAGAAACAACAATGGAGAAAGTGATGTTGATACTTCTTCCCCATAGGTTCAATATTGTGTTTTAATCATTTCTTTTAATCGTATGTCCAAGCTTAGGTTGTACTTTAGTCAATTTTTTTAATGATGAATTTTATCATTTGTTGTAAAACTTTAAACTTAAGTTGTCTTTATAAACTTTGTCAATTACTTCTCCAGTTCTTCTTTATTAACTATTTTTTAGTAAGGTTTATTTTAAAAATTCATTAATAAAAGCGGTGTGATCTCTCTCGAGTAACAAAAGATCAAATTTATATCAATGATCTTTTGAATACAACCTATCTACCTCTACAAAATGGTGAAAAGGTTTGCATACAATATATCATCCGATCCCTACATACCGCTTGGTGGATTTCACTAGTTATCTTATTGTTATTGTTGATAATATATCAAATCAATAAATATAAGTACTCTCAACAAAAATATTCTTGTTCACGATTAGTTTATTCATTCATAGAGTCTTATAAATAGCTCATACAGGATGCAATAGATCTTTTTTCCTACAATTCAACATAATGATCTTCACAATAAATAAAGAAGAAATGGACGACTAGACACCGCCATGAGTCCTTATATACAACATCACTATGATAAATAAATGATTAAGTGGCAGTAAAATAATTTGCCAATATATTGTACTGAATGGAAAAATTTAATAAATATGAGTATTTATAACCAATACTCTATACAAATGTCATTAATGTTTTTAATGACACTAGATGCAATGACATTAATTACCGCTAAATGTTTATTTTTGTAGTTCTTGTGATTAAAGTGTCATTGTCACAACCTATATATGACTTATGAAAAACTAAAGTAATCGCGGAAAAAAAACTATAGAACGGATGACAAGATTACAATAGAAAAAAAACCATATTGAAGGTCCAGATAAAACATGATTATATGTTTCATGCTACAGCATTACAAAAGAAAAAGTTTGAACATGCCTACCCCAACCCCAATACAACCATTTTAACTTCCTATCTCATATAGCTTCACCAGATTATCGGGTCTTGTTCTCCATTGAACTATAAATGGAGCTGATCAAGAAGGGGTGGCGGTGGGGGTACTAGGTAGGCTTCAACTGTGTAACCTATTTCACTTATATTTTCAGTGTACTAGGAGTGTATTCAAAACAAATAATTCTCTTTGATAACATAGTTCACACTATTTTTTTTCTCACAGACTATTTTTTCATGCCGTCCACAAAAAACATATTACTTCTCTCTTCAATAATTTAGTGCTTTCTAATGTTTATTATTGTTATCGATTGGTTTTTCAAATTAATAATTCCAAACTAGAATCTTTCAATTAATCTTGCAAACTAAATAAACACTTGTATATTTCTTCTGTTCTAAAATAATACATTAAAAATGTCTCGATGGAGAGTTGACTATTAGGAGTGTGATTGTTTTCCTATATAGTGTTTCTTCTATAGAAAGCAAAGGAATTACAAAGATCACAAATTTAGATATATAGTAGCCCAAATAAAAAAATGGTCATGCCCGAGGTTGTAAATATAGTCATGTCACACTTATTCTCTGCAAAAAAATGGGATAATGTTGGTTGTACCACCACATGAGTAGTTGGACGGTAATGATCATGAAGCAAGACAAGGCGAGATGAAAAAGTTATTGAAAATATTATGAATACAACTCAAATGCATTTAGTTGTGGAAACCCTATTAATGGCACTAACCTTCACAACTGGTTTCACACTGCCAGGAGGTTTTGAAAGCGATACTAATAGCCCTAAAAAGGGAGGGAAATTTTAGCAAGGAGAACAACATTTCGTGTATGTGTTATTTCATATTCCATTGCCTTTACGTGCTTCTCTAGTGCCATATTTGCCTAATTTGTATTGTGAGGCAACATGCAAGTCCAAAGTCATATTGAAGTCTACATGTTTTTCTCTAATTTAAGCTAAGAAGATGGAATTAACTCGCTAGGATTGTTCCATACAAGATACATACAAGATGGATAGATGAACAATGACAACTAGTGATTGTAAAAAGGGATTTTCTCATGAACTTGGTGATATTCTCAGTCTTCCTAGGTGCCACGTAATTTATCCTTTAAGGTCGCGACAACGAAATTGCACGGTTGCGATGAGTAGTGTAACTGAGTCACGCGGTCATGAACTCTAACCACGTGATCACACGATCTAAATTTCCTGGGCAACACCCTCACAAATTCTGCATCACACAGTTGCAATGAGCAAACTTCTTCCTGTTCCACTTCCTTCCAATTGACCTCTTTTTGCTTCAATTTCACTTGATTGCTTCAACTATCTTTTCAACTAACTTTCCATTTTATTTTTACTACAAATATGGGGGGAGGGGGTGGAATCACACTAAAAGAAACAATTATAAAGTAAAGAAAGCCAAAATTAACTACGAAATTTGAGTGGAAAATCCACCACTTACTTAAAAAAACCCCAATAAGAAACATTTCATTTTCTCAAGTAAACAAAATAAAAAACACAATATTCATCCTTTTACTCACATATAGGGTCCCAAGCTAATCTTGGTTCCCAAGACTAATCTTTGACTAGTGTTTCAGGTGAAGGTGAGAAGGAAAAAGCCAACTTTGGACATGAATAGTGCATGCTCCAAACAGGTGCAAAAACTGGTAGAAAATTTCCTCTCGCACTTTGATTTTTTATTTCTTGAAAAGGATAAGAAAAATGAAAGAGACAAAAAAAAGTTGAAGAAAGTGACATGATATCAAACATCTTTGATGATGCAAATTTAGGGAACACTGCATATGAACGTGGTTCACATCTAACAATCATTGATGCAACTGCAACATGAATTACTACTAATCTATGGTGCTGGAGATTGGGGGAATAATAGAGCAATCGGGACCGCAAGAGTATGGTACACCTTTAGGGGAAACTTTGTTGTGTGAACATGGTCCTTATTGATCATTGGAAGGTATTAAAAATTTACAAGGGTTGGTTCTCTATGACAACTTGAGATTCGTTTGATCTTGGAGAATATCATGATGCAACATTCTCATGAAGACCTTGACTATGAAGAACTTGACAAAAATCAGTCAAAGAATGGTCTTATCGAAACATGTTGATGCATTTCATGATTTCCTTTAATAATTGGCTAGTAAACGAATAATCTTACGCTTGAGTGATTATACAATGAATATCTGCTAACTCAACCTGGTACAGTAACAGGTACACACTCAAATCGCATCTCAAACAATGTTTAGAAAGTCTGCGAATGTTATCTCTACTCTTTTCTAACACCATTAAGTAAATCATGGAGAAACACAAAAAAGGGAACCTGGTTTCTCTGTAATACTCAGGTATGTACCATCCTTTTTCAATGCATTAATTTCCTGAGTTTTGGTCAAACATAAGCACTAATAAACCTGGTCAATCATAAAGAATTCAACTTTCTTAAAGATCACTAAGAATCCTCTTTGACAATAAGCATTGTTCAATCTGAAACTGCTTTAATGATGAAAATCTAAGTATTGAAGTCACTCGTACTTTAATTTAGGGGGAACCTTGCTTTACCACCCACATCTGAACCAGGTTCACAAACTCCAAATTGATATTTCATCCATTCCAAGTGTATAACCTGTCTATCTCTCAGGGGGAACAATTCTCACATAAATAAATTGTTGCTTGCTTTCATTATTTATAAACAAATCTCTTTGTGCACCAAAATGTGATGAATCTCTTACTGGTAGTTGGTATTTCTTCAAAGTTGTCATCAAGAAAAAGGCTATCAAGAAAAAAATCATAGAGGAATGAAAATGTTACGGAGTAGAGTTAAAAAAAGAAGGTGATGATGTACCTCATGTTTCTCTTGATGAAATTTCACATTCTAAGAAAATTGATCAGAATAAAGAAGCTGGTGCACAATGGGCATACTGAAAAAATTATCAATGGCAGTAAACGTCCCTTTCTTCCTCACTTATGTACTCTTTGTCCCAATCCTTATCCTCAAATTTTTGACTTTTTGACTTTTTGAAGTGCTTATGTCTGTCTCATACTCACGATATCATATGTTTTTTATTAAGGGCATAAACTGGTACATATTTATTTATTTCGTTTCTCATTGAAGATCTTAATTGTGTATGAGTTTAAGATGACTAATATCCTCATATTAACTAACCATTTTTCTAGCATAAGTGTACTTGAATGTGTTGCCCAACTGGCTATGAGCTAAAAATGATATTACACTCATTGAATGTTATTCGAGTTCTTTGGTTATTGGTTTTCAATGATGCCAAAAGGGGGAAATTATATAATGTGGATAGACGTATGCATTGTTTGTCATCATAAAAAATGGTGAAATTCTTGGGGAATGAGAAAACATGAAGTTTGTAGTTTTGATGGATGACAAAGAATTGAAATTTTGATCACTTACAAAGAGTCTTGATGTGTAACAAATCATTAGTTATCATCATCAAAAAGGGGGAAAATGTTGGGAAGTAGGAGAACAAATAATGTAGTTTTGATGATTGATAAAGTGAAGGCATGGTGTCGTATATGTACAATTATTAGAGATTGCGGCGAAGAAGAAAAAGTATTGAGGCAAAGAAGAAAAAGTGCAGAGTTTTAAAGAAGGAAAAGAAGGAAACAAATATGGAAATAAATAAAGAAGAAAAGAAATAAAAAGTAGCAATTCAAGTCAAAGAAGGAAACAAATAAAAAACTAGCAATTCAAGTCAAAGAAGTAAACAAATAAGAAAGTAGCAATTCAAGTCACAGAAGGAAAGAAATAAAGAAATTACAATTCAAGTCAAATAAGGAAAGAAGTAAATATAGACAAGTTCAAGAAGGAAAAGGATTTGTAATTCCTTTCCTTGTAGAAGTTGAATGCCAATCAAATCAATAAAAGAATTAAGATGTTGAAGGAAAAAAGTGCCTTTGTAATCACAAAAATCGAGAGACTTTTTCCAGCAAAGCCAAAACGATAGGTATTGCATATTCACGAAATATATCATCTTGAGAGCAGTATTTTCTGGAGAAAAACGTAGGCCTTCGTCACAGAAATGCAAGGACCAGGTTCACCTTCATCACAGCAAAATAAGGACCAGGTTCACGAAACTTGTTCTACTCAGAATTATTGGATATTGAAGTTTGATCAATTAAAGTATACGATTATTAGTCTTTCTTGATTTGTTCTAGGTTTATTATTGAGTTGTATTAATTCCTAGAAAGTGGGTTTGATTTCTTGGGAGTTGAGTTTTGAGAGAATTGTAACAAGAAGTGGGTTTGACTTCTTGAGGAGAGAGGTTGTGAGAATTGTTAACAAGAAGTGGGTTTGACTTCTTGGGTGGTTAGAGTTAAGAAGAGTTGAGACCTTTTGTAAGTAATTTCTCTAACCACACAACTTATGTACTAAACCGCATAATATCATTCCCAATCACAGATGTCAAATTTGATAATGTCTCATCACTATTGGTGAAAGAATGGAACAAGAAATTTTGACCTTAAACAAAACCAACCACGCACGATTAGGAATGAAAGAATGAAAGTTTCCTAAAGTCCTATAGCCTCTCGTAGTTAAGTAACGGACGTCTGCGCACCGATCGGCAAAACTCTATTAGACCCAGCTCATGTACTTGTGAGATCGATGAACCGGTCTCTGATACCAATTTTTTATGATCCCAAATAACTAGTCGTGATGGCACCTATGTTCCCAACCGATAGGTAATCCAACCCTACAAATATAATGAGTTCAACTTAAACGTTAAAATGTAAGTATCAAACTAATATCTAACATACTAAGTATTTAAAATAAATGCGAAAAAAAACTACCCCAAGATTTAGTGTCATAAGTACAAGCAGGGCACAACAACTCCAAGATAATTCAAACTCATATCCAATCTCCAAGAAAGTTCCCGAAGTTAAAAGTCAATCTGCACCACAAAAGAGTGCATCAAGTGTAGTATGAGTACGAAACCACGTGTACCCAATATATCTCATTGACCAACAACGAAGAAGTAGTGACGCGAGCTTATATACGAAAAAAGTGAATTCTTTAATTATAGAAGTCTATACTACACTTACCAGTCAAGTTTCATCAAATAGAGGTAATCAAACATCAAGTAACTTTCAACCACCAAATAAAACACATAATCATAAAGAATGAAGGATATGATGAGATGCAATGCAATATGATACTGTGAAATGATGTGTCTCAGAATACCCAGTACTCTCCCAACCGTATATACATGATACTCCTCGGAAATATATCAAAAGTTCATGACACATAGGGGACTCGCGAGGTCCATATACTGACACGGACTATCTCCACGTGTCTGTGAGGACGATCTCTACACACCATCATAAAATCAAATAATCCCCAGCATGGACGATCTCCACGTGGCCAACTTATAATAATAATCCATCACTCGTAGGAACGATCTCCACCCGCCCAAATTATAATGTTAACCAATCACTCGCACGGACGATCTCCACGCGCCCAAATTATAATCATAACTCGATCTCAACATGAAAGACTCCACGATTTAGACCTTTACTCAAGCTCAATCTCATGTCAATGAATATGCACAATATGATGTCAACTAAAGGGGATGACACAATATCTCAATAAATTAAATGTCGCTATGAGATATAATCTCTTCAATCGTCACAATTATACTGATTCAATAAAAGACACGGCCACACACAAGAAATCAAGTCATTAAATTCTTCAGTTAATGCCCATATGCTTTCGCATTCTCAAATTACAATATACCATATTATAGTATTAATTTTCCATTTTATAACATTGGTACTCGTACTAATGCCCTTCACACCATTGAGACGATACCCATCTTCCACCCTTACCAGTTATCTAATCAATTTTTAATCTTTAATTAGGAAAAAATCCTTCAACAAGTCTGAAAGTCTTAACATACCTTTGAATGTCGATTCTATGTCAAGGATCCTCATGATTTTGTCTTTCTCTTTTGTAAAGCATCAGAATGTTCCCCAATCTATCAAATATGTAATATTCGTAAGCAAGTATGTCTTATAACAACTCGAGGTGCTTCATATTATTGTCTATCCCATATTAAAGACGTACAAGCTTAAATTTTAGATTTTTAGTGTGAGCGTGTATTCATGAAAAACTTAATAAAATTTGAATTAGATAAAATAATGATATTTTTAGTTTCCTTCTAACCTTACGTACTAGAGAATCCTTCTATAATTATAATATATGTGCATATCTTATTGTTCCAAGAATTATTCACCACCATAAAATCGTCCAACTACATTATTTTATTTGTTTTTCATAGAAATTAAGTAAGTAATGTAGTAACTTCTATATTAAATGAAGTGTTTTCATGGCATTCTAACCGTCATTCTAAAGTCACTCACAATCATAGAGCATAAATCTATTCTCCATATAGAATAATAAACTTGGTTTGCATTACAATAACAATAATTGAAATAGTCCGATTTTCAACCCATGCGCTAACACAAAATCTCAGAACCTCGAAATAATTGTCATCTATATCCTTGTATACAAATTCTATATTCTACACATTACTACCTATGACCATCATTAGCAAATCATAGAGAGTTCCATAAATACTAAATAATAAAGTCATTAGATATTAACTTATCCTACCAAGAGACCATCCTACAACATAGTGTTAACTTTAAAAAATTTTGCTTTCTTTACTTGAAATTACATAATTTAATTTTCAGCCTAGATCTTGTAAACACAAATTCATACCGATTAATGTTCAATTCCAATTAAAATATTTCTAGCACCGAATTGTTGGCAACATTAATTTCTGCATATTATTATTATTAGTTTTTATATTCGATTTGAATGTCCATCCTTAAAATAATAAACCTTTAATGGGTATTAAATGCCTACTTTAGTATTATCAAATTAATTCTAAAAAAACAGTTTTCTTTCTATAAAAAGAAATTGCAACCAAATGCAGGTGTTTTGTTTCACCTTGAAATTAACTACTAATATAATATATAATAATAACAACAATCTATAGCATTCTGACAACATACATTAATATGTAGAATTGAAAAGAAGAAAAATTTCTTCTTTTTATCTGAGCATGTTATTCTTTTTATTCTTGTTAATCGCCGCCTTCATCTCTTTTATTTTCTAAAATAAGAACTTATTAAACGTGACAAACCCACTAACCTATTATAACGTATGTGACGTAAGGATGATAAAATATTAATTAATTTAGAGAGTTGGCCCATTAACCACCCATCAAATTATATTAATTAAATAAATACTCTAACTTTTTTATTTTAATATATTTTTGAGAAGAGTCGAAATAATTCTAGTTCTCAAAATGATCTAGCGGGTCGTTACACACACACACACACACACATATATATGAATGAAAACCTTAGGCTCGCCTATGTGGCACCACCATAAACCAGAATTTCCTTTTATATATATTTAATTTCAAAACTAGCCTTCCCCTTTAAAGAAAAATTATGACTTTTATGAAGAGTTGCGACTTGAATGAAGACTTGACACTTTTATGAATAGTAACGACTTTTATGAAGAGTTATGACTTTTATGAAAAGTTGTCACTTTTATGAAGAGTAGTAACTTTTATATCAAAAATTGTAACTTTTCTCAAATTTTGTTACTTTTTACGAAGAATTTTGACTTTTATGAAAAATTGTGACTTTTATGAAAGGTTGTGACCTTTTTAAATGGTTGCAACTTTTCCAAAGAGTTGTGACCTTTCCGATAAGGCACAATAAATATTTATTCACACTACCCTCTGTTATCTATAAATAGAGGGTATTTGCTGTCACTATTATTTGAAGGTTCTTTCTGTTGGGTAGTTGAATTCAATTACATTTATTAAACTTCTTATGAAGTTTGTTTTATTCCTAAAAGTTTTCATCCTCCTATTTCATGGAGATTAATCTTTACTGCAAATCGTACTTATTCATGTAAGTATGACAACTCTTTTTGCTATTTTCGTGACTTTTTTCTTTTAACTTTGTCAAAAGTTACACAGAAGATAATTGAAAATGGATCTTGTCTTTTGTTCCTTTCTACAGGTTTCTTCGTATAAAGAAAGAAAATTGATTTTGATTGCAATGTCACGTTACTACTCTTGAACCTTTAATTTCACAACTCATAATGTTTTTGAAATTGTTGAATTTATTACATTTGGTTTTTAAGTAAACAAAACTTTTATTTCCACTACTATTATAGTTTTTTTTGGCTATAGAGGAATCGAATCGAAATACATTAATTAAGCTTCTTATGAACCTTTTTCATTTCTCATTTAAGATGAAACTTAATCATTTACTAAAAGTCATATTACCGAATAATCATATGTATGTTTAAAAAAATAGTCCAATCCCATTCGAAGAACATAATTTACGTAGTACAAATATAATTTCCTATATTTGACACAAGATGAAAAAAATAATTATATCTAATGAAATTTTCAAAATAAGCATAACCATAATATTGTTATTCCTAAAATAGAAAAGTACATGTTTACTAGCAAAAACATATCTTAAAACATAAAAGTAAGTAACATAAATTTTCTAAGGTGCGTTTGGGGGAGACCCAGATCCATTTGATGGTGGTTGAGGAGTGAAACCAAGCATCCGAGACACATCAAAATGAACCACAATATTTACCTGAGATTCCATATTGTCCTGGATATCCATTTGCATATGCTCTCGCATATTCATCAGTCGTTGCTCCAACACGCGGTCAAGAAGTTGGTGAAATTTAGGAGTTTTAATTATTTGTTGGGTAGGAACACTTGAAGGATTCTGAGAAGTTGAGGATGCACAATTAGCATTTGAAGATTCTAATAACGAATAATATATAGAACCAAGACAACGTATTTTTCCTTTTTTTGTTCCACCAACTATTTCTATCCAAGTTTTCAATAATATCTCCTCTGATACAGTTTTAAATAAATTCACATCATCTTCGCTATTTTTTCTCCGTCATCTTCTCTATTTGTGGTCGTGTTTCTCTCCATCTCTCTGTCATCTACTTCAAGAAGTTCTTCATTCGTTATTGTTGATGTCTCACCCACCTTGTCCTTAATTGAATTTGTAAAAGTATTTTGAAAAAGAATGAAATAATTAGTTATTACAAATAACAACAATTCTATGATGTACCAAAAGGTGCTATTAAAGTACTAAAATTTATTCTGTAATAGATTAACGTCACAAGAAGAAATCACTAATAAAGTGAACATCTTTCCTAAATTCTCTATTAAAACTATATAGGTTCCCTATCAAACAATAAGGTAAATAAGACTTAAGAAGAAACAAAAATACAAGGAGTTCAATAAGAAATATACGTAAGATAGGATCCCTCATTAACCTTTCAGCAATGTTGCTCAATTTAAGATAGCACATACCATATTCTAAAAGCAACAAAACAAATTAAGAAGGTAAAAGTTACTACCTCATCAAACGGTGGAGGAGTCACTGCCTCATTACTAGCTGGACAAGGTGTTTTTCCTCTACCTCTAGAGGGCGTCCTACTGCGACCTCTAACACGGCCTCCTCTTGCCACTGCTCCTCCTCGAGCTACAGCCTCAATGGTTGTCTCGGACGCACCCTGTCTTGCCGGTGTTGGTGTTGGCAAAGTTGTTGCTCTAGTTCTAACCATCTGCGAAATAAAGTGAGAATGTCAGATACCAATTTGTATCACCTAGATACCTATTGGATCCAAGTAATAGCACGAAAGAAAGAAAGAATGGAGTTCTCCTAAAGTCCTATAGCCTCTCAAAGAAAAGTAAGGGCGTCCCACTACCGTTCCTCAAGACTCTACTAGACTCATTCTTGTGTGATGAGACCAACGAACCTAACGCTCTGATACCAAGTTTGTCATGATCCTAAATGAGCCGCGAGTGGCACCCACACTTATTCTCCTAGGTGAGCGAACCAACAAATCTAAACCCCAACATTTACCAGTATATCAATTATTAATAGTAAAAATAATGCGGAAGATCCAAAACTTATTAACGAAATCAATTAAATAAACATCTAAAGTTTAATACTTATTATTCCCAAAATCTAGAAGTCATCACATCAAGAACTTCTATCCTCAAATTTCTAAATCTAGCAGTATTTAAGAAGCTAAAATATGTAAAAAGATGGTCCATGTCCGAACTTCAAAGACATCAAGACGTGAGGGAGAGAATCCAGTCCGAGCTAGGAATAATAGCTCACCCTGAAATCTGATGTGCTGGATACTGGCTAGAGTTGAGGGTGAGTTGAAGTCGATGGTGTACTTGCTGCACTCCACAAAACAACAAGAAGAAAATAGAAGTAGGGGTCAGTACAAGGAACACGTGAGCAAGAATGTAAACATACTGAAGGCTATGTAAACATCCTTCACTAGATCCTTACTTTCAACCTCAATATGGGCTACACTACCCATTGATAATCTACTAAGAGTATCTACTACTACATTAGCCTTACCCGGATGATAATGCACACTCATATCATTATCCTTAAGTAACTCTGGCTATCTCCTCTGGTGAAGATTCAACTCTTTCTGGTGAACACATACTGAAGGCTCTTATGGTGACTGAACACATCTACGTGAACACCATACAAGTAGTGTCTCTAGATCTTGAGTGAAAATACCACTGCTGCAAGCTTGAGGTCATGAGTTGGATAGTTCTTCTCATGAACCTTAAAATGTCTAGAGGCATAAGCTATCACCTTCCTCGCTGCATGAACACACAACCTAGGCCAACAATTGATGCATCACAATAGATCACATAACCATCTGAACCCTCTGGTAGAGTCAAGACATAAGCTGCAGTCAATCTTGTTTTCAACTCTGCATAAATTTTCTCATAATCATCTGACCATTGAAACTTGACCATCTTCTGAGTCAACCTAGTCAATGGTGACGCTATAGTGGAGAATCCTTCCATGAACCTTCTACAATAACCCACTAGACCTAAGAAACATCTGATATCTGTAGTAGAGGTAGGTCTGGGCCACTGTTTCACTGCTCCTATCTTCTGTGAATCCACTTGGATCCTTTCACTCGATATAATGTGACAAAAAAGCAACAGATTGCAACAAGAAATCACATTTACTAAACTTATCGATTAACTGGCGATCCTTGCGAGTATGCCAAATAACTCTCAAATGACTTGCATGTTCTTCCTCACTCCTAGAGTAAATGAGGATATCATTAATTAAGATGATAACGAACAAGTCCAAGTACTATTTGAAAAATCTGTTCATCAAATCCATCAAAAGTTGCAGGAGCAGTAGTTAGTCCAAACGACATAACTACAAATTCATAATGACCATACAGAGTTCTGACGGCTATTTTCGAAATGTCACTATCTATGACTCTGAGCTGATGATAACCTTATCTAAGTTCTATCTTTGAGAAAAGGCTAGCAATCTGAAGTTGGTCAAACAACTCATCACTCCTGGATATGGGATACTTATTCTTGATTGTGACCTTGTTCAACTATCTATAGTCAATGCACATTCTAAGGAAGCCATCTTTCTTCCTTACGAACAACATTGGTGCACTAAATGATGAAATACTAGGTCTGTTGAAACCCTTGTGTAGATAGTCTTTAAACTGCTCTTTCAATTCCTTAAGCTCTTCTGGAGCCATTCTGTAAGTAAGAATAAAAATAGGCTAGGTAACTGGAACGACATAAATTCAAATGTCGATTTCCCTTTTGGGAGGGACTCATGGAAGATCTTTTGGAAACACATCTTGAAACCCACAAACTAATGGAACTTACTCAAGAGTAGGGGTTTTAAGGCTAGAATGCTTAACCCAAACTACATTATAAAGATAATTCTTGGATATCATCTTTCTGGCCTTAAGGTACGAAATAAATCGACCCATAGGCGCTAAGCTACTACCCTTCCATTCTAAGATTGGTTTGTCTGGAAACTGAAAATGAACAATTCTAATTCTACAATTGACTTAGGCATAACATGAGTGTAACCAATCCATGCATAAAATTACATCGATGTCTACAATTTCTAACTCTACTAGATCTTTTGAGGTGACTTTCTGAGAGACTATGACAGGGAAAATTCTATATACTCGTCTAGCTATAACTCGGTCACCGACTAGAGTAGAGATTTAGAAAGGTTCTGAAAGGGAATCTAGGCTAACATTGAATTGGAATGCTATACTAAGTTATAAAAGACAAAGTCATGTCTGTTCTCTATCCATTGAGTGAACCATATGTGACTAACATCCTTGAGTTGGTTGGATGCCAATCTCACCTGTCACTACTTGCTACTTACATTACACCAAATTTTTTCTTGACCTCGTCAATGAACTTTTGTGGTTCCTTAGCAACTTGCGTCCCTAAAAACTTCAGTAGAATAATCCTAAAAAAATCACAAGAAGAGGTAGTGCACGTATGCGTCAGTACTTGAAAGGTACTAAGCATGTAGGATAGAGTAAAGCTTAAATTAAGCATAAGTGAACAAGCATAAAACCATGTATAATAATCTGACATGATAAATTGAATTCTGAGCTGGCTGGATGTAGTGACCAATTTATAACATGCTGAAATTGAATACTTAATATACTAACAAATGGTCAATGCAGAGAGTCTGACTGAACTGTGGGAGCTACTAATAACCCATAATGAAACCTCATGAGCTAAATGTGGAGTACGATTTATACTACCAATAGAAAGTACCAAATATACCCTGCCAAAGGTATAATAGCATGCTAGCGTGATCACTAAAGTGATTGCCGAAAGAGGGGACTTTCAACTTACTTGGCTAGTACTTCTTGGACTAATTGCGTACGCTGAGCCCTAGTAAAACTTTGTTTTAAGCTACTCCCAATGAATTCTTTAAAATTTAATTATTATGTTTAAGTTTCTATAAATACTGGATAGCTTGAAATTGAACATGCAAACTGAAAATGCAACAATTAATTTGGTAATTATGCATTTCTAACAGAGGCATGCATATCTGAAGTGTGAAATATTTGACCTAGCATATGTAATTCAAGAACTTAAGAAATACAAAGCTAGGGTTCTGAAATTTATGCATTAATCTGAATAATAACATGATAATCTAATTTGGAACATATATATAATTAATTCATGAAGTTTTATCAATGTTATAGAAACCCTAGGTTTAATCATGACAAGATAATTAAGAATTTGATTGATAACTAGGGACCCAATGGGTGAAAGCAACCCACTAGGGAAACCCCACATGCTTGGTGATGAAATCCACAGAAAAATACTTAAGTTTCGGGGCTGAAACTGCTAGATGTAGTGGCGCTCTTGAATTAGGGTTCTTGAGCTTTTTCTCCTTTTTTGCTTCTAATATTCTCATTTTTGATTTAATTTTTTGACTTAGATATGTTTTAGTTATGTTTCTAGGCTTAAACTGACAAAAAATGATGATTTAGCGTCAAAACAACATAATTTAGGGTTTAAACGGAGTGGGAAAGGTCAATAAGACCCCTAGGAAACTTGCTGTTGGACCAAACGACGGCTAGGACAGACGGTCCGTCGTCTGACCGACGCTCTGTCATTGGGTCCGTCGATTGGGCCTGTTCGACACATCTTTACTAAAATGGGCATAACTTTTTATTCGTAGGTCCGATTTTAGCAAGGTCAGTTTCTATGGAAAGATAATTCAATTATATATGTGTAGATAGGTCATGGAACACCTAATTAATTTTTTTCTAAGAGTTATGAAAATTTGAAGTTGATCCAACTATATTGCCCCTTAACTGTCTATAAATGTTCAACCTACGGTCAGACCTATGAACCGTTGGTCCACCTACGGACTCTGCTGGTCATACGTATCTCTTGTATGAGAGTGGGTGAAGGGATTATTGATGGATGTTGAAGGACTACGAACTACGGACCATCGTCTTACCTACATACCATTGGTCCGTCCGTCGTCCAAGACTAAACCAATTTTTCTGGGCTGAAATTTTTGGGAGTTTCTGATCGCATCGAAGATTGTGTAGGATGAATCGTGGGTAAGTCTACGATCCATCGACGACACGGTTTGTTGCACTTGCGGATTGTTTTTCTGTAATGGTGTTTTTTTGGTTTGTTTTTGCAACGGGGTACAACTTGGGGTTTGATTTACTAGTTTATCATATTTGAAAGGTACTATCAAATATTAAATAGTGTTAGTACACTTGTTTGGAACTCGTAATTGTCATGAAATGCTTAAATAAAAAGAGACATAGCCATAGTTTTAACATATATTTATGAGAATACTTTGATACTTATGGTGGTTTGGGTGTAAGGTAGATGATCGATGTGGTTATGAGTTTTGTTAGTACTAAAAGTGTTGACTTCAGTGGATGTAGGGTTCGTAAAGTAAGTATATGTGCAATTATAATTGGTACTAAATTTGTGATTGTGGGTAGCTAGAAAATTAAATAATAGAGTTAGATGAATGAAACTGTTTGATATGGACACTATGACAAGAGTATTAGATGTTGTTCGACCTTTGAAATTTACATTCTTACGTGACCAACTACTTCATTTTTGCTGTGGTTTAGAGTATGATTCATTTTCTACTTTCGCATGTTTTTTTGCATGTATCAGTGATTCCTTCGTAGTGGATCGGGTGTACCACTTTTGTGAATGTCTTCTTGGGTAGGATGTTTAGTCATACTTGGTTATCTAAAATGTCATATTTGGTGTTTTCTTTGGTATATTGAAGTATATTTGGTTCTACATACAACTTTTCTTATGAGAATGTATAGGAGAGCTACCATAAAAATTTACAGTTGTGCGATAGATAGACTTAAGATCTATCACATCATAAGTATGATGTTGCGGCTATGTGTTTTTGAATGTGGACAACATTGGTCTAGTTTTGTTTTATTCATGATGTTTGTCTATAAAAGCTAGTTATCTAGAATTTCGACAGTGTCGTTAGAGGTTATGTATGCTTGGGTGTATCACTCGATGGTGGTTACTTGATCCTTTCCATATTTGGATCACATATCTTCAATTCCCCTTGATATTGTTTGATGTCTAAAGATCAAATTTTTATATCTTAAGCTCGAGGAAATATTATGTTGTGAGGATTTAATATTGATAAGGTTTGAGATAGTTGATAAATTATGAATGTGTCATGATTGGTTAAGGTTCGCTCCTGGTTGTAACCAATATTGGTTCAGGATTTAATCTTTCCACCTAAAATTGTTTTGTTGTTATTTGAAATAAAAATATAACAATAGTTATCATTCACTTGAGAATAGTTTTGTTGTTAGTTGAGCTTGCATCGAATAATAATTCCCATTAGAGTATTCAGATGTCCTTATTTGAGGCATTTTATTGGAGGAAGTGTAGATCTCCAATTGGTTAGTTTGATATTTTTGAGATAATACATTAAGTACTAATATTTTAAAGGAATCATTGAGACATAATGTACCTTTTCTTACCCTCACCTTCTTTTGATCGTTCGGGGATGAACGATGGGTAAATTTGTATCTAATGTAATGACTCATTTGGTGGTTTTGAGTATTAGAGCTTTGTATTTCATAAAATACTTTTCAAAAGTTTCTAAGTGGATATTTTGTATTGGTCGTAATTATAATCAGGAAATAAGTGGGATAGTTTTAATAATTTATTTAGTTTGTGGTTAAAGAAAGAACATTAAAATGAATAGAGAGTTACTTTTACCACTTTTTATAATTGGTTATATATTAATTTGGATATAAAAAAATCAATAAGGGAGGGTCCATCGAGCTAATAATCGCGAGCATTGGGGTAGATCTTCTGTACACGTTCTCCGCCATCGGAATTGTGATTTCCATCGCTCTTTCAGTGTCTGCTGATGTTTGGGAAACATATATATAATTGGAACTAGTTTTGTTAGTGTTGCCATTAATGTTCCTCGGATTAAAACAAAAAATCTGATTAGTGTAATTTTTTTTGTGAAATGGTTGCTACATATATTCTGTGGCCATCATTCTTCAAAACAAAGATCGAGAGTGTATCTACCTCACAGATTTATGAACTAGAATCACTTAGAGGTGGCTATGCAATTTTTGCTTCTGGGATCATTATGGTATTTGTCAATATTGTATGTGGGTTGTGCATCGATATAATTGGAAGCAACAGTGTTATCTGATGCACCGAACTCATCATTTATCATTAGGATCCTCTGATCAAGAGTTTTTTAGTGCACTTGGGTTGTTCGGTGTTATTGTAGGAATTATCATGTCAGCTCAAGAATCTTAGCCATCAAAGGGTGCATAAGCCTTCACATTATGTGGTCGTTGTTAATTTCATAACAAGCACATTAGTCTTGGCCATCCAAGTCTTTATTGAAAAGTTTCAGAGACATTGAGGAAAGAAAAAAAATTGGAGAAGTAGTTGTTTAACTTCGGTTCATAGGTGGAGTTAAGTTATGGTTTATGCTACTTGATAGTAAACTATTAGTTGTGATTGATATGCATTAAATGATATTGTGTAGTTTTCTATGTACTTGATAGTGTGATTTTTTGGCTTGGTTGTGTGTTTTGTGATTGGTCTGAAATCCTCAAATCGGGGAATTTATATTCTTGAACCCATTTTATCAAAGTGATGCCTTGAACAATGAAGTTTTGATGAAATATTATCAATGAATTGAAAGTGCTGATAATAAATGATAAATTAATGGTATAATTGGATCAGAGTGTCACGTTCCGACATGTTATAATTGGATCGGAGTGTCATATTTTTGATACGATATTCTTTGATCGGAGTTCACGTTCTGATGGTATAAATGGATTGGAGTGTCACGTTCTGACACGGTATTAGGAAAGGAAAATGATGTGGAATTAACGGAATGTACTCAATCTCAAAGAACTCAATTCCTCAGATGGTTTAGTTTGAGGCATGAGTCCTCATGGTTGCTTACTTTAGTGTTGTTGACACTTGATCATTTTGTTTGTTTCTTATCACTTGTTAAGTGTTATAGTTGAGTTTATATTATTGTTCATTGTATATTAATTTCTAATTTGGGTTGGCCGATGATACCTACTTAGTATATGTTTCTCCGAACTGAGACCTACTTGTGTTTTTCTTTGTTTTCCTTTAATGAAGTGCAACAAGTGTACAAATGACTTCGAATTATCTTCAGTTCTATCCAGCCTCCAGCATATCAATTTTGAGGGTTCGCTATTCATTCAAGCTCTCTTGGATTCTCTAGGTCATGACATGATGTACTATGTCTTCGGACACATACCATTTTGTTCATTTAATTTGGTGTTTAAATTTGTTGATTCTCCCACTTAGGAGGTTAAGTATGGGTGTAACGACCCGCTAGGTCGTTTTGAGAACTAGGACTACTCTGACTCCTTTTGAAAATTTAAAAGGGTATTTTTAACTATTCGAAGACTAAGAGTATTTAGTTGATAAAAATTTTTAGTGAAGAATTAATATAGCTAATAGTTAGTGGGTCATACTCATAACTTATTTAATATCTTTATACTTGACATATATATTGATTTAAGTTAGTGGGATTAGTTTATTTGTTATACGTTTTTGACATTAGAAGGGCAGAAAAGAAATTAAGGGTTAGAAACTACCTTGTGCGGCGACGACATGAACCAAACTTGCTACGGTGACTACTTTGATTCCCAGGTAAACCAATTCAAATTTATTTATGTGTGTATATTTAATTGTAGGATGCACTTATACTTATTCAATAAAATAATTTTAATACAATATTAAGTGAATAGATAATGCAATTAAGTTTTATAATGTCCATTGTATGTGATTGGATGATATTGATACTAGGAGGTATAGGTGAAAATTTTATTGGATTGAACAAAAGGAATAATCTATTGTGGACAGTTGTTGTTTGATATGGTCCTTGGGGGTTGTGATTTTTCCGTCTCGTAGTTTTAGGATCTGTGCAAAATTTGCTTATAAATCCTTTATGTATTTTTCTTTATGGTATAAAAATTGAGGGGAGGACAAGAATAATAGCACAATCATCCCAATGATTGGCATGCATTTAGTAGTGACTTTTTTGAAAATTTTGCATGTTTTGTGCATAATTAATTTTTTCTTACAAAAATGGTCATGTTGCAGCAGTGCTCTTTCCGGCGTTGTTAATTGGGGGAATGTGATTCTTATTTTAATTATTCATCAAATCAAGATACTAGCTTTTGATATATTGAGATTGGTAATTAATTATTAGATGTATATTATATGATCTAACATTGAACTCTAGTGTATTTGGAGAGGTTAAAGTTAAATTCTTGACTTGAAATTTAGAAAATATGATAAATTTGGCGTACAAATTTTATCAAGGCTTGGAGCTAGATTAGAAATATAAGTGAGTTTTAGGTTCTACGATAGACATATAATGATTTGATACAAACTCGCTTACTTACGAATAATTGCATCATTGGTAGATCGTGAACGTTCCGAAATTTTGCAAAAAGGGAAGGAACTACCTTGAGGTTTCGTTGCACGAGTTCGGCACTAAGGTATGTTAAGACTTTTTAGACTTGTTGAAGGACGTTTACCTAATTAAAGAATAAAAAAAATGAACATAGACAAACGGGGAAGGGCGAAAGATGGGGGTCTCGTATCAATGGTGTGACGGGCATTTGTACGAGTACCGGTGCTATTAAACGGAAGGTTACTACTATTGAATGTGGATTGTAATTTGAAAATTTCCAAATCATATGTGCATTAGCTGATATATTATTGACTTTAAATTTCTGAGTGATTGTGTTTATTTTTTACACCATATAGTTGTGATAATTGAGGTGATTGTGTATTATGTCGATATTGATTGAGTGAGATGCATCATCATCCTTTTATTTTTGAAATAATATTGTATACATGCATTGACATGAGATTGAGTATAAGATGGGCACGTGGAGATCGTCCGTGCTGGGGATGGTAAGATGTTAAGATTGTAATTTTGGGCACGTGGAGACCGTCCGTGCGGGAATAGTTTTATATTATGATGGTGCATTGAGATCGTCCGCACAGACACGTGGAGATCATTCGTGTTGGTATATGGACCTCGCGAGTCCCCCATGGGTCATGAACTCTCGATGTATTTCCGAGGAGTATCATGTATATACGGTTGAGTGAGTATTGGGTATTCTGAGACATATCATTACATGGTATCATATTGCATTGCATTTCATCCCATCATTCATTCTTGATGATTATATGTTTCGTTTGGTGTTTGGAAAATACTTAATGTTGATTTCCTTTATGGATGAAACTTAAATATTAAGTAAAATATATATATATATATATACTTGTGTAATTTAAGAATTTATTTTCTTATATAACTCCCGTGACTACTTCTTCGTTGTCGGTCAAAGAGACATGCTGGGTACACGTGGTTTCGTACTCATACTACACTTGTTGCACTCTTTGTGGTGCAGATTCGATTCCGAGTAGGGGCACATCTCGTGTATTAGTTTTCACAAATGATATCCCTTATAATAGATTTGTCATTTAGTTTCAGACTTGCATCGAATTATAGAAGCTCTTGTACTTAAGATACCAAATTCTAGGGGTGATATATTTTAGCTTCTGCATTCATACTTATAAGGAACTCAGTGTTGGAGATTTGGAAATTTGTTGTCTCTTCACTAATTAGTTAGTTAATTTTGTTAAAATATGATGGTTGGCTTACCTATTGGTTGGGAACATAGGTGCCATCACGACTCGTGATTTTGTGTCGTGACAAATTTTGTATCAGAGCCCTTGGTTCATCGGTCTCAAGAGTATAAGAGCAATGTCTAGTAGAGTCTTGCGGATCGATATGAAGACGTCCATACCTATCTTCGAGAGGCTATAGGACATTTAGAAAATATTCTGTTCTTTTATTGATTATTGTGAACACTTCACCTTGTAGAAATTCTAATCTTGATATCTCATTCTCTCTCAGATGGCGAGGAATCGTACATCGGCAAGTGGTGGTCAGGATCCTATTCCTGCGTCTGCTTCTGGGAACACTATCCGAGGTAGAGGTAGGGGACGAGCTCGAGGTCGGGGTAGTGGCCCTGTTGCAGCACCTGTGGATGTTCAAGTACCAGTAGCTACCCAGGGTCGTGGTAGGACCGTACCTCCTGATGCAGAGGTTATTCATGGGGATGTGCAAGATCGTGTCGAGGGGGATGGGCCAGCTCAGGCTCCAACCAGTACTATTGTCCCCCAGTGCTTGAGGATACCTTGGCTCATATGTTAGGAATCCTAGAGGGGATGGCCCTGGCAGGAGCTTTGCCTGTTACTTCTGATGGCTCACAGACCCGTGTTGGAGGTCAAACTCCAGATCCGATAGTTGCTCCAGATTCTCAGACTCCCAGGACTCAGCCAGCTGCCGTTGTAGCTCCTTGTTTGGATAGTATGGAGTTTCCAGATATGACATCACATTTGGTGAACAGGCCTTCTATAACTATTGATGAGCAAAAGATGTTTTGGAGGTTCAGACTAATGAATCCTCCTACTTATACTGGAGACTTAGTTGAGGATGCATATGAGTTTAAAGTTAGTTGTCATGAGAGGTTGCATAATATTGGATTAGTGGAGTCTCATGGAGTTGACTACACAGCGTTTCAGATGACTGGCTCTACTAAGCAGTGGTGGAGGGATTATATTAGTAGTAGGCCAGCTGGATCTCATCAACTATCCTGGACTCAGTTTACTCAGGTATTTCTATCCAAATTTGTTTCACGTAGTGAGAGAGAGCGCAAGAGGTCCGAGTTTAAGGGTTTGCAGCAAAATGGTATGTCAGTTTCAGAGTATGAGGGAAAATTTCATGTCTTGGCTAGGCATGCCTCGATGATACTTCCCACAAGGCTGACAGAGTGAGGAGGTTTGTTAAGGGGATGATTATTCCAATTCTTCTAGGAGTTTCTCAGGTTGCTGCTTCTGGTGTTCAATTCCAGAATGTGGTAAATGCTGCTAAGGAGTTGGAGATGATTCGATGTGATGGATTTGAGCAGCGAGAGGGCAAGAGGACTCGTTATTCAGGTGATTATGGTGGTGCTCCGCCTAGGAGTCGGGGTTACTTAGGCAGAGGTTATAACCCTCAGTCCAGCAGACCCATTCATGCTGCTATACCAGCGTTTGAGGCTGGTTACGCTAGGCATAACTCTTCGAGTTTGGTACATACTTCGCAGGGTTCATCTTCTAGACCTGTAGTTCGTGGAGGGCATTCTGGTCATTCAGGTTCTCCTCATCAGCCTGCGTCTCGTAGGGGTCGCTTTGAGTGTAGTGATATGGGACACTTTGTGAGAGACTGCCCTAGGGCCAGACGTGGTGGCTTACCTCAGGGTTCTCAGGCTTTGACTTCTAGGGCTGCACAACCTCCAGCTAGGGGTGGTGCACAAAATGGTAGAGGTGGTTCTCATTCAGGTAGATGTGGTTCTCCTTCTAGTCGAGGTAGTGGTTGTGGAGGTTCACAATCTGATGAAGGTCGGTCTCACTGTTATGCTTTTCTAGGTAGGCCAGAGGCTGAAGCCTCAGATGCTGTTATCACAGGTATTATTCCGGTTTGTCATCTAACAGCTACTGTATTATTTGATCAAGGCTTTAATTATTCTTATGTTTCCACATATTTTGCTCCTAGTCTGGATATATTGTGTGAGTCTCTTGATTTTCTGATACGTGTTTCTACTCCTGTCGAGGATTCTGTAGTTGTAGATCAAGTGTATTATTTATGTACTGTTACTTTGATTGGGTATGACACTCATGCAGATTTAAAGGTCTTCGATTTGATAGATTTTGATGTGATTCTTGGTATGGATTGGTTATCTTGTTACCGCGCAATTTTAAATTGTCATGCCAAGACCATCACTTTAGCTGTGCCTGGAATTCCTATAGTAGAATGGAGAGGTACTCTTAGTCATCCTTCTAAGGGTGTGATGTCACTACTTAAGGCTCGTCAGTTGGTACAGAGAGGATGTTTGGCGTACTTGGCCCACATTCGAGATACTAGTATTGAGACTCCTATGCTTGAGTCTATTCCAGTATTGAGTGAATTTTCAGAAGTATTTCTGACCGATTTACCAGGTCTTCCACCAGATCGTGATATTGATTTTTGTATTGATGTGGATCCAGGCACTCGGCCAATTTCCATTCCTCCTTATCGTATGGCACCGGCTGAATTGAAAGAGTTGAAGGAGTAGTTGCAGGATTTGTTGAGAAAAGGTTTTATTAGACAGGTTTATCTCCTTGGGGTGCTCCAGTGTTATTTGTGAAGAAGAAAGATGGATCTATGTGTATGTGTATTGACTATCGGCAGTTGAACAAGGTAACCATCAGAAATAAGTATCTAATACCTCCTATTGATGATTTATTTTATCAGTTGCAGGGTGTTTCAATTTTCTCAAAAATTGACTTGAGAACTGGCTATCATCAGCTGAAGGTTAGGGCGGAGGATATACCTAAGACGGCTTTTCGAACACGTTATGGTCATTACGAGTTTTTGGTGATGTCTTTCGGACTGACTAATGCCGTAGCATCTTTTATGGACTTGATGAATGGAGTGTTCAGACCGTATTTGGATTCCTTTGTTCTTGTCTTCATAGATGATATATTGATATACTCATGCACTAAGGAGGAACATGAGCATCATTTGAGGATTGTAATTGGGATTCTAAAGGAGAAGAAGCTTTATGCAATGTTTTCAAAGTGTGAGTTTTGGCTTAGTTAGGTAGCATTCTTGGGACATGTAGTGCACAAGGAGTGTATCATGGTTGATCCTAAGAAGATTGAGGCGGTTAAAGATTGGTTCAGACCTACTTCAGTTACTGAGATTCATAGTTTCTTGCGCCTTGCAGGTTATTATCGACGGTTTGTTGAGGGTTTCTCATCCATTGCATCTCCATTAACTAGATTGACACAGAAGGAGGTGACTTTTCAGTGGTCTGACGAATGTGAGGTTAGTTTCCAAAAGCTCAAGACTTTATTGACTACTGTTCCGATTTTGACCCTACCCGTGGAGGAGAGGGTTTTGTCGTATATGGTGATGCTTCTCGGGTTGGTCTTGGTTGTGTGTTGATGTAGAAGGGAAGGGTGATAGCTTATGCTTCGAGGCAGTTAAAGGTTCATGAGAAGAACTACCCTATTCATGATTTAGAGTTGGCGACTGTGGTGTTTGCATTGAAGATTTGGAGGCATTATCTTTATGGTGTGCATTGTGAGGTGTTCACGGATCATCATAGTCTCCAGTATATATTCAATCAGAGGGATCTAAATTTGAGGTAGAGGAGATTGTTGGAGTTGCTCAAAGACTACGATATGACTATCTTTTATAACCCAGGCAAAGCAAATGTTGTAGCAGATGCCTTGAGTCGGAAGGCGGTAAGTATGGGTACCTAGCCATGTTACAGGTTGGCAAGCGTCCCCTAGCTAGAGATGTCCAATCCCTGGGCAATAGCTTTGTGAGACTTGATATTTCAGAATCTGGTAAGGTATTGGCTTATATGGAGGCTAGGTCATCCTTGTTGGAGTAGATTCGAGTTCAACAGTTTGATGATGGTGATTTATGTAAGATTAGAGACAAGGTTTTAAAAAGAGAATAAAAGGTTGCAGTTCTTGATAGTGGAGGATTTTTGAGGATTAAGGGTCGTATATGTGTTCCTCGTAAAGGTGATTTGACTAGATTGATCATGGAAGAGGCTCATAGTTCGAGGTACTCTATTCATCCGGGGGCTACTAAGATGTATCGTTACTTAAAGCAACACTATTGGTGGTGTCGTATGAAGAGGGACATAGTAGATTTTGTATCTCGATGTTTGAATTGTCAGCAAGTGAAGTATGAACCCCAAAAGCCTGGAGGTATGACTCAGAGGATGCCAATACCTGAGTGGAAGTGGGAGCGCTTTTCTATGGACTTTGTGGTAGGGTTGCCACGTACCTTGGGTATGTTTGATGCTATATGGGTCATCGTGGATCGACTAACTAAGTCTGCGAACTTTGTACAAGTTTAGACTACCTATAACTCAGAATAGTTTACGAAGATTTATATTCAGGAGAGAGTTCAGTTGCATTGGGTTCCTATATCTATTATTTTAGATTGTGGCACCCAATTTACATCTCATTTCTGGCGGTCTATGCGGAAAGAGTTGGGCACTCGGGTGGATCTTAGTACAGCCTTTCACCCTCAGACTGATGGTCAGTCTGAGCAGACTATTCAGGTTCTTGAGGACATGTTGCGGGCATGTGTGATTGACTTTGGTGGTCACTGGGATCAGTTCTTGCTATTAGCGGAATTTCCATACAATAATAGTTACCATTCGAGCATTGAGATGGCACCATTTGAGGCTCTGTATGGTAGGAGATGTCGATCTCCAATTGGCTGGTTTGATCCATTTGAGGTTAGACCATGGGGTACAGATTTGTTGAGGGAGTCCTTGGAAAAGGTCAAGTTGATCTAAGATAGACTTCTCATGGCTCAAAGTAGGATAAGGAGTTATGCAGATCGAAAGATTTGTGATTTAGAGTTTATGGTCAGAGAGAGGGTTTTATTGAAGGTTTCACCTAGGAAGGGTGTGATGAGGTTTGGAAAGTAGGGTAAGTTGAGCCCAAGGTATATTAGTCCTTTCGAGATTGTTGAGCGTATTGGTGAGGTGGCGTATCAGTTGGCTTTGCCACCTGGGTTGTCAGGTGTCCATCCTGTATTTCATATTTCAATGCTTATGAAGTATCATCAGGATGGTGATCACGTGATTCAATGGGATTCACTATTAGTTGATCATAATTTGACGTTTGAGGAAGAGTCGAGTACCATTTTGGATAGGCAAATTCAAAAGTTGAAGTCAAAAGAGATTGCTTCAGTGAAGGTTCAATGGAAGCATCGTCCAGTGGAGGAGGCTACATGGGAGACAGAGTCAGACATGAGGAGTAAATATCCTCATCTTTTTTAGCGTTCAGGTTAGCTCCTTTCTTTCCCGTTCGAGGACTAACGTTTGTTTAAGTAGTAGGTGATGTAACGACCCGCTAGGTCGTTTTGAGAACTAAGACTAGTCTGACTTCTTTTGAAAATTTAAAGGGGTATTTTTAACTATTCGAAGACTAAGAGTATTTAGTTGATAAAAATTTTTAGTGAAGAATTAATATAGTTAATAGTTAGTGGGTCATACTCATAACTTATTTAATATCTTTATACTTGACCATATATTGATTTAAGTTAGTGGGGTTAGTTTATTTTTTATACTTAATTAACATTAGAAGGGCAGAAAAGAAATTAGGGTTAGAAACTAGCTTGTGCGGCGACGACAGAAACCAAACTTGCTACGGTGACTACATTGATTCCCAGGTAAACCAATTCAAATTTATTTATGTGTGTATATTTAATTGTAGGATGCACTTATAATTATTCAATAAAATAATTTTAATACAATATTAAGTGAATAAATAATGCATTTAAGTTTTATAATGTCCACTGTATGTGATTGGATGATATTGATACTAGGAGGTATAGGTGAAAATCTTATTGGATTGAATAAAAGGAATAATCTATTGTGGACAGTTGTTGTTCGATATGGTCCTTGGTGGTTGTGATTTTTCCGTCTCGTAGTTGTAGGATCTGTGCAAAATTTGCTTATAATTTCTTTATGTATTTTTCTTTATGGTATTAAAATTGAGGGGAGGACAAGAATAATAGCATAGTAATGCCAATGATTGGCATGCATTTAGTAGTGACTTTTTGAAATTTTTGCATGTTTTGTGCATAATTAAGTTTTTCTTATAAAATGGTCACGTTGCAGCAGTGCTCTTTCCGGCATTGTTAATTGGCGGAGTTTGATTCTTATTTTACTTATTTATCAAATCAAGGTACTAGATTTTTATATATTGAGATAGGTAATTAATTATTAGATGTATATTATATGATCTAACATTGAATTCTAGGGTATTTGGAGAGGTTAAAGTGAAATTCGTGACTTCAAATTTAGCAAATATGATTAATTTGGCATACAAATTTCATCAAGGCTTGGAGCTAGATTAGAAATATGAGTGAGTTTTAGGGTCTACGATAGACATATAATGATTTCATACGAACTCGCTTACTTACGAATAATTGCATCATTGGTAGATCGTGAATGTTCCGAAATTTTGCAAAAAGGGAAGGAACTACCTTGAGGTTTCGTGGCACGAGTTCGGCACTGAGGTATGTTAAGACTTTTTAGACATGTTGAAGGACGTTTTCCTAATTAAAGATTAAAGAAAAAATGAAAATAGACAAAGGGGTAAGGGCGAAAGATGGGGGTCTCGTATCAATGGTGTGACGGGCATTGGTGCGAGTACCTGTGCTATAAAACGGAAGGTTACTACTATAGAATGTGGATTGTAATTTGAAAATTTCCAAAGCATATGTGCATTAGCTGATATATTATTGACTTGAAATTTCTGTGTGATTGTGTTTATTTATTACACCGTATAGTTGTGATAATTGAGGTGATTGTGTATTATGTCGATATTGATTGAGTGAGATGCATCATCATCCTTTTATTTTTGAAATAATATTGTATACATGCATTGACATAAGATTAAGTATAAGATGGGCACGTGTAGATCGTCCGTGCTGGGGATGGTAAGATGTTAAAATTGTAATTTTGGGCACGTGAAGACTGTCCGTGCGGGAATTGTTTGATATTATGATGGTGCGTTGACATCGTTCGCACAGAAACGTGGAGATCATTCATATTGGTATATGGACCTCTCGAGTCCCCCATGGGTCATGAACTCTCGATGTATTTCCGAGGATTATCATGTATATACTGTTGAGTGAGTATTGGGTATTCTGAGACATATCATTAAATGGTGTCGTATTGCATTGCATTTCATCCCATCATTCATTCTTGATGATTATATGTTTCGTTTGGTGTTTGGAAAATACTTAATGTTGAATTCCTTTATGGATGAAACTTAAATAGTAAGTGTAATATATATATATATATATATATATATATATATATATATATATATATATATATATATATATATATACTTCTGTAATTTAAGAATTTATTTTCTTATATAACTCCTGTCACTACTTCTTCGTTGTCGGTCAATGAGACATACTGGGTACACGTGGTATCGTACTCATACTACACTTGTTGCACTCTTTGTGGTGCAGTTTCGATTCCGAGTAGGAGCACATCTCGTTGAGCAAATTGAGTCCGAGCTTGAAGTTCATGGAGTTGTGTTGAGCTGCTTGGCTGTTCCGTGGCCCACACCTCCCTCTATCTTTTATTTATTTAGTTATTAGTATTCAGACAGGATATCCCATATGTTTGATTTGTCATTTATTTTCAGACTTGCATCGAATTATAGAAACTCTTGTACTTAAGACACCAAATTCTTGGGGTGATATATTTTAGCTTCCGCATTCGTACTTATAAGGAACTCAGTGTTGGAGATTTGGCAATTTGTTGTCTCTTCAATAATTAGTTAGTTAAGTTTGTTAAAATATGATAATTGGCTTACCTATTGGTTGGGAACATAGGTGCCATCACGACTCGTGATTTTGGGTCGTGACAATGGGTGTCATTCACAACTTGGTTCAGGTCCTATTTATTAGTGAATATAGTATTCGAATGAAGTAAAAAGTAAACTAATATTACTTAAAAGGTTATAATATTCTTCAAGTTAAAATATATAATATGTCTTAGCTGGTAAATATAGTGTTGAAATCATGTTTAAACTAAAATATTTATAATTAAAAAGTATTTAAGTTCTTCAAATAAGTTAAAATATATAATGAGATTTAGTTGGTGAATATAGTAATGGATTTAAGTTAAAACTAAACTAATTAGACCTTTAAAATTGTTAAATTTTTCAAATAAGTTAAAAAATATAATGTTGTTAAATTTATGAATGCAGTGTTGCAATTAAGTTAAAACTAAACTAATTAGACTTAAAAATTTGTTTAAGTTCTTCAAATGTATTAAAATGTATATTGTGGTTTAACTGGTAAAAATAGTGTTGGAATTAAGTAAAAACTAAATTAGTTTGATCTAAAAAGTTTTTAAGTTCTTGAAATAAGTTAAAATATATGATGTGGTTTAATTGGTGAATAAAGTGTTTGAATTAACTTAAATCTAAACTAATTAGACTTAAAAAGTTGTGAAGTTCTTCAAATATATAAAAATATATAATGTGGTTTAGCTGGTGAACATAGTGTTGAAATTAAATAAAAACTAAATTAGTTAGACTTAAAAAGGTTTTAAGTTCCTCAAGTAAGTTAAAATATATAATGTGGTTTAGTTGGTGAATATAATGTTGTAATTAAGTTTAAACAAAACTAATTAGACTTAAAAATTTGTTAAGTTCTTCAAACATATTAAGATGTATATTGTGGTTTAATTGGTGAATATAGTGTTTGAATGTAACAACCTGTTTAGTCGATTCAAGCAGTAGAGTTTAATTTTGATAATAACTGACTGTGTCGACGGATCACGCGACGGACCGTCATTGTCATGATGCACCGTCGAGGGTCTTCGTTCCAAAACACTTCAACTCTGAAAATCTGGGTACTGAAATCGACTCTATGAACTTCACGACTGAACTGCAGCACCGACCGTCGTAGATATGACAGACCGTCACAAACCTCTTTACTAAATTTAACTCTCTGAACTTTGTGACAGACCCGCAGAACAGGACCGTCATAGACACAACGGACCGTCACAAGTTGCGTAGCCCAACTAGGTCAGATTTCTGCTAAAATTTTTAAAGGGGGTGTTTTGGACTATTCATGAAAAACATTATGAACATAGGGGGGAAGTTTTATAATTTTATTTACTTGGGGGGTTAAAGGAGATAACCTTGAAATAAATAGTGGGTTACTTTTATCATCTTTGATAATTGATTATATGATAATTAGGGTAAAAGAAAAAGAATCTGGAGAAGAAAAATAAAAAGAGAACAGAGAGAGGGAGAACGAGCGAGAAATAGAGAACGAAGAGACAACAAAGGCATTGGGGAAATAGCTTGCTTGATCACGATTCTTCGGTGGAGGTAGGTTATGGTTTATTTCTATTTGATAGATAAACTCTAAATAGCGATTGATATGTATTGGGTAGTATTGTAAAGTCTTCTATATGCTTGATTGTATGATTGTATGTTGTGATTGTGCAATTGTGGTGGTTAGAATGATGAGACTGTTGAAATCTTTAAATCTCAAATCCTCTCTATAAAGATGTCCCCTTGACATAAAAAAGGCTTGATGAACTAAAACAATGAGATAAATGGATCGGAGTGTCACGTTCCGACACGTAGTATTAGGGGATCAGAGTGTCACTTTCCGACACATAGTATTAGGGGATCGGAGTGTCACGTTCAGACAGGTAGTATTATTGGATCGGAGTGTCACGTTCAGACACGTATCATTAGTGGATTGGAGTGTCACATTCCGACACGTTGTATTAGGGGATCGGAGTGTCACGTTCCAACACGGTAGTAATAATGGGTCGGAGTGTCACGTTCTGACACGACAGTATTAGGGGATCACAGTGTCACGTTCCAACACGATAATAATAAAGAGAAGTAATCTTGAATTATGTTAATATACTCAAATTCGAAGAAACATATTTCCAAAATTACTATGGTGTGGAGGCTTGAGTCCTCATAGGTGTGCTTGGTGTTGTTGCCAATGGTTCTTGTAGTTGTTGATTTTCACTTATTAAGTATTGTGGTTGATTTTATATTATTATTCAGTATATATTGCTTTCTATTTTTAGTTGGCCGATGATACCTACTCAGTACGTGTTCCTTGTACTGACCCATACTTGCAATTTTCTTCTTTGTTATTTGTGGAGTGCAGCAAACTTGCCATCGACTTCGACTCGTCCGCAACTCTAGCCAGTCTCCAGCATACCACATTTAAGGGTGAGATATTGTTCCTAGCTCGGACTTGATTCTCTCATTCACGTCTTGATGTCCTTGCAGTCCGGACATGGACCATATGTTTACTTATTTTAGCTTCTTAGCATACTCTTAGATTTAGAATTTTGAGGATAGATGTTCTTGGTGTGATGAATTCCACATTTAGGGTATAATAAGTATTAATCTTAGAATCTTATTTATTGGTTATATTAATATGTTTTGGGTCTTCCGCATTATATTTTGTTCATTATAGTTGAAATATTGGTAAATGTTGGGGTTAGATTTGTTGGTTCGCTCACATGGGAGGATAAGTGTGGGTGCCACTCGCGGCTCGTTTTGGGTCGTGACAAACATGGTGTCAGAGAGTTAGGTTCATTGGTCTCATCACACAAGAACGAGTCTAGTAGAGTCTCGAGGAACAGTAGTGGAACACCCTTACTTTTCTTTGAGAGGCTCTAGAACTTCAGGAAAATTCCATTCTTTCTTTCTTTCGTGCTATTACTTGGATCCAATTGGTATCTAGGTGATACAAATTGGTATCTGACATCCTCACTCTATTTCGCAGATGGTTAGAACTAGGGCAACAACTATGCTAATACTAACACCGGCAAGATAGGGTGCGTCTGAGCCAACAACTAGGGTTGTAGCTCGAGGAGGAGGTGTGGCAAGAGGCCGTGGAAGAGATCGCAGGAGGACGCCCTCTAGAGGTAGAGGACGAACACCTGGTCCAGCTAGTGATAGGGCGGTGACTCCTCCACCGACTAATGAGGTAGTAAGAGAGGGTGAGGAAGGGGAAAATAAACATGTTCAAGATGAGGAATTACCACCCCAACCTACCCTAGAGATGAATAACCAGGTTCTTACTTATCTTAGCAGGTTATCTGATCAGGGCCTGACACCCCCAATGTTTTCCGCACCAGCACCTCAGGTTCCGGGAGTACAACATGCAGCTGATGTGGCTCCTCACATGGATGCCTCAATGGAAGTAGGCACGTTTCCTCGATTGACTACATAGCCTATGATGACGAGTGATCAGCATGAACTTATCACTAAGTTCTTGAAGTTGAAGCCTCCAGTCTTCAAGGGTGCTGAATCTGAGGATGCCTATGATTTTCTGGTTGATTGTCATGAGCTGCTACATAAGATGGACATAGTAGAGCGATTCGGTGTTGAGTTTGTGACCTATCAGTTTCAGGGGAATGCCAAAATGTAGTGGCGGTCGTATGTTGAGTGTCAACCAGCACAGGCACCACCTATGACTTGGGCATCATTCTCTAGCTTATTTATGGAGAAGTATATACCCCGGACTTTGAGGGACAAGAGGAGAGATGAGTTCCTAATCTTAGAGCAAGGCAGGATGTCTGTTACTGCTTGTGAGGCTAAATTTCGTGCACTCTCCGGGTATGACACCTAGCTTTACTTAAGTTCACAAGAGTGGATTCGCCGTTTTGTGAAAGGATTGAGGTCAGATTTGCAGATCTAAGCCTTATAGGTAGCTGCTGCAGCAAAATCCTTTCAGGAAGTGGTTGATTTCGTGATAAAGGTGGAGGGGGTGAAGGCAGACGACTTCACCATGGCATCGACATCTAAGAAGTTTCGTAAGGGAGGTGAGTTTAGTGGATCTTACTCCAGAGGATAGAGTTCACGAGGTTACCCAGCCCGACCTATTCAGTCTTCACTGCAGGCTGTAGCTGGGGGTCCACCGCAGACCAGTCAACATTTCTCTGAGTTTGGAGGTTATCCCCACACTTCGTCATTCTCACAGAGACATAAGCTTGACTCCAGAGACTGTTATGGACGTGGAGAGACTGGACATATTAGGAGGTATAATCCAAAACAGAGTTACAGACCCCCAATAGTTAGAGGTTGAGGTGGTCATGGGAGAGGCCGCCATTCTGGAAGACATGGTGGCCAAGGTTATGGTGGTCACCAAATCCGTCGGGGTGGCGGGCAAGCTGGAGCTACTGTAGCGCAAAATGGTAGGGGCAACGGGCAGACAGGTGATAGGGCCCATTGTTATGCTTTCCCCATGAGGTCTGAAGCAGACACATCTGATGTTGTTATCACAGGTAATCTTTTGGTTTGTGATTGCATGGCTTCTGTATTATTTGATCCGGGATCCACATTTTTATATGTATCTTCCTCCTTTGCTACTGGTCTTGACTTATATTGTGATTTACTTGACAGGCCTATTCGTCTCTCTACTCTTGTGGGTGAGCCTGTGATAGTTGAGAAGATGTATAGGTATGTCTTGTGACTTTTGTGGGGAGCAATACTCAGGTAGACTTGATTATTCTAGAGATGATGGATTTCGATGTAATCCTGGTTATGAGATGGCTTTCTCCAAATTTTGCAATCTTAGATTGTAATGCTAAAACTGTGACATTGGCTAAGCCTAGGACAGATCCGCTAGTTTGGGAGGGTGACTATATTTCCACTCCAGTTCATATTATCTCATTCCTTCGTGCTAAGAGGATGGTTTGTAAGGGTTGCTTAGATTTCTTATCCCATATCAGGGATTATACTTCCAAAGTACCTTCGATTGAGTCTGTCTCGATAGTTCGTCAGTTTCTGGATGTGTTTCCTGTAGACCTTCCTGGTATGCCACCGGATAGGGATATTGATTTTTGTATTGATCTGGATTCGGGTACTCGCCCCATTTCCATACCCCCTTATAGAATAGCCCCAGCTGAGTTAAGGGAGTTAAAGGCCCAATTTCAGGAGTTCTTAGGTAAAGGTTTTATTAGGCCAAGTGCATCACCTTGGGGTGCTCCTGTATTATTTGTGAAGAAGAAGGATGGAAGTTTTCGGATGTTCATAGACTACAGGCAACTGAATAAGGTAACTATTAAGAACAAGTATCCTATTCCTCGCATTGATGATTTGTTCGATCAGTTACAAGTTGTTTGTACCTTCTCAAAAATTGATTTGAGATCTGGTTATTATCAATTGAAAATACGGGCAGCGGATGTACCAAAGATTGCTTTTCGAACCAGGTATGGGCATTATGAATTCAAAGTAATGTCTTTTGGACTTACGAATGCCCATGCTGCTTTCATGAGCCTGATGAACGGGATTTTCAAGCCATATATGGATCTCTTTGTCATTGTATTCATTGATGGTGTACCGATATACTAAAAGAGCAGAAAATAACATGAAGAGCATTTGAGAATTGTATTGGAAGTGTTGAGGGAGAAAAGGCTTTATGCCAAATTCTCGAAGTGTGAGTTTTGACTAGATTCAGTGTCCTTCTTGGGGCACATAGTTTCTAAGGATGGAGTGATGGTGGATCCTTCTAAGATTGAGGCAGTGAAGAGTTGGGTAAGACCTATGAATGTTACATAGGTAAGGAGCTTTGTTGGTTTAGCTAGCTACTACCGTCGATTTGTCAAAGGATTTTCTTTTGTTGCTTCCCAACTGACAAATTTAACTAAGCAGAATGTTCCATTTGTATGGTCAGATGAATGTGAAGAAAGATTTTAGAACCTCAAGACCTTGTCGACTACTGCACCAATTCTTACCTTGCCAGTGGAAGGTAAGGATTTCATTATTTATTGTGATGCATCATATTCGGTGTTCGGTGCAGTGCTAATGCAGGAGAGGAATGTAATAGCTTATGCTTCAAGGCAATTAAAGGTGCATGAACGTAACTATCCGACCCATGATTTGGAGTTGGCCGCAGTCGTGTTTGTATTAAAGAAATGGAGACATTATCTATATGGAGTTAAGTGTGAAGTCTATACAGACCATCGTAGTTTACAATATGTTTTAACTCAGAAAGATTTGAATTTGAGGCAGAGGAGGTGGATAGAACTATTGAAGGACTATGATATTACTATTCTGTATCAAAGAAAATCTAATGTGGTGGCAGATGCTTTAAGTAGAAAAGCAGGGAGCATGGGAAGTCTAGCCTACTTATAGGTTTCTAGACGCCCATTGGCTAGAGAGGTTGAGACTCTGGCTAATGACTTTATGAGGATGGAAGTACAAGAAAAGGGAATATTTTTGGCCTGTGTAGAGGCAAGGTCTTCTTTCTTGACGAGATTAAGGGAAAGCAGTTTTCTGAAGAGAAGCTGAGCCAAATTCGAGATATGGTATTGCGAGGAGAGGCTAAAGAGGCAATAATTGATAAGGAAGGTGTTTTGAGAATTAAGGGAAGGGTATGTGTGCCCCGTGTGGATGATTTGATCCACACTATTCTTACAGAGGCTCATAGTTCAAGGTATTCTATACATCCTAGTGCAACCAAGATGTATCGTGACCTAAAGAAACATTTTTGGTGGAGTAGAATGAAGCGTGACATTTTTTATTTTGTTGCCCAATGCCCGAATTGTCAAAAGGTAAAGTATGAACACCAGAGGCCCGGAGGAACACTTCAGAAAATGCCCATTCCTGAATAGAGATGGGAAAGAATTTGTCACGACCCAAATCCGGTCCGCGACTGGCACCCACACTTACCCTCCTATGTGAGCGAACCAACAAATCTAAACCTTAACATTTCAATATAATATAAACAGAAAGTAATGCGGAAGACTTAAACTCATAAATAAAATCAATAACTATTATTATCCCCAAAATCGGGAAGTCATCATCACAAGAACATCTACGATCTAATGACTAAACTAAGAGTATTCTAAAAGCTAAAAATACATAAGAAGCTAGTCCATGCCGGAAGTTTAAGGCATCAAGACTTGAAGAGGAAGATCCAGTCCAAGCTAGAATCATTAGCTCACCCTAATTTTCCGATGTAGTAAGACTGGCTTGAATTACTGTTGAGTTGAAGATAATGGCACGTTTGCAGCACTCCACAAATAAACAAGAAGAAAACATATAAGTAGGGGTCAGTACAAAACACGGGTACTGAGTAGATATCATCAGCGAACTAAAAATAGAAAACAATATATACCAAGTAATATCATAAAATCAACTGTGATACTCAACATGTAGCAACAACAAGCACTATATCATTAGCAATTACCGTCAAGTTCACACATGAGGACTCAAGCCTCAATACCATACTCATTTGGGAATCATGTTCATTAGATTGAGTATATTAACATTTTTCAAGATTCATTATCTTTATTTCTCTTGTGTCGGTACGTGACACTCCGCTCCCTCATGTCCATTAATCCTCTTATGTCGGTACGTGACACTCCGATCCCCTAAATCTACGTGTCGGTTCGTGACACCCGATCCCCTAAATCTACATGTCGGTTCGTGACAACCGATCCCCTAAATCTACGTGTCGATTCGTGACACCCGATTCCCTAATTCTACGTGTCGGTTTGTGACACCCGATCCCCTAATTCTACATGTTGGTTTGTGACACCCGATCCCTTAATTCTACGTGTCGGTTCGTGACACCCGATCCCCTAATTCTATGTGTCGGTTCGTGACACCCGATCCCCTAATTCTACGTGTCGGTTCGTGACACTTGATCCCCTAATCTCATTCTATCAACTCATCAAGCCTTCTTCCTTACCAAGGCATCATCATTAAAAAGAGATTAGGTTTTTATAAAGATTTGGGATTCAGTAACTTCATCATGCTTAATATAGTCACAATTATATAATCACGTTCATGCATGCATTCAATTAAGCACATAGCAGGGTTTTACAATACTACCAATACATATCATTCTCTATAAAGAGTTTACTATGAAAGCATGAAAATCATAACCTACCTCCACCGAAGATTAGTGATTAAGCAAGCAAATTTTCTCCAAAGCTTTGTGTTTCCCCTTCTCGATCGTCTTTCTCTCTATCGATTCCCTTCTCTCTCTTTCTGTTCTTTTCTTTTTCTTATTCCAACCCTCTTTCTTTTACCCTAATTGGTATATAATTAAGAATAAAAGATGGCAATAATGCCCCACTAATTAACTTAAGGTTACCTCTTTTAACCCCCAAGTAATTAGACTTATTAACATTAACCCACTAACTTTATAATTAAGGCAAGAATAGTCAAAAACATCCCTTGAAACGTATCAAGAAATCCGACCCAGACTGGGATTGCGCAGTCTGTGACAGCCCGTCGCGCCTGCGACGGTCCGTCCTGTTGCCCGTCACAGAGTTCAGAGACTCAATTTCTCTGAAGGGTCTATGATGGTCCGTTACACCTATGACGGTCCGTCCTGCCATTCCATCAAGAAGTTCAGAGAGTCGATTCTCAGTACCCAATTTTAGATTTTCTAAGTGTTTTGAAACGAGACCCTGCGACGGTCCATCGTTCCCATGACGGTCCGTCGTGGGGTCAGTCGCCTCAGCTTGTTTTTCCAGAATTAAAATCGGTTGCAAAAATGACTAACCAGGTCGTTACAATAGATACCAATTTACCCATCGTTCGTCCCCGAATGATCACAACAAGGAAAACAAGGGCAAAAAGGAGTACCTGAATCTGTAAAGAGATGTGGGTATCTTTCTCGCATATCCGCCTCCTTCTCCCAAGTGGCTTCTTCAACGGGTCGATTATTCTATTAAACTTTGATGGATGCAATCTCCCTTGATCTCAAATTGTGAATCTCTCTATCTACAATGGCAACAGGCTCCTCCTCATAAGACAAGTTCTCATCAAGCAAAACTGAATCCCAACGGATGATGTAGTTTCCATCCCCATGGTATCTTTTCAACATCGACACATGGAATACCGGATGCACTCCGGACAGCCCTTGAGGCAAGGCTAACTCATAAGCCACCTCTCCTACTCGCTTAAGTACTTCAAATGGACCAATATACCTTGGGCTATGTTTGCCTCGCTTACCAAACCGCATCACCCCTTTCATTGGCGAAAACTTCAACAAGACTTGTTCACCTTCCATAAACTCTAAGTCTCTAACCTTCCGATCTGCATACTCCTTTTTTCTACTTTGCGCCGCTAGAAGCTTTTATTGAATAGATTTCACTTTATCTAACGATTCCCTCAGAAGGTCAGTACCCCAAGGTCTAACCTCAAATGCATGAAACCACCCAATGGGAGACCTACATCTTCTCCCATATAGTGCCTCAAATGGGGCCATATCAATGGTTGAGTGATAGCTATTGTTGTAGGAGAACTCTTCTAAGGGTAAGAAGCTATCCCAATGACCACCAAATTCTATCACACATGCACGAAGCATATCCTCCAACACTTCAATCGTTCTCTCAGACTGACCGTCGGTCTGAGGATGGAACGCAGTACTAAGTTCCAACCTAGTACCTAATTCCGCATGCAATGTTTTCCAAAACTTAGAAGTAAACTGCGTACCTCTATCTGATATAATGGACAGTGGAACCCCATGCAATCGCACCACTTCCGAGATGTAAAGTTCGGCAAACTTCTCTGCATTGTAAGTCACCTTGACCGGAATGAAGTGAGTAGACTTAGTTAGCCTATCAACAATTACCCAAATAGAATCAAATTTTCCCAATGTCTTTGGAAGACCAACCACGAAATCCATTGCAATCCTTTCCCACTTTCATTCAGGAATGGGCATTCTCTGAAGTGTTCCTCCGGGCCTTTGGTGTTTATGCTTTACTTGTTGACAGTTTGGACATTTGGCAATAAAATCCACAATATCACGCTTCATTCTACTCCACCAAAAGTGTTGCTTTAGGTCACGGTACATCATGGTTGCACCCAGATGTATCGAATACCTTGAACTATGAGCCTCTGTCAGAATTGTGTTGATCAAATCATTGACGCGGGGTACACATACCCTTCCCTTAATCCTCAAAACACCTTCCTCATCGATTGTCGCTTCTTTAGCCTCTCCTTGCAACACTTTATCTCGGATCCGGATCAATTTTTCATCATTAAACTACTTTCCCTTAATCTTGTCAAGGAAGGAAGATCTTGCCTCCACACAAGCCAACAATCCTCCCTTCTCATTTACTTCTAATCTCATAAGGTCGTTAGCCAAAATCTTAACTTTTCTAGCCAATGGGCGTCTAGAAGCTTGCAAGTGAGCTAGACTTCCCATGCTTCCCGCCTTTCTACTTAAGGCATCCGCTAAAACATTCGCCTTCCCTGGATGATACAAAATAGTGATGTCGTAGTCCTTCAGTAGTTCCATCCATCTCCTAAGTCTCAAGTTCAAATCTTTCTGAGTAAAGATATACTGTAGGCTACGATGATCCGTATAGACCTCACACTTAACCCCATATAAATAGTGTCTCCAGTGCTTTAATGCAAACACTACCATGGCCAATTCCAAATCATGAGTTGGATTGTTACGTTCATGCACTTTTAATTGTCTTGAAGCATAAGTAATCACATTCTTCTATTGCATTAGCACTGCACCCAAACCCGAATAGGATGCATCACAATAGACAATGAAATTCTTACCTTCAACTGACAAGGTGAGAATTGGTGCAGTAGTCAACAGAGTCTTGAGATTGTGAAAGCTTTCCTCACACTCATCCGACCATGCAAATGGGATATTTCGCTTAGTCAAGTTCGTCAGTTGGGAAGCAATAGAAGAGAATCCCTTGATAAATTGGCGGTAGTATCTAGCTAACCCAACAAAGCTCCTTATTTCTGGCACATTAGTAGGTCTTACCCAATTCATCACTGTCTCAATCTTAGAAGGATCCACCATCACTCCATCCTTGGAAACCACGTGCCCCAAGAAGGACACGACATCTAGCCAAAACTCACAGTTAGAGAACTTGGCATAAAGCTTTTTCTCCCTCAACATTTCCAATACCATTCTCAAATGCTCCTCATGTTCCTCCTTACATTTGGAGTATATCAGTATATCATCAATAAATACGATCACGAAGAGGTCCAAGTATGGCTTAAAAATCCCGTTCATCAAACTCATGAACGCAGCAGGGGCATTCGTAAGACCAAAAGACATCACCACAAATTCGTAATGCCCATACCTTGTTCGAAAAGCAGTCTTTGGCACATCCGTTGCCCGTATTTTCAATTGATGATAACCGGATCTCAAGTCAATCTTAGAAAAGACACAAGCACCTTGTAACTGATCGAACAAGTCATCAATGCGAGGAAGAGGATACTTGTTCTTTATGGTTACCTTGTTCAACTGCCGGTAGTCTATGCACATCCAAAAACTTCAATCCTTCTTCTTTACAAACAAAACCAAAGCACCCCAAGGATATGCACTTGGTCTAATGAAGCCTTTGCTCAACAACTCTTGAAGTTGGGCTTTTAACTCTCTTAACTCCGCGGGAGCCATTCTATAAGGAGGTATAGAAATGGGGCGAGTACCCAGTTCAAGATCAGTACAGAAGTCAATATCCCTATCTGGTGGCATACCAGGAAGATCTTCAGGGAACACATCCAGAAACTCACGGACCATCGAAACCGACTCAATCGAAGGTACTTGGGTACTGTCATCCTTGAGATGTGCCAAGAAAGCTAAACACCCTTTACTAACCATTTTCTTAGCACGAAGAAGGGAGATGATACGCACCGGATTGGAAGTGTAGTCACCCTCCCACACTAACGGATCTGTCCCAAGCTTAGCTAACGTCACTGTTTTAGCATTACAATCCAAGATCGCAAATTGCGGAGAAAGCCAAGTCATACCCAGAATTACATCAAAATCATCCATTTATAAGATAACCAAATCTACATAAGTGTTGCTCCCCACAAAGTTCACCAAACAAGACCTATATACCTTTTCAACTACCACAGACTCACCCACCGGAGTAGAAACATGAATAGGCATATCAAGTAATTCACAATGTAAATTTAGACCATTAGCAAATGAGGAAGATACATAAGAAAATGTGGATCCAGGATCAAACATTACAGAAGCCATGCAATCACAAACCAGAAGATTACCTGTGATGACAGCATCAGATGCCTCCGCTTCAGACCGCCCAGGGAAAGTGTAACAATGGGCGCTATCGTTTGTCTGTCCATTGCCCTTACCATGTTGTGATGTAGTGGTTCCAGTTTGCCCATCACCTCGGCCATTTTGGTGACCACCACGTCCTCCAGAATAACGGCCTCTACCATGACCAACTCTACCTCTAACCATTGGGGGTCTATAACTCTGTTTTGGACAATTTCTCCTAATATGTCCAGTCTCCCCACATCCATAACACTCTCTGAAGTCGAGCATAGGTCTCTCAGAGAAGTGTTGACCAGTCTGAGGTGGACCCCCAACTACAGTGTGTAGTAAAGACTGAATGGGTCGAACGGAGTAACCTCCGGAACCCTGTCCTCTAAAGTAAGAACCATTAAACTCACCTCTCTTTCGAAGCCTCTTTGATGTCGATGCCATGGTTAATTCATCTGGCTTCACTCCTTCCACCTCTACCACGAAATCTACCACCTCTTGGAAGGATTTTGCAGTAGCCGCTACCTGTAAGGCTGAAATCCGCAACTCGGACCTCAACCCCTTCACAAAACGGCGAATCCGCTCTTGTAGACTGAAACATAGTTGGGTGGCATACCGGGATAATGCACGAAACATAGCCTCATATGCATTGACCGACATCCTACCTTGCTCTAGGCTCAAGAACTCATCCCTTTTCTTATCCCTCAAAGTTCGGGGGATATACTTCTCTATAAACAAGCTAGAGAATGAGGCCCAAGTCATAGGTAGTGCCTCTGTTGGTTGACACTCAATATGTGACCGCCAACACATTTTGGCGTTCCCTTGAAACTGATAACTCACTAACTCAACACCAAACCGTTCTACTATACCCATCTTGTGTAGTAGCTTATGACAGTCAACCAGAAAATCATAAGCATCCTCAGATTTCGCACCCTTGAAGACTGGAGGTTTCAATTTAAAGAACTTACTGAAAATTTCATGCTGATCATTTGTCATTATAGGCCCAGTAGTCAGACGTGGAAACGTTCCTATGTCCAATGAGGCATCCATACAAGGAGCCATAGCGGCTGCATGTTGTACCTCTGAAACCGGAGGTGTTGGTGCAGAAAACACTGGAGGTGCCTGACCTTGATCAGACAACCCACTGAGATAGGGGAGAACCTGATTGATCATCTCTGGGTAGGTTGGGGTGGCAATCCCTCATTCTACACTTGTTCATTTTCCCCATCCTCCCCTTCTCTTATTACTTACTCTGTCGGGGGAGGAGTCACTGCCCTAGTATCAGATGGTCTAGGTGCTCGTCCTCTTCCCCTAGAGGACGTCCTCCCACGACATCTACCACGGCCTCTTGCCGCTGCTCTTCCTCGAGCTACAGCCCCAGTGGCTGGCTCAAACGCACCCTGTCCCGCCGGTGCTGGTGTTGGTGTTGGCGTAGTCGTTGCCCTAGTTCTAACCATCTGCGAAAGAGAGTGAAGATGGTCAGATACCAATTTGTATCACCTAGATACCAATTGGATTCAAGTAGTAGCACGAAAGAAAGAATGAAAGAATGGAATTTTCCTAATGTCTTATAGCCTCTCAAAGAAAAGTAAAGGCGTCCCCCTACCGTTCCTTAAGACTCTACTAGACTTGTTCTTGTGTGATGAAACCAACGAACCAAATGCTCTGATACCAAGTTTGTCACGACCCAAATCTGGGCCGCGACTGGCACCTACACTTACCCTCCTATGTGAGCGAACCAACCAATCTAAACCTTAACATTTCAATATAATATGAACAGTTTATTTGTTTAAAAGTCAAACCTATTAGACACAAAATGGTGACATGGTAAAAAACGTGTAATTCACTTTCCTTGAGCGCGTTAATTTATTAAAAATAATATTTTTTTCAATTAGTTAATACCCCTAAGTAAATTTTTTTAAAAAAAATTAACAAAAAAGATGAAGAACAGTTGTCTTGTTCTTCTTCCCTATTTCTATCACCCCCCTCCCACCCCACCCCAACCCCCATATCCATGCACCAGTGGTTATCTTCTTCCCCATCATTCTAATGATTTAAAAATTCTTAGTATCAGTGGTTATCTTCTTCCTCTACCTTTTTAATGGTTTCAAAATTCTTAGCATTTTGTTTCATTTATAAATTTGTCGGGTTAAAGATGGAATTATACAGGGAAGGGGGGGGTGGCCATTAATGGAGTTAGAGGAATTGTATGTTTTGTTCCAGTTGAAGACAGGGAGGTGCTTAGGTTTTACTCTTTTTTTTTCTTATTTTTTACTTTAAAATAATTTTTATTTTTGTTACTTTGTAATATAATGTTTAAATAATGTTTTGGATTAAAAAATAATACATGTCATTATTTGATTGGTCACATTGACATGTTAGCGCGAGTGTATTTCACACATTCTCTATTTTTTCTTTATTCTCAAAAAAATGTTCAAATGGTTCAAATTCAGAATGGTTGATGTATTCAATAGGTAGTACATCTAGTTGAGGTGTCTAAATGAATAATCCGGATAAGTTTGAGTGGCTGCATGTGACTTTGGCCTAAGTTAAAACTATACTAATTACACTAAAAAAGTTGTTATGTCTTTCAAATTAGTTAAAATATATATAATGTGGTTTAGTTGGTGAATAAATTGTTGGAATTAAGTTAAAACTAAACCAATTAGATTTTAAAAGTTGTTAAGCTCTTCAAATAATTAAAAAGAGCTAAATTTCCCGCTATTCGCGCTGTAGTATATTACGTCAATAATTTACTTATGAACTTAGAATTTATGGATTTTGTTATTAATTCTTCATTTTGCAATGCTTGTTCATCACAAGTCTTTCGAAAAGATATGTTATTTTTCATTATATAAATTTTTATTTTTAAAAAGTGTTACAAACATTTTATTCATCAACAGCAAGAGTATTTCTCCTATTCAAGGTCTCTACATACAGAATATAAATATTATACATCTTATATAATTAGGTATGTATTGATAAGTTTATTAAAATATAAAAACACATGTCTTGGATTTCAATGAAATAGCGCATGTCAGTCTTATAATTTGATTATATGATGTCTTAGCAAGTCGTTAGGAAAAATCTTATGCGGTTTATAAAAATCATACGCAGTCGATGACACTACTTTGATAGACAAAATAATTAATTTTTTATTTATGTTTTGATCAATATGGCTAAATCTTTATTTTTTGGGACATTCAATCTAATGTTCATAAGGAGATAATTATTTCTTTATTATTTCATTTATTTAGATTCAACTTACATTGAGGGGTAATTCTGTCAGGACCGAAAAATGGACGTGATGGTACTCGTCTAATCCCACCAAGACAAGTCATCCTAAAACTCCACCATTACAATAAAGTGCGGAAATAAAATATGAGTAACTTAATAAAAACCCCAAAACCTGGTAGTCACGTGTACAAGCCTCTAAAGTATTACAACTGATTCAAAAGAAAAATTCAAGTCTCAAATGAACTTGTTTCTAGAATAGAACAAGATCATTATTAAGGAGAATAAAGTCTGCTAAAATGGAAACATCTACCTCACAAATCTCCAAGAAGCCTCGGAAAAGAAGAGATTGACAAGTATAACAAAAATTCAGGCTCATAACCTACAAAAATTTGTAGAAGCAAGGGGTGAGTACCAAACCACATGGTACTCAGCAAGTAAACCTCCAAACACAAGCTAAGGGGATGAAATACGGGTACTCCTACAACCCCCAACTGAACCTCCAAAACTACAACCTGCATTAAAATCAACCCAACCTAACAGCTGATAGTTTACATAGCACGTAGCTCAATAACAACACTTAGACAAATTACATATCCTCAACAACAATACTTCAACAAATTACATATCCGCAATAATAAGATCAATATTGATCAATCACAAGTTTTACAGAAAGGCAAACAAAAGATCAGCATAATACGATATCAAGTTCACTAATGATATGTATGTGAAATGCAATGGAATACAATGTCATGTATAATGATGCATGTCTTGCCTAGTGATACACACCCTTTCTCTCTCAGTCCGGGACCCATAAGGGACATATCTTTCCATGCATCTGTCGCGGTGCACGACACGACCCTCGATAATAGTAACCATCGCGGCGCGCAATATGTCCCTCGAAATGGTACATCCTCTTTAAGTTCTCATTCTTTCTCAATGCACATAACACTTTTCACAACTATGTGTCAAAATAATGCAAATTTGTAACGACCTATTTAGTCGTTTTGAGCAGCAGATTTTATTTCTGGAAAAACTGGCTGAGACGACGTATCCCACGACGGACCGTCATTGGCACGACGGACCGTCGAGGGTGTCTCGTTCCAAAACAGTTAGAATTCTGAAATTTAGATACCAAAATCGACTCTCTGAACTTCGTAACGGAATGGTAGGACGGACCGTCGTGGGACGACTGACCGTCACAGACCCTTTAAAGAAATTGAGTCTCTGAACTCTATGACGGAGCAGCAGGACGGACCGTCGCAAGCACGACGGGCCGTCACAAGCTGCGTAATCCCAGGCTGGGTCGGATTTCTTTAATGTAATTTAAGGGGAATTTTGGACTATTCCGGCGTATAATTATAAAGTTAGTTTTTTAATATTAATAACTCAATTACTTAGGAGTTAAAAGAGATAACCTTGAGTTAATTAGTGGGTTAATTACTCATCTTTTATACTTAATTATATGCTAATTAGGGTAAAAGAATGAGGGTTTGAATAAGATAAATAGAAAGAACAAAGAGAGAGAGGGAATCGAACGAGAAAGAGGAGAAACGAGAAGAAGAACCAAGCTTTGAGAAATTGCTTGCTTGATCACGAATCTTCGGTGGAGGTAGGTTGTGATTTTTATGCTATTCGTTGTAAACTCTTAATAGCGAATGATATGTGTTGGGTTGTATTATAAAGTCGTCTATATGCTTAATTGTATGCTTGTATGAATGTGATTATATAATTGTGATGAGATAAGCATGATGAAGCTATTGAATCCGAAATCATGAAAACCCCTTGTTAATAATGATGCCTTGATATATAAGAAGGCTTGATGAACTAAAGTAATGAGATTGAGGATGCCTTAGTATGAAAGAAGGCTTAATGAATCGACAGAATGGGATTAGTGGAACGGGTGTCACGAACCGACACGTACAATTAGGGGATCGGGTGTCACGAACCGACACGTAGAATTAAGGGATCGGGTGTCACGAACCGACACATAGAATTAGGGGATCGGGTGTCACGAACTGACACGTAGAATTATTGGATTGGGTGTCACGAACCGACACGTAGAATTAGGGGATCGGAGTGTCACGTTCCGACACATAGTAATAGGGGATCGGAGTGTCACGTTCCGACACCAGGATAGTATGATGAGGATCGGAGTGTCACATTCCAACACAAGGATAGTATAATGAGGATCAGAGTGTCACATACCGACCCGAGAGGAATAAAGATAATGAATCTTGAAAGATGTTAATATACTCAATTTAATAAACCTAATTCCCAAATGAGTATGATATGGAGGCTTGAGTCCTCATGAGTGTACTTGACGTTATTTATCAAAGATTCTTGTACATGTTATTGCTACAGATTGAGTATTATAGTTGATTTTATGATATCATCCCGCAACTCTTGCCAGTCTTCATTACATCGGATTTCAGGGTGAGCTAAAGCTTCTAGCTTGGATTGGATCTTCTTCTTCGTGTCTTGATGCCTTGAAGTTCCGGCATGGACTAGCTTTTTATTCATGCTTAGTTTCATAGATACTCTTAGTCTTAGTAATTGGAGGATAGATGTTCTTGTGATGATGACTTCCAGATTTTGGGGATAATAATAGTTGTTGAGTTTTTAGAAGTTATTTAATTGATTTTCATTAATGATTTTAAGTCTTCCGCATTATATTGTGTCATTCTATTTAAATGTTGGGATTTGTATTGATTGGTTCGCTCACATAGGACGGTAAGTGTGGGTGCCAGTCGCGACTCGATTTGGGTCGTGACAAACTTGGTATCAGAGCATTAGGTTCATTGGTCTCATCACACAAGAACGAGTCTAGTAGAGTCTTTAGGAGCGGTAGGGGGACGCTTTTACTTTTCTTTGAGAGGCTATATGACTTTAGGAAAATTCCATTCTTTCTTTCTTTCTTTCGTGCTATTACTTGGGTCCAATTGGTATCTAGGTGATACAAATTGGTATCTGACCATCTTCACTCTATCTCGCAGATGGTTAGAACTAGAGAAACAACGACTGCACCAACACCAACATCGGCAAGACAAGAAGCGTCTGAGCCAGCCACTGAGATTGTAGCTCGAAGAGGAGCAGTGGCAAGAGGCCGCGGGAGAGGTCGTGGGAGGACGTCCTCTAGAGGAAGAGGACAAGCACCTAGACCATCTGGTACTAGGGCGGTGACTCCTCCACCAACTGAGGACGTGGTAAGAGAGGGTGAGGAAGGGGATAATGAAGAGGTACATAATGAGGGATTGCAACCCCAACCTACTCTAGAGATGATCAATCAGGTTCTTGCTTATCTTAGCGGGTTATCTGATCAAGGCCAAACGCCTCTAGTGTTTTCTGCACCAGCCCCTCAAGCTCCGGAGGTACAACATGCGGCTACTGTGGCTCCCCGCTTGGATGCCTCATTCGAAATAGGCACATTTCCTCGTCTGACTACAGGGCCTGTAATGAAAAATGATCAGCATGAACTTTTCAATAAGTTCTTGAAATTGAAACCTCCAGTTTTCAAGGGTGCTGAATCTGAGGATGCCTACAATTTTCTGGTTGACTGTCATGAGCTACTACACAAGATGGGTATAGTAGAACGGTTTGGTGTTGAGTTTGTGACTTATAAGTTTCAAGGGAACGCAAAAATGTGGTGGCGGTCACATGTTGAGTGTCAACCACAGAGGCACCACCTATGACTTGGGCATCATTCTCTAGCTTGTTTATGGAGAAGTATATCCCCCGGAATTTGAGGGATAGGAAAAGGGATGAGTTTTTGAGCCTAGAGCAAGGTAGGATATCGGTTACTGCATATGAGGCTAAGTTTCGTGCAATATCCCGGTATGCCACCCAACTATGTTTCAGTCCACAAGATCGGATTCGCCGTTTTATGAAGGGGTTGAGATCAGAGTTGCGAATTTCAGACTTACAGGTAGCGGCTACAGCGAAATCCTTTCAAAAAGTAGTAGACTTCGTGATAGAGGTAGAGGGAGTGAAGCCAGATGACTTCACCATTTCAACTACATCAAAAAGGTTTCGAAAGGGAGGTGAGTTTAATGGTTCTTACTCTAGAGGACAGGGTTTAGGAGGTTACTCAGTCCGACCAATTCAGTCTTCACTACAGACTGTAGTTGGGGGTCCACCTCAGACCGGTCAACACTTCTCTGAGAGACCTATGCTTGTCTCCAGGGAGTGTTATGGATGTGGGGAGACTAGACATATTAGGAGGATTTGTCCAAAACAGAGTTATAGACCCCCAATAGCTAGAGGAAGAGGTGGTCATGGTAGAGGCCGTTATTCTGGAGAACGCGGTGGCCGAGGTAATGGTAGTCACCAAAAAGGTCGTGGTAACGGGCAAACTGGAGCCACTACAACACAACATGGCAGGGGTAACGGGCTGACAGGTTATAGGGCCCATTGTTGTGCTTTCCCTAGGAGATCTGAAGCGGAGACATCTGATGTTGTCATCACAGGTAATCTTTTGGTTTCTGATTGCATGGCTTCTGTATTGTTTGATCCTGGATCCACATTTTCTTATGTATCTTCCTCATTTGCTAAAGTACTTAATTTACATTGTGAATTGCTTGACATGCCTATTTGTGTTTCTACTCCGGTGGGTGAGTCTGTGATAGTTGAAAAAGTGTATAGGTCTTGTTTGGTGACTTTTGTAGGGAGCAATACTTATGTAGACTTGGTTATCTTAGAAATGGTTGATTTTGATGTAATTTTGGGTATGACTTGGCTTTCTCCGAATTTTGCAATCTTATATTGTAATGCTAAAACTATGACATTAGCAAAGCCTGGGACAGATCCGTTAGTGTGGGAGGGTGACTACACTTCCAATCCGGTTCGTATCATCTCCTTTCTTCGTGCTAAGAGAATGGTAAGTATGGGGTGTTTAGCTTTCTTGGCACATCTCAGGGATGATACTACACAAGTACCTCCAATTGAGTCGGTTTCGATAGTTCGTGAGTTTTTAGATGTGTTCCCTGCAGATCTTCCTGGTATGCCACCAGATAGGGATATTGACTTCTGCATTGATCTTGAACCGGGCACTCGTCCCATTTCTATACCCCCTTATAGAATGGCTCCCGCGGAGTTAAGAGAGTTAAAGGCCCAACTTCAAGAGTTGTTGAGCAAAGGCTTCATTAGACCAAGTGCATCTCCTTGGGGTGCTCCGATGTTATTTGTGAAGAAGAAGGATGGGAGTTTTCGGATGTGCATAGACTACCGACAGTTGAACAAGGCAACTATTAAGAACAAGTATCCCATCCTTCGCATTGATGATTTGTTCGATCAAGTACAAGGTGCTTGTGTCTTCTCTAAGATTGACTTGAGGTCCGGTTATCATTAATTGAAAATAAGGGCAACGGATGTGCCAAAGACTGCTTTTCGGACAAGGTATGGGCATTACGAATTTGTAGTTATGCCTTTTGGTCTTATGAATGCCCCTGCTCCGTTCATGAGCTTGATGAACGGGATTTTTAAGCCATATCTAGATCTCTTTGTGATCGAATTTATTGATGATATATTGGTATACTCAAAGAGCAAGAAGGAACATGAGGAGCACTTGAGAATTGTATTGGAAATGTTGAGGGACAAAAAGCTTTATGCCAAATTCTCCAAGTGCGAGTTTTGGCTAGATGCATGGTCCTTCTTGGGACATGTGGTTTCTAAGGATGGAGTGATGGTGGATCCTTCTAAGATTGAGACAGTGAAGAATTGGGTAAGACCTACTATTGTGTCAGAAATAAGGAGCTTTGTTGGTTTAGCTAGCTATTACCGTCGATTTGTCAAGGGATTCTCTTCCATTGCTTCCCAATTGACGAACTTGACTAAGCAGAATGTTCCATTTGTATGGTCAGACGAGTGTGAAGAAAGCTTTCAGAAGCTCAAGACTTTGTTGACTACTGCACCAATTCTCACCTTGCCCGTGGAAGGTAAGAATTTCATTGTTTATTGTGATGCATCCTATTTTTGTTTGGGTGCAGTGCTAATGCAAGAGAAGAATGTAATTGTTTATGCTTCGAGGCAATTAAAGGTGCATGAACGTAATTATCTGACCCATGATTTGGAATTGGCTGTGGTAGTATTTGCATTAAAGCAATGGAGACACTATCTATATGGGTTTAAGTGTGAAGTTTACACGGATCATCGTAGCCTACAGTACGTTTTTACCCAAAAATATTTGAACTTCAGACAGATGGATGGAACTACTGAAGGACTACGACATCACTATCTTGTATCATCCGGGAAAGGCTAATGTTGTGGCAGACGCCTTAAGTAGAAAGGAAGGGAGCATGGGAAGTCTAGCTCACTTGCAAGTTCCTAGACGTCCATTGGCTAGAGAGGTTCAGACTCTGGCTAACGACTTTATGACGTTAGAAGTAAATGAGAAGGGAGGATTTTTGGCCAGTATGGAGGCGAGATCTTCTTTTCTTGACAAGATCAAGGGAAAACAGTTTGATGATGAGAAACTAAGACGAATTCGGGATATGGTGTTGCGAGGAGAGGATAAGGAAGCAATAATGGAGGCAGAAGGTGTTTTGAGGATTAAGGGAAGGGTATGTGTGACCCGTGTCGATGATTTGATCCACACTATTCTTATAGAGGCTCATAGTTCCGGATATTCAATACATACTGGTGAAACCAAGATGTACCGTGACCTAAAGCAAAACTTTTGGTGGAGTAGAATGAAGCGCGACGTTGTTGATTTTTGTTGCCAAATGTCCAAATTGTCAGCAAGTAAAGTATGAACACCAGAGGCCCGGAGGAACACTTCAGAGAATGCCCATCCCTGAATGGAAGTTGGAGAGAATTGCAATGGACTTCGTGGTTGGTCTTCCAAAGACATTGGGGAAGTTTGACTCCATTTGGGTAATCGTTGATAGGTTAACTAAGTCTGCCCACTTCATTCTGATCAAGGTGACCTACAATGCAGAGAAGTTAGCCAGAATCTATATCTCAAAAATCATTCGATTGCATGGAGTTCCACTCTCCATCATATCAGATAGAGGTACACAGTTTACTTCTATGTTTTGGAGAACATTGCATGCTAAATTAGGTACTAGGTTGGACCTTAGTACTGCATTCCATCTTCAGACCGATGGTAAGTCTGAGCGAACGATTCAAGTGCTGGAGGATATGCTTCGTGCATGTGTGATAGAATTTTGTGGTCATTGGGATAACATCTTACCCTTAGCAGAGTTCTCATACAACAATAGCTATCACTCAAGTATTGATATGGCTCCATTCAAGGCATTTAATGGGAGGATATGTAGGTCACCCACTGGTTGGTTTGATGCATTTGAGGTTAGACCTTGGGGTACTGACCTTTTGGAGGGATTCATTGGAGAAAGTGAAATCTATTCAAGAAAATCTTTTAGTGGCGCAAAGTAGGCAAAAGGAATATGCAGATCGAAAGGTTAGAGACTGGAGTTTATGGAGGGTGAGCAAGTCTTGCTGAAGGTTTTGCCCATGAAAGGGGTGATGCGGTTTGGTAAAATAGGTAAGCTAAGCCCAAGGTATATTGAACCATTTGAAGTACTTAAGCGAGTATGGGAGGTGGCTTATGAAATAGCCTTGCCCCCAGGACTGTTTGGAGTGCATCCAGTATTCCATGTGTCTATGTTGAAAAGATACCATGGGGATGGAAACTATATTATTCATTGGGATTCAGTTTTGCTTGATGAGAATTTTTCTTATGATTAGGAGTCTGTTGCCATTTTAGATAGAGAAGTTCGCAAGTTGAGGTCAAGGAAAATTGCATCTATCAAAGTTCAATGGAAGAATCGGCCGATTGAAGAAGCCACTTGAGAGAAGGAGGCAGATATGCAAGAAAGATACCCACACCTGTTTACAAATTCAGGTACTCCTTTTCGCCCTTGTTTTTCTTCTTGTGATCGTTCGGGGACGAACGATGGGTAAATTGGTATCTATTATAACGACCTTTTTAGTCGTTTTGAGCAGCAGATTTTATTTCTAGAAAAATTGGCTGAGACGACAGATCCCACGACGGACCGTTATGGGCACGACGGACCGTCGAGGGTGTCTCGTTCCAAAAAACGTAGAATTCTGATATTTGGGTACTGAAATCGACTCTCTGAACTTCGTAACGGATTGGCAGGACGGACCGTCGTGGGCATGACGGACCGTCACAGACCCTTTAATGAAATTGAGTCTCTGAAATCTGTGACGGAGTAGCAGGATGGACCGTCGCAGGCACGATGGGCCGTCAAAGGCTACGTAATCCCAGGCTGGGTCGGATTTCTGTTAAGTAATTAAAGGGGCGTTTTGGACTATTCCAGCTTATTATTATAAAGTTAGTGGTTTAATATTAATAACTCAATTACTTAGGGTTTAAAAGAGGTAACCTTGAGTTAATTGGTGGGTTAATTCCTCATCTTTTAAACTTAATTATATGCTAATTAGGGTAAAAGAAAGAGGGTTTGAATAAGAAAAATAGAAAAAACAAAGAGAGAGAGAGAATCGAACTAGAAAGAGGAGAAACGAGAAGAAGAACAAAGCTTTGAGAAATTGCTTGCTTGATCACGAATCTTCGGGGGAGGTAGGTTATTATTTTTATTCTACTCGTAGTAAACTCTTAATAGCGAATGATATGTGTTGGGCTGTATTGTAAAGTCGTCTATATGCTTAATTGTATGCTTGTATGAATGTGATTATATAATTGTGATGAGATAAGCATGATGAAGCTATTGAATCTCAAATCTTGAAAACCACTTGTTAATGATGATGCCTTGATATAAAATAAGTCTTGATGAACTAAAGTTATGAGATTGGGGATGCCTTAGTATGAAAGAAGGCTTAATGAATTCACAGAATGGGATTAGTGGAGCGGGTGTCATGAACCAACACGTAGAATAGGGGATTGGGTGTCACGAACGGACACGTAGAATTAGGGGGTCGGGTGTCACGAACCGACACGTAGAATTAGGGGATCGGGTGTCACAAACCGACACGTAGAATTAGGGGATCGGGTGTAACGAACCGACACGTAGAATTAGGGGATCGGAGTGTCACGTCCGACACAAGGATAGTATGATTAGGATCGGAGTGTCACGTACTGACACGAGAGGAATAAAGATAATGAATCTTTAAAGATGTTAATATACTCAATTTAATGAACTTAATTCCCAAATGAATATGATATGGAGGCTTGAGTCCTCATGAGTGTACTTGACGTTATTTATCAAAGATTCTTGTACATGTTGCTACAGATTGAGTATTGTAGTTGATTTTATGATATCATATGATATATACTATTTTCTATTTTGAGTTGGCCGATGATATCTACTCAGTACTTATGTTAGTACTGACCCCTACTTGTATGTTTCTTCCTTTGTTAATGTGGAGTGTAGCAAACGTGCCGTCGTCTTAAACTCAACCGCAACTCTAGCCATTCTTCATTACACCAGATTTCAGTGTGAGCTAAAGCTTCTAGCTTAGACTGGATCTTCTTCTTCATGTCTTGATGCCTTGAAGTTCCGGCATGGACTAGCTTTTTATTTATGTTTAGTTTCTTAGATACTCTTAGTTTTAGTAATTTGAGGATAGATGTTCTTGTGATGATGACTTCTAGATTTTGGGGATAATAATATTTGTTGATTTGTTAGAAGTTATTTAATTGATTTTCATTAATTATTTTAAGTCTTCCGCATTGTATTGTGTCATTATATTGAAATGTTGGGATTTGTATTGATTGGTTCGCTCACATAGGAGGGTAAGTGTGGGTGCCAGTCGCGGCTCGATTTGGGTCGTGACAAAATTACATGTTCATAGAAATAAAGAGGATATCAACATTTTCATAACCTTTCACAATTTACAACATCAAAAATTATTCAACAAGACTTTCAAATCATTCAATATTATCAACACATCACACACTACCAATTATTGGCATTGCCTTTTATTACCCTTTATTTTCATCATTACAATAAATTAATGTGGAAGTCAATCCATCACTAAGTCTCATTACTCCCAAACATATACCACATATACCACAAGGAAATATACGCATTCCATACACTTAACAAGAGTTTGGAAATTCACTTGCCTGAATCAATTAAGAATTTACTCCAGACTTGAGTCTTCCCCCTTCATTCCATTTCCAATTAAATCCAATCTATTCAAATAATTAAAGACAATAAGGTTTCGAAGTTAACAACACTCATATTATCATATGTCTATCTTAGACCCAAAACTCACCCGAATTTATGACAGAGTTTCTAAATCTTGATTCCAATAAATATGTCAAATCTCATATTTCATGAAATTCAAGACTACGGTTAAATCATATTTTCTCCAAATACTACAAACATAATAATTATCATATAGTATTATACACTCATATATAATTATCTATCTTAATATATCAAAAATTAATTCGTCATAATTATTATTAGACAGTACATACAAAACAACACCACTTCGAATAGTTAAACTTTATGACTTAACCTAAAATATCAACTAATTTAATATTATGAGTTTAATGTGTTAATTCCATGAATATTGCCACCGAATGGTTGCTTAATCATCACTGCCACATAATGGAGTCGTACTTTTCAAATATTATATATACATATACATATATATATATATATATATATATGTATGTATATATATATATATATATATATATATATATATATATATATATATATATATATATATATATATAAAAGACAATGCATATTCAATTAATGCTAATACTAATTAACAGCAACAAAAAATAAATAAGAACAATAATGTTTAACAATTACATGTACGTGAATCTTTTGATTTCAGGCCCGCCGCTTTGAGGGGTTAGCACTGATAAATTTTTGATCTCTTCTTTTATCTTCTTTTCTTAAATAAATATATATTAAAAATACTAAATTATAATAACTTATTTTAATATGGGTCAAATAATACAGTGTATTTGATAAATCATGATATTGACTCATTGATCCATTAATCATCAAATAAATTAATTAATTGTTTAATAAATATTCCTCAAATAAATTATTACTAACCAAAAATAAACTGGTTAAACAAATAGTTATAAAACTTTTTAAACCAATTTTTTCCACTATATCAACATAACTCGGGGTAACTATCGAGAGGAATAAAAATAGTAATTTTGTAAAAGTTTACTAAAATTACTACCGGGAAATTACAAATTCATTGACTACCACCCAACATTTGAATTCTAAATGTTTGATTAAGGTTGAGTAAAATACTTACCATCCCACTACATTCCTTTTCTTTTTGTATGTCACTAATCTATTGAATGTCTCGATACATACAAAGTTTAATAAATAATACTCCAAGGTAGTGTAGAACCACCATTACTTTTGAAAACTCAAAGTCCCTTCTTGGACATCCCATCAATCTTTTAGCCAATAAAAAGTCTATAAAGATCAAAGTCATTTATTTTACAAGATTAAGAATTGAAATTTATGTGACACTAATAGACTAATGATAACATTAAACTCTTGATTAACATATATTTACTTCAACATAATGATGAAAAGAATAAATATAAATATGGAAGTTTAAAAAATGTATCAAAAACAAAAATTGATAAAATAAACATAAATTAATGATTGTCAAAAATATGTCAGGATCATTGATCATTAAGGAGATTATTTCATTCTAGCACTCGAGGTTAAAATAAAATGTTGATGCAAAAACAATGGTGGGTGTGAGACACTCAAAAGAACAAAAGTGCATAGATATTTGGTTGTGCAGAAGAAGAAAAAGAAGTTCAAAATTTTCATTATGTTAAAATGAGAGAGAATAGTTCTTTTTTATAGAAAACAAAGGGTAGTGCAAATAAATTCTTACTAAGCCTTATCGAAAAGTGCACAACTCCTTGGACAAGTCACAATATTTCATAAAAGTCATACTTTTTCTATAAAAGTTGCATTTCTACTTAAATGTCGTAACTCTTTATTAAAATTGCAACTCTTCATAAAAGTCGCATCTCTCCGTAAAAGTTGGAAATCTTCATAAAAGTCACAACGTTTTGTAAAAGTCGCAACTTTTTATAAGAGACACTTTTTTTATAAAAGTGCAAATTTTCATAGTAGTCACGAATTTTTATGAGAGGGAAGGCTAATTTTGGAAATAAATAAGTTAAAAGGAAATCCTAATTAGTGGTTGCGCCACATAAGCAGGCCTAGGATTCTCTTTTATATAACTATATGATATATAATGTGGTTTAGTTGGTGCATATAGTGTTGGAATTAAGTAAAAGATAAATTAGTTAGACTTAAAATGTTGTTAAGTTCTTCAAGTAAGTTAAAATATATAGTGTGATTTAGTTAGTGAATATATTGTTGAATTAAGTAAAAACATACTAATTAGCCTTAAAAAGTTATTAAATTCTTCAAATAAGTTAAAATTTATAATGTGGTGTCACGACGCTAAAATGGAAGTGATGACACACATCTTATATCAACAAGACACGTCAACCTATAACTCAATCATTACAATAAAAATGCAGAAATATTACAATGAACATAAAAATACCCCCAAAACTAGGTTGTCACGTGTACAAGTCTCTATTGTATTACTCCTTTCGTTTCAAAAAGAATGAGCTAGTTTGACATGGAAATGAGTTTAAGAAAAGAAAGAAGACTTTTTGATCTTGTGGTTCTAAATTAAAGTTATGTCAACTGTCCAAAAATTTCCTTTAATCTTGTGGACTTAAACATGCCATGTGGAAACTTAAAGTTGAAGTATTGCAAAAAAAGGAAAGGGGTCATTCTTTTTTATACAGAATCAAAAAGGAAATTGGGTTATTCTTTTTGAAACAGAGGAAGCACATTTGATTTAAAAGAAAAAGCAGTCTCAAATGAACTTGTTTCTAGAATAGAACAAGATCATAACTATGGAGAAAGAAAGTTCGCTGAGACGACAAACACCTACCTCACAAATCTTCGAGAAGAATCGAAAAGAAGAGAATGATAAGAACCACCTAAATCCAGACTCGTAATCTGCAAAAATAATCGTAGAAACAAGGGGTGAGTACCAAACTACACGGTAATCAGCAAGTAAACCTCAAAAACACACTAGCCAAGGGGATGAAATACAGGTAACCCTACCACCCCAATTGAACCTTCACAACTACAACCTACATGAAACTCAGTCCAACCTAACAGCTCAAATTGTACATAGCACGTAACTCAACAACAACATTTTAAAAAAATTATATATCCTCAATAATAGAACTTTAAAAAATTATATATTCTTAAAAACAAGCACAATATTTATCAATCACCAATTCAGAAAGGCATTCACAAGATCAGCCAAACACAATATTAAGTTCACTAATGATAAGTATGTGAAATGCAATGAAATGCAACTTGAAGTATAATGATGCATGTCTAACCTAGTGATACACACCCGTTGTCTCTCAGTCTGGGACCCATGAAAGACATATCTTTCCATGCATCATTTGTGGCGCACGACACGACCCTCGATTATAGTGACCATTGCGGCTCGCGATACATTGCTTAAAATGTAGTATCCATAGCGGCGCGTGACACATTCCTCGAAATGGTACATCCTCTTTAAGTGCTCATTCTTTCTCAATGCACATAACATTTGTCACAACCATGTTTTAAAATAATGCAGATGACCTGTTTACACAAATAAAAAGGATATGACCATTTTCATAACACTGCACAATTCACAACAACATCAACAATGATATTATAAGTACAAGTAATTATACACATTAACTTTTTTACCCTTTGTTTTCATCATTAAAATTAATCAATGAAGACAATTCATCCCATTACGAAGTCCTATTACTCTCAAGCATATACCATAAGGAAATACACGCATTCGATACACTTAACAAGAGTTTAGAAATTCACTTGCCTCAATAGTCGAACAATGACTCAAGAACACGAGTCTTACCTTTTCATTGAGATTTCAAACTGATGCAATCTATCCGCATATATAATCACGATAAGATTTTGAATCTAACACCACCCATATTACTATAGGTTTAGTCTAGATACAAAATCTCACTCAATTCTATAATCAGGTTCTTAAGTCTTGATCCCAACTAATATGTCAACTCTCATATTTTTAAAATTTCAAGCTTAGATATAAGTTCCAACTTCTCCATTTTCATAAATTTAATAATATTCAGGTAATACAATACAATCAATATTTGATTACCTATATCTATATGTTAAAACTTCAATTATGAAGTAAAAACTACAAGGTAAATTCCAAAATTTATGTCAAGTTACACCACTTGTAACCTCTGCCAAGAAACAGTAACCCAATTCCCATAATTTGCAGCCAATGATTAACCCATCGTTATTTTATTATTAATTCCCAATAATTTGGACTTAATTTTCCAGTTCAAGTTAATTTTACAGCCATTACTATATGTGTAACGACCTGTTTAGTCGTTTTGAGCAGCAGATTTTATTTTTGGAAAAATTGGATGAGATGACGGATCCTACGACGGACCGTCATGGCACGACGGACCGTCGAGGGGTTCTCGTTCCAAAACATTTAGATTTCTGAAATTTGGGTACTGAAATAGACTCCCTAAACTTCGTGACGGAATGGCAGGACGCACCGCCACAGGTGTGACGGGCCGTCACAGGCCCTTTAGTAAAATTCAGTCTCTGAACTTTGTGACGGACGCAGCAGGACGGACCGTCGCAGGCACGACGGGCCGTCACAGACTGCATAATCCCAGGCTGGGTCGGCTTTTTATTTAATATTTTAAGGGGCGTTTTGTACTATTCCTGCTTATAATTATAAAGTTAGTGTTTGAATATTAATAAGCCAATTTCTTGAGGGTTAAAAGAGATAACCTTGAATTAATTAATGGGTTAATTCATCATCTTTTATACTTATTTATATGCTAATAAGGTTAAAAGAAAGAGGTTTGAATAAGAAAAATAGAAAGAACTGAGACAGGGAGAAGAACGATCGAGAGAGAGGAGAAACGAAGAGGAAAACAAAGCTTTGGGGAACTTGCTTGCTTGATCACTAATCTTCGATGGAGGTAGGTTATGGTTTTTATGCTATTTGTAGTAAACTCTTAATAGAGAATGATATGTATTGGGTAGTGTTGTAAACCCTTCTATATGCTTAATTGTATGCTTGCATGGATGTGATAAGATAATTGTGATGAAATAATCATGATGAAGCTATTGAATCCTAAATCTTGAAAACCTCTTGTTAATGATGATGTCTTGGTATAAAAGAAGGCTTGATGAACTAAAAGAATGAGGTTAGGGGATCGGGTGTCACGAACCGACACGTAGTAATAGGGGAATCGGGTGTCACGAACCGACACGTAGTAATAGGGGGATCGGGTGTCCCGAACCGACATGTATTATTAGGTGGATCGGGTGTCACGAACCGACACATTGTAATAGAGGGATCGGGTTTCACGAACCGACACATATTATTAGGGGGATCGGGTGTCATGAACCGACACGTAGTATTAGGGGATCGAAGTGTCACGTTCCGACACAAGAGGAATATAGAGAGTGAATCTTGAATTATGGTAATATACTCAGATTTAATGAACCTATTTCCCAAATGAGTACGATATAGAGGCTTGCATCCTCATGGGTGTACTTGGCGTACTTATTAATGATTATAGTACTTGTTGTTGCTACCTTTGAGTATTGTAGTTGATTTTATGATATTATCTCATATATAATGTTCTCTATTTTGAGTTGGCCGATGATATCTACTCAGTACCTGTGTTTTGTACTGACCCCTACTTGTATGTTTCTCTCTTGTTATTTATGGAGTGCAGCAAACGTACCGTCGTCTTCAACCCAACCGCAACTCTAGACAGTCTTGATCACACCAGATTTCAGGGTGAGGTAAAGCTTATAGCTTGGACTGGATCTTCTTCATCAAGTCTTGATGCCTTGAAGTTCTGGCATAGAGTAGCTATTATTTATGTTTAGTTTCTTAGATACTCTTAGCTTTTGTAGGTTAAGGATAGATGTTCTTGTGATGATGACTTCCAGATTTTGGGGATAATGATAAATTTTGAGTTTTAGAAGTTTATTATTGATTTTGTTAATGAGTTTTATGTCTTTCGCATTATTTTCTATTTATTATGTTTGAAATGTTGGGGTTTAGATTGGTTGGTTCGCTCACATAGGAGGATAAATGTGGGTGCCACTCACGACACGTTTTGGGTCGTGACAAACTTGTTATCAGAGCATTAGGTTCATTGGCCTCATCACACAAGAACGAGTCTAGTAGAGTCTTGAGGAACGGTAGGGGGACGCCTTTATTTTTCTTTGAGAGGCTATAGGACTTTAGGAAAATTCCATTCTTCCTTTCTTTCATGCTATTACTTGGATCCGATTGATATCTATGTGATACGAATTGGTATCTGACCATCTTCACTCTATTTCGCAGATGGTTAGAACTAAAGCAACAACCGCTCCAACACCAGCACCGGCAAGACAAGAGGCGTCTGAGCTAGCCACTGAGACTGTAGCTCAAAGAGAAGCAGTGGCAAGAGGCCGTGGAAGAGGTCACGGGAGGACGTCCTCTAGAGGAAGAGGACAAACACCTGGCCTATCTGGTACTAGGGCGGTGACTCCTCCAACGACTGAGAAAATAGTAAGAGAGGGGGAGGAAGGGGAGAATTAGCAAGTACAGAATGAGGAATTACCACCCCAACCTACCCAAGAGATGATTAATCAGGTTCTTGCTTATCTTAGCGGGTTATCTGATAAGGGCCAGACCCCTCCAGTGTTTTCTGCACCAGCACCTCAGGTTCCGGAGGTATAACATGCGGCTACTGTGGCTCCCCGCATGGATGTCACATTGGAAATAGGCAAGTTTCCTCTGGTGACTACAAGGCCTATAATGACAAGTGATCAGCATGAACTTTTCAGTAAGTTCTTGAGTTGAAACCCTCAGTCTTCAAGGGTGCTGAATCTGAGGATGCCTATGATTTTCTGGTTGATTTCCATGAGCTACTACACACGATGGGTATAGTAGAACAATTAGGCGTTGAGTTTGTGACTTATCAGTTTCAAGGGAACGCCAAAATGTGGTGGCGGTAACATGTTGAGTGTCAACCAACAGAGGCACCACCTATGACTTTGGCGTCATTCTCTTGCTTGTTTATGGAGAAGTATATACCCCGTACTTTGAGGGATAGGAGGATAGATGAGTTCTTGAGCCTAGAGAAAGGTAGGATGTCGGTTACTGCGTATGAGGCTGTTTCGCGCATTATCCAGGTATGAAACTCAGCTTTTTTTTAGTCCACAAGAGCGGATTTACCATTTTGTGAAGGGGTTGAGGTCAGATTTGTGGATTTCAGCCTTACAAGTAGCGGCTACAGTGAAATCCTTTGAGGAAGTGGTAGACTTTGTGATAGAGGTTTAGGGAGTGAAGCCAGATGACTTCACCTTGGCATCGACATCTAAAAGGTTTCGTAAGAGAGGTGAGTTTAATGGTTCTTACTCCAGAGGGCAGGGTTCAGAAGGTTACCCAGCCCGACCTATCCAGTCTTCACTACAGACTGTAGTTGGGGGTCCACCGCAGACCGGCCAATATTTCTCTGAGTTTGGTGGTTATCCCCAGACTTCGTCATTCTCACAGGGACCTATGCTTGAATCCAGAGAATGTTATGGATGTGGAGAGACTGGACATATTAGGAGAAATTGTCCAAAACTGAGTTACAGACCCCCAATAATCAGTGGTAGAGGTGGTCATGGAAGAGGCCGTTATTCTAGAAGACGTGGTGGCCGAGGTGATGGTGGTCACCAAAACGGCGGGGGTAACGGGCAAACTTGAACTAGTGCAGCGCAACATGGTAGGGGCAACGGGCAGACAGGTGATAGGGCCCATTGTTATGCTTTCCCTGGGAGATCCAAAGCTGCTGTCATCACAGGTAATCTTTTAGTTTGTGATTGCATGGCTTCTGTATTGTTTGATCCTGGATCCAGATTTTCTTATGTATGTTCCTCATTTGCTAATGGTCTTAATTTACATTGTGAATTGCTTGACATGACTATTCGTGTTTCTACTCCGGTGGGTGAGTCTGTGATAGTTGAAAAGGTGTATAGGTCTTGTCTTGTGACTTTTGTTGGGAGAAATACTCATGTAGACTTGGTTATCTTAGAAATGGTTGACTTCGATGTAATTCTGGGTATGACTTGGCTTTCTACAAATTTTGCAATCTTGGATTGTAATGCTAAAACTGTGACGTTAGCCAAGCCTGGGACAGATCCGTTAGTATGGGAGGGTGACTACACTTCCAATGCGGTTCGTATCGTCTCCTTTCTTCGTACTAAGAGAATGGTTAGTAAGGGTTGTTTAGCTTTCTTGGAACACCTCAGGAATGATACTACCCAAGTACCTTCAATTGAGTCGGTTTCGATAGTCCGCGAGTTTTTAGATGTGTTTCCTGCAGACCTTCCTGGTATGCCACCAGATAGAGATATTGACTTCTGCATCGATCTTGAACCGGGTACTCGCCCCATTTCTATACCCCGTTATAGAATGGCTCCCGCTAAGTTAAGGGAGTTAAAGGCCCAACATCAAGAGTTGTTGAGCAAAGGCTTCATTAGACCAATTGCATCCCCTTGGGGTGATCCTGTTTTGTTTGTGAAGAATAAGGATGGAAGCTTTCGAATGAGCATAGACTACAGACAACTGAATAAGGTAACGGTTAAGAACAAATATCCTCTTCCTCGCATTGATGATTTGTTCGATCAGTTACAAGGTGCTTGTACCTTCTCAAAAATAGACTTGAGATCTGGTTATCATCAATTGAAAATATGGGCAGCAGATGTGCCCAAGACTACTTTTTGGACTAGGTATGGGCATTATGAGTTCTTAGTAATGTCTTTTGGGCTTAAGAATGTCCCTGCTGCTTTCATGAGCTTGATGAATGGGATTTTTAAGCCATATCTGGATCTCTCTGTCATTGTATTCATTGATGATATACTGGTATACTCAAAGAGCAAGAAAGATCATGAGGAGCACTTGAGATTTGTGTTTGAAATGTTGAGGGAGAGAATGATTTATGCCAAATTCTCTAAGTGTGAGTTTTCGCTAGATTCAGTGTCCTTCTTAGGGCACGTAGATTCTAAGGATGGAGTGATGGTGGATCCATCTAAGATTGAAACATTGAGGAATTGGGTAAGACCTACTAATTTGTCAGAAGTAAGGAGCTTTGTTGGTTTAGCTAGCTACTACCATCGATTTGTCAAGGGGTTCTCTTCTATTGCTTCCCAATTGACAATCTTGACTAAACAGAATGTTCCATTTGTATGGTCGGACGAGTGTGAAGAAATCTTTCAGAAGCTCAAGACTTTGTTGACTACCGCACCGATCCTTACCCTGCCAGTGGAAGGTAAGAATTTCATTTTCTATTGTGATGCATCCTATTCGGGTTTGGGTGCAGAACTAATGCAAGAGAAGAATGTAATTGCTTATGCTTTGAGGTAATTAAAGGTGCACAAACGTAATTATCCAACCCATGATTTGGAGTTGGCTGTGGTAGTATTTGCATTAAAGCAATGGAGGCACTATCTATATGGAGTTAAGTGTAAAGTCTACACGGATCATCATAGACTACAGTATGTCTTTACTTAGAAAGATTTGAATTTAAGACAGAGAAGGTGGATGGAACTACTGAAGGATTATGACAGCACTATCTTTTATCATCCGGGAAAAGCTAATGTTGTGGCAAATGCTTTAAGTAGAAAGCCAGGGAGCATGGGAAGTCTAGCCCACTTGCAAGTTTCAAGACGCCCGTTGGCTAGGGAGGTTCAGACTCTGGCTAATGACCTCATGAGGCTAGAAGTAAATGAGAAGGGAGGGTTTTTATCCTGTGTGGAGGCAAGATCATCCTTTTTTGACAAGATCAAGGGAAAGCAGTTTAATGATAAGAAGCTGATTCAGATTCGAGATAAGGTGTTGAAAGGAGAGGCTAAAGAAGAAATAGTCAACGAGGAAGGTGTTTTGAGAATTAAGGGAAGGGTATGTGTACCCCGCGTCGAGGATTTGATTCACACTATTCTTACAGAGGCTCATAGTTCAAGGTATTCTCTACATCCTGGTGCAACCAAGATGTACCGCGACCTAAAGCAACACTTTTGGTGGAGTAGAATGATGCGTGACATTGTAGAGTTTGTTGCCAAATGTCCAAATTGTCAGCAAGTAAAGTATGAACACCAGAGGCCCTGAGGGACACTTCAGAGAATGCCCATTCCTGAATGGAAGTGGGAGAGAATTACAATGGACTTCGTTGTTGGTCTTCCCAAGACAATGGGTAAGTAAGACTCCATTTGGGTGATTATTGATAGGTTAACTAAGTCTACTCACTTCATTCTGGTCAAGGTGACTTACAATGCAGAGAAGTTAGCCAAACTTTACATCTTAGAGATTGTTTGATTGCATGGAGTTCCACTTTCTATCATATCAGATAGAGGTACACAGTTTACTTCTAAGTTTTGTATAACATTGCATGCTGAATTGGGTACTAGGTTGGATCTTAGTACCGCATTTCACACTATGACCGATGGTCAGTCTAAGCGAACGATCCAAGTGTTGGAGGATATGCTGCGTGCATGTGTGATAGAATTTTGAGGTCATTGGGATAACTTCTTACCCTTAGCAGAGTTCTCATACAACAATAGCTATCACTCAAGTATTGATATGGCACCATTTGAGGCACTGTATGGGAGAAGATGTAGGTCTCCCATTGGGTGGTTTGATGCATTTGAAGTTAGACCGTGGGGTACTGATCTTCTGAGAGAATCATTAGATAAAGTGAAATGCATTCAAGAAAAGCTTTTAGCGGCTCAATGTAGACAAATAGAATATGCAGATCGAAAGGTTATGGACTTGGATTTTATGGAGGGTGAGCAAGTCTTGCTGAAGGTTTCGCCCATGAAAGGGGTGATGCGGTTTGGTAAGCGAGGTAAGTTAAGCCCAAGGTATATTGCTCCATTTGAAGTTTTGAAGCGTGTGGGGGAGGTAGCTTATGAATTATCCTTGCCCCCAGTACTATCCGGAGTGCACCCAGTATTTCATGTGTCTATGTTGAAAAGGTACCATGGGATGAAAACTACATCATTCGTTAGGAATCAGTTCTACTTGATGAGAAATTTTCTTATGAGGAGGATCCTGTTGCTATTCTAGATAGAGAAGTCCGCAAGTTGAGGTCAAGGGAGATTGCATCCATCAAGGTTCTAGTTGAAGAATCCACTTGGGAGAAGGAGGCTGATATGCAAGAAAGATACCCACACCTGTTTGCAGATTCAGGTAATCCTTTTTGCCCTTGTTTCTTTTCTTGTGATCGTTCGAGGACGATCGATGGGTAAATTGGTATCTATTGTAACGAACTATTTAGTCGTTTTGAGCAACACTTTAGGGGATCAGGTGTCACGAACCGACACGTAGTTTTAGGGGATCGGAGTGTCACGTTCCGACACAAGAGGAATAAAGATAGTGAATCTTGTATTATGGTAATATACTCAGAGTTAATGAACCTATTTCCCAAATGAGTACGGTATGGAGGCTTGCGTCCTCATGGGTGTACTTGGCGTACTTATTAATGATTATAGTACTTGTTGTTGCTACCTGTTGAGTATTGTAGTTGATTTTATGATATTATCTGATGTATATTGCTCTATATTTTGAGTTGGCCGATAATATCTACTCAGTACCTGTGTTTTGTACTGATCCCTACTTGTATGTTTTTCTCTTGTTATTTGTGGAGTGCAGCAAATGTACCGTCGTCTTCAACCCAACCGCAACTGTAGTCAGTCTTCATCACACCTGATTTCAGGGTGAGTTAAAGCTTCTAGCTTGGACTGGATCTTCTTCTTCATGTCTTGATGCCTTGAAGTTCAGGCATACACTAGCTATTATTTATGTTTAGTTTCTTCGATACTCTTAGCTTTAGTAATTTGAGGATAGATGTTCTTGTGATGATGACTTCCAGTTTTTGGGGATAATGATAAGTTTTGAGTTTTAGAAGTTGATTATTGATTTTATTAATGAGTTTTAACTCTTCCGCATTGTTTTCTATTTATTATGTTTGAAATGTTGGGGTTTAGATTGGTTGGTTCGCTCACATAGGATGATAAATTTTGGTGCAACTCACAACACGTTTTGGGTCGTGACAGTATATAAATAAAAACATTAAAATTTTACCAAATATAGTAGTGATGATTAAAAAAATTAGTATACAATGACCTCTATGCATAATCACAAGTTCACATATTAATATAAATCATACACATTTTAATCTAAAAAATCTACTCTTAGTTACATAAAAATTTAATAGAAAGGATAAGAATAATTATCTTGACGCCTTGAGATGAAAATATCGATTTTTCTCCTCATTATCCTTTTCTTTTCTTCTCTGCGTATTTTTTTTTCAGCTTGTTCTTTTTTTTCACCAACCTCTCTTAAGAACTTTCAACCATTTAGGGAAATTTGCCCCTTTCTTTTTATTTTATTATATTCTGTACTTCTTCTTTTTTTGCCATCATTATTAGCAACAAAATAATCATTTATTAAATCTGAAAATCATGTCACTCATTCTTATAAGCCATATAAATTAGTTATAAAATCTAATAAAAAGTTTAATATAAAAATAATTTTTAAAATTCCTAAAACGACTAAGAGGGTTGTTACATTATCCACCACTAAAAATCATATTGATCCTCGAACATAAGTGTAACATTCCAGAAAATATACTCGTCTAGTGAAGAACCTATTAAGTTTTAAGAATAGGTATTAGGGGTACATAGGCATCCCAATGCCAAGTATTTAGACATATTGGGCATATTAGAAAATATTGGCTTCAAGGGTCTTAGCCAATTTTCTATGTATTAACAAGCTTGGACAAGAAATGTACCTGCAATGAAGACCTTAAGCTAAGAACATATATTTTTCTAGCATTTAAATATTAGGTACGAGGCACCCGTTTGTCAAGACTAGGCATCATAGCACATGCCCAATTAAAATGACCATGTAGATTAAGCAGTGCCCAAGGACATAGTGTGGATCCTAGTCTTCGAACTATGTTGCCAGTATAGGAACTAACCAGTGGATTCCACCTAAGAAAGCTAGGTATGATGCAGTTTCACTTTCGACGCTTAAACCACCCCTTTTAAGTATGGAGAAAATAGTGGATTTTATGTTTAGCTCACATGATCTATGTCGGTTAAATGCTCAAAGAAAGTATTCGGTTTACTTTAGTCGTGAACGAACTCTTTTCAATGTGGGGAAGACATCGATCTTGATTTCACTTTAGCGAGTGAACGACCCCTTTTCGGTGTGGGGCAGACACTGGATTTCAAGTTAGCTTACATGATCTAGGTTAAGTTCGACCGGTGAACCACCCCTTTTCCGTGTGGAGTAGACACTGGATTTCATGTTAGCTCGCATGATCTAAATGCTAAAGATTTCTTTAAGAAAGTAAGAAAGAAAGAAGAAGAGATGTAATTTCAATGTGAGATTAAGCATGTCAAATCATCTTTGGTTCATAAGAATTATGTTTCAACAAGTTATTGGCTTGTGCCAAATCAATATATATGCTCCAATATCTTTACGATATGTAAATGATTAAATAATGGGCATAGCCAAACAAAAATTGGCTTATAATGATTTCTTATATTATGCTAATGAAGGGGAATAAAACATAAAGGAAAATTAATGTCCCACAATCTCTAGAATATGAAAATGATTAAATAAGTGGCCTCGCCAGTAAAGATCGGCTTATAAAGATTTCATATCCAGTCTAACAAGAATGGAAAGAGTAACTTGTAGTAAGGGTAGACAAATTATTTCCTTAGTCTTTTGGATTATTTAATTGATTTATTGTAGGTATGGGACTACAATGAATCATTTTACTTCGAAGTAAAACATAAGATTAAATAGATCTTTGAACAACACAACAACAACAAGAAAAATATAGGAAAATAATCTAAGTGTTGGCGAAGGAGCACTATGGTTTGGAGGAGCAAATTTCAAAATTTTCATTCGAGTTTTCTAAAATTATGTTCATGATTCCAATGTCTTATGTTCATATAGAAATTTTTTTTTTGTTCTTTTAATGCATTTAAGTATGTCATATTCATAGCATAATTCACAAATAACGAATTTAGAAAGTCGAGGGACTTCACTTTCCAGATATTACATGTTGTTATAGGAAGAGCTTTCCTTGATCATGCATAGTCCATACGTGAATATGTGAATACACCTATACTTAGTACTAGTGTTTACTAACCCTATACTATTAGTATTTTATAGGCGCGGGTCAGAGAGCAGATTGAAGACTCGTTGAAGCGGTTTGGATCAGTGATCTCCAGACTTTGGTAGGTCCTCTTGGGATCGAGGATGTTACGCATATCATTCCAACTTAGTACTTTATACATAGCTAGTGGATGTTGTCCCTACCATTTCATTTCATACTTTTATTCAAAGCTTTGTATTAAGGACGTTTGACAAACTACTAAGATATATAGACTTCTCCGTTGAATTGCTTAATCGATTGTACATAGTTGTATTTGAGCTATTAGAATATTATTCTATCTAGTAATCATATAAAGTCTATGTATACTTCACTATGTTTCAAAAAGTTTTAAATATTCTGAAAATTTAATTATATGATTGTGATGATTGCTAAGAAGAGGCTTGTTGCGACCTCTGAGAGGTTAACGACGCCGGTTGTATTCAGATTCCAGAATCAAGGTGTTACAATAAGGTAGAAAAAAAGAAACAATTATCGATGTTACAAAAAATCTAAAGTATGATATTCCCTAGTCTATGTTCATCTCTCCACGAAATCTTGTCCTTAACATTATTCTAGCAAAACCAACTTCCAAGAACTAAACTTTAGAATAAGAATTTGAGAGATCTACAAATCAGATGATTGTCAAACCACAAACTAACCCATGAACCCAATCTAAATTGAAACCTTCTACACCATAACACATAACCACGATGATTTCTTTCTCATATTACCACAATAAAATTCTTAATCAATACTTGATACAACCAAAAGTGAACTTGAACCAATCATCACACAATCATAGTGCACAAAACATCACATTTCTTATCAAAATTCCCTTCTCACAACATAATCTTCCCACGAACATAAGTTATACAAATAGGATAGGTAGACACTGAGTACTCATCCGGGGAGAAACAACTTAGTTGACCCAAAGGAGAAAATTATTAAGTACGCACCCAACAAGCAATACATTTCAAACAGTATAACCTCTGCTAACATTAATAGACAATTTTAACTCATAATAACTTTTAAGTAAGTTCTCACAAACAACATTCTGCGTGCAGAACTACTAATATACTTCAACCATCCAAAACAACACCTAATCTATTATAATTGAAATGACAAATTATACGAAGAATCCTATAATATAAGGAGGATATAAGAACATTGGTACATCCGATCCACCACTAGGATATCACCCATAGATTTGGAAATATGTATTGGCGTAGACGTCATACCCAACATGAAGTAGGTTGTCACATAAGAATATACGAAACCAAAATGAAATAACATAATGTACTGCCACCATAACGCCCATATTAATCATTTCCAGTCGTATGACTTCATCTTTTTGGGTTGTAGCTAATCACAAATAACAAGTCTCATCCGCTATGATAATTGCTCACATACTTGTTTATCGAACGCCACAAACTTCTCATAATACTCCACTAAAGCTAACACTCTTGATACAAACAAACATTATAACCACACCAATCATTTACTTACTCTTAAATAGTAATAAGTAGCAAAGTCTACTTAGCAAACTCATTATAACCTCCAAAAATTCTTGAACCGACTCCCTCTCTTTTCATTTAAGCATTTCATGAAATATACAGGTTACACGCAAGACTAATAGCACTAATTACAAATCTAAAAGTATCTTACTATTAAGATACAATAATTGAACTACACTCAATGTTAACTCCATATAATTTTTCACATCCCAAACTTCAACTAATATTCAAAACCATCTTATATCTCATATCAACACTTAAAAAATTCATTTTCACTTCAATAATTCGAGGTACTATAAGATCATAAACTCTACTCACTATTAAATGCCCATATAACACAACATGACAATAGATATCGTCTCATCAACAAAGTAGTTCCAATCCCCTCAAATCTTCATTACTCATTTAAAATTGTAGGTTTACATTGTTGAACATAATATGTTATATATCATGATTTGAAAAATCTACCTTGACATAACCACGTAGAGTCTTTCACACCTAGTTGTTTGTCACCGAACCAAAAACTTAATATTTACCAAAGTTGTTGATAACCCCTAGAAAGTCTGTACCAAATGAATTCACATCTCACAGTAATATCTACATACAAATACAGAAATCTATACAACTTTCCACTGTGCGCTACGGGCCAGAATGAGAGGTCTTAGTCCTTGTCTCATTGAATTCCTTCCATGACACAAATTTTAACTAGCTTAAATTCATAAATATTTCATACCTGAGTTAGTTTTACTAACTCACGCATTAATAATATTGTTTAGCCAAAAACCCTTGACATTTTTACAATACCTATAAATGATGTTTTTTTGGAAACCCTTTCTTAGGTCCTTGAAAATAAAAATAATACGCTTTACGTATCAAGCCATGTACAAGTTCTTCCAAATGTTCAATATCACTTCGATCGTTCATTTCTTATATTACTAATCCACACCTTTAATAAACATACTACCACAAATATAGACTCACAATGAAAACTTTTAATTCTAATTCCAACTGCACTAGTTATCAAACTAAAAAAAACACAAAAACAATTATTACTACACTCACACATATATACGTCTTTCTCTAATATTATCCAATAATTTTAATTAATCTTATTAAACCATGACACTATTACCATGACTTGAGCAAAACAGATGAAATGATGTGTCAAAGACACATCTTTGGTCCTTAAAATCTAAGTAAATATTCTTGTTCTTTTTTCTTAACGAAGGCTAAAATACATGCCACTAATTCGTTTCATTATGGGTTTAGCACCTTTCAATTCTATTTGAGTGGTGTCCAACTTCTTATATAACTATCCATAACACCGCACTATTTATCAAATAGTAGCACATCATAACCATAGATACTCAAAAATCATCATCATCACAAAATTTCCTTTTAACCAAAAACCTTATCATTACGTTGAATTCTAACCATTATTCATCATAAAACTTTATTACCATCATAATTGGCTTTTTTCATCACAATGAAGATAACCTTTTCATAACACCTTAAACTCAGTTATACCAATTAAATTCAAAGGACTGGCCCATTTTTATGTGTACTTTTTACTATAATCTTCAATTACCTTTTACACAAGTTTACTTTTATGGGACTTTCTTTACCCATAAAGTTGTTATTCTGGTATCTATCCATTGATCCCATAGACCTTAAGATAAAATCAGTGGTTCTAATTTATAACACCACTAGGATACACTTCTCAACTTAATGTATTAATAATGCATCAAGGATCCACCCCAAACAACTACAAGAACAAACTGGCTGGTTTCTCAAATGTGAATGTAACATCAAATCTCAGTATGCAATCATGTTATGCAATTTATAACTATAAAAGTAGCTAGTTTATATTCGACAATCAACATATCTGATTCAATATACCACCTGTATCATATAGAAAAAATATATAAGATCAACCACTAGAACATAGCATGCCTACCAAGAAGATCATATCCAAATTTGAATAACTACTAAATATGACCACATTAGTTCCGTATCTAGCACAGGATTTGTATATCCTTTTGTAGGTCAGGTCAATATCAAAATTAACACACTCCATAACTCTAACTAAGTAAGAATCGATATTATTATAATAGTCATATCATTGAATTCGTTGATATACACACAATCCATAAAATTGTAGTATAAATTCTAACCTCAAATATCGTAACGTCATTCTCATCATTCACCAAGTATCACATATACGTTATGACAACATTAATAGTGGTAGTTTTTTTAAAGTTACATGTCCATTATCTAGTCATTCCTTTAATCCTTCCACTTTCAGTTGTCAAACCACCTATACAACACAAGTACTATTCCGTCAGGTAACAACATGAAAAATATAATACGTTTATGAAGTCTCTTTATACCATTGTTCAACCTTATCATTTAGAAAAAAAAATGTGTCGAGTTATCACCTAACTCAACTCTTTTGTATTGAACATTTTGAATCTGACCACACATTTTTTTCAGTAAGTCTTTCACTTTCACCTTAGTACCAAATCTAACATTAATCCAAAACACGACACACCAACTACTCACATGAGGAACTAGACACGAGGAATCACATAAATGAGAGTCAATGGAGTGAAGAAATAAGCACCAAACCCGAATCAAGTACGCGCGATAGAGATCCCAAAAGTGAATATTTTTTTTAAAAGTCACTACAGCCTCTCGAAGTTAAGTACAGGCACCTCTGTACCGATCCTGGAGACTCTTCTTAGATTAGACTTACACAGACGTGAGAGATATGAATCTGTGTCATTGATACAGAAAACCTCGAGACTCTACTTAGACTCGATTTGTACAAATGTGAGAGATATAAAAATCTGGAGCTTTGATACAATTTTTGTCACGACCCTAAAATGGACGTGATGACATTCATCTAATCCCACCAAGACAAGTCAGCTAAAACTCAATCATTACAATAAAAATGCAGAAATTTTACAATCAACAAAAAAATACTCCCAAAACCTTATTGTCACGTGCAAAGTTTAAAATTAATTCAAAAAAAACACTAGTCCCAAATGAACTTGATTCTTCAATAGAAGAAGATAATAACTAAGGAGAAAGAAAGTGTGATGAGATGACAAATAGTTACCTCACAAATGTCCAAGAAGCCTCGGAAAAGAAGAGAATAACAAGTACCACAAAAATCCAGGCTCGTAGTAATCTACAAAAAATAATTGTAGAAGCAAGGGGTGAGTATCAAACCAGACGGTACTCAACAAGTAAACCTCTAAACACAAGTTAAGGGGATGAAATACGAGTAATCCTACAACCCCAACAGAAACTTCACAACTACAACGTAAGTAAAACTCAACCCAACCTAACAGCCCACAGTTAACATAGCATATATCTCAACAACATTATAAAAAATTACATATCATCAACAACAAAACTTTAACAAATTGCATATCCTCAATAACAATACTTTAAAAAACTACATATCCTCAACAAGAAGCTCATTATTCATCAATCACCAATTCCATAGAAAGGCATTGGAACAACCCATTCCATCGGTTTGAGCACTAGAACTTTTTCTTTGATAAAATACTCTCCGATTGATTTTAAATTGGTGTTTTGTACTATTCATAATTATAATTATGAAACTAGTGGGATAGTTTTAATAATTTATTTAGTTGGTGATTAAAGAGAATAACATTATAATTAATGGTAAGTCACTTTTGTAATTATATTTGTAATTGATTATAGTGTTAATTGGGTTTTGACTTTCTTGTGTTGAATTAGAAAAGAAAAGAAGGGAATCGAGAAGAGTAGTTCCACCACATATCAAAGATAGTACGATAGGTAAATTATTTAAATGATTTCTCTGCATATTATTTACAAAAAGTGCATTAAATTGTGAATGACATTTATCATCATATTAATCTTATTTATAAGCCAACAAGACTGGGACGATCATAGCAACAAATGATTGTACAGAAGGCAACATAAAGTGTACTAACTTTTCCATCAAACCACGTGTCTCAAAAAATCAACATGCCTCTCATCATAACCCTTCAAAGGGCAAAATTAATTGATCTCAATGTTTTCAAGCTTCAACTTCAGTGGTCCATGGATTCTCTTTTATTGAAGTTCTTTTACACTCTTTAGCTCTTCAACATTCAATTCCAGGTCTCTATATTCATGAATTTGGTATTTTTAATCGTTAGATTTATTTAGAGATCTATGGATTTAATTTTCAAATTTCATTGCCCAATAGTCACAAAATTTGCCAAAGTGGATAAATTGAGTTTGGTCTTGATGGATTTTAATGGAGATTTCAAACATTGACTTACCTCTTGGAGGTTAGTTTACCTACATTTTTCGATACTGCATGTTATTAATATTAATTTTTTTCTTCAATTTGGAAGTGTAAAAATTTTGCGAAGTAGGAAATACCTACTTTATATATTGTAATTTGTTTTTATTTTTTTTGTATTTATGTACCAAGTCTTGCTTAATTGGTACCATTGTAATAGTCATTTCATAACCACCTTTGGTATACACTCAATCTATAAAACCACAAAAGAGGATCTGACCTCAATTGGTGTAACAACATTCTTATCATTCGCTAATTAACTCATTTATATTATGACAATTTATCTTACTATGTTTTCTCAAGTTGCATTGAACATTATCTTGCTATCAATTTAATTAGTTCATTTTAAATTATTGAACCACACAACATTTTCATAAGTATATCACTCCAACCCTAGTACCAAATCTATCATTCAATCCACACGCAACACCAACTACTGACATGAAGAACTACGCACGAGTCATCACAAAATGAGAGGGAATGGAATGAAGCGATGATAGTCAAAACTAAACCTAATACGCACGATTGAGATCCAAGAAGTGAAGATTTTGCTTAAAAGTCACTATAGCCTCTCGAAGACAAGTATAGACGTCTCCGTACAGATCCTCAAGACTATACATAGACTCGGCTTGTGCACACGTGAGACCTATGAACCTGGGGCTCTGATACCATTTTGTTATGACCCAAAAATGGGCGTGACTACACTTGTCTTATCCCACCAAGACAAGTCAGTGAAATATTACAATAAAATGCGGAAAATTTATAAGTTATTTAAATGTACCCTCAAAACCTGGTTGTCACGTGTACAAGCCTCTAAGGTATTACAATTGATTCAAAAGAAAAACTAAAGTCTCTGATGAACTTGTTTCTAGAATAGACAAGATCATAATTATGGAGAAGAAAGTTTGTTGAGAAAGAAATAGCTACCTCACAAATCTCCAAGAACTCTCGAAAAAGAAGAGAATGACAAGTACAACAAAAATCAAGGCTCATAACCTACAACAATTTGTAGAATCAAGGGGTGAGTACCAAACCACATGGTACTCAACAAGTAAACCTCTAAACACAAGCTATGGGGATGATTTACGGGTACTCCTACAACCCCCACCCTAATTTCCACAACTACAACCTGTATTTAAATTAACCCAACGTAATAGCTCACAGTTTACATAGCTTATAGATCAACAACAACACTTAGACAAATTACATATCCTCAACAACAACACTTTTACAAATTACATATCCTAAACAACAATAATTCAACAAATTATATATCCGCAATAACAAGCTCAATATTGATCAATCACAAGTTTCACAGAAAGGCGATAAGAACATCAGCAAAATACAATATCAAGTTCACTAATGATAAGTATGTGCAATGCAATGGAATGCAATGTCAAGTATAGTGATGCATGTCTGACCTAGTGATACACAACCGTTGTCTCTCAGTCTAGGACCCATGGGGGACATATCTGTCCATGCATCTGTCGCGGCGCATGACACGACCCTCGATAATAGTAACCATCGCGGCGCGCGGTACGTGCCTCGAAATATAGTATCCATCGCGGCGCATGATACGTCCCTCGAAATAGTACATCCTCTTAAGTACCCATCCTTTCTCAATGCACATAACACTTGTCACAACCAATGCCTCTAAATAATGCAGATGAGAAGTTCACACAAATAATGAGGAGATGACCATTTTGATAACATCGCACTGTTCACAACCATACAAACATGAAGTTACATAAACAATGATTTAACAAGCCTGCAACCCTTTCTCAACACATCACACATAAACAAATAAGCACATTGTCTTTTGTTATCCCTTTTTTTCATCATTAGAATTAACCAATGTGGACAAGTCAACCCATCTCCAATACCGTTACTCCCAAACATATACCACAAAAAAATACACGCATTTCATACCCTTAACTAGTGTTTAGAAATTTACTTGCCACAAATAGTAGAACAATAACTTTGGGACTTGAGCCTTTTCCATTTGTTGATCTTCCAACTCAAAGCAATCTATTCACATACATAATCACACTAAGCTTTCAAAACTAACAACACCCATATTGCTATATGTAGCCTAGAGCCAAAACTCATCCGAATTTAGAATAATGTTTCTAAATCTAGATACCAATTAACATATTAACTCTCATCTTTTCAAAATTTCAAGCCTAGGATTTACTCTCAAATTTCCCGTTACTATTATCAATATAACAGAGTCAAAAAGTGATTTCAACAAAATTGAATGTTGATGATTATCAACCCAACTTCACACTTTCCGAGATATAAGTCAATCATATATATGACTAATAGTTTTATTTAATTATTTATTCCAAAAGTAAAATAAAACTACATACTAATTAAGCAATCTGTTATTAAAATTAATTATTTTCCTCACTTTATCAAACCCAATTCTTATAACTCTACCATTAGACTATTAATGGCCAACCATGCATCGAATTCTCCAATAAAATTTTTTATATAAAAACAAATAAAATTAATTATTAATTTGTCCAATCTTCAAGATCTTTAATTTCATACCAAGAAAAAATTTTCTCCTCCTCCCATTTTTTTGCTTTTACAAATTAATTTTTGTAGTTATATATTAATACTCATATAATGAGTAATTTACTAAAGTCTACAGAAGAGTTGAAATTGGGTAAAAATTTTGTGTCACGATCCAAAACGAGTCGTGAGTGACACCCACACTTAACCTACTACGTGAGCGAACCAACAAATCTAAAGCCCAACATTTACCTATAGTTTAACACTTATTATCCTCAAAATGTTGAAGTCATCACATCAAGAACATCTAACCTCAAATAACCAAGTCTAGGAGTAGTTAAGAAACTAAAATAAGAAAAAAGATGGTCTATGTCCAAAATTCAAAGACATCAAGATGTGAATCAGAGAATCCAGCACGAGCTACAAATAATAGCTCACCCAGAACTCTGATGTGCTGGAGACTGATTAGAGCTGAGGGCGAGTCGAAGTCGATGGTACACTTGCTGCACTCCACAAAAGAACAGAGAAAAAAATACAAGTAAGGGTCAGTACAAGGAAGACGTACTGAGTAGGTATTATCAGCCAACTCAAAATAGAAACCAATATACATTGAATAATAATATAAAATCAAGTACAATACTTAACAGGTGGCAACAACAAACACATGAACCATTGACAACAACACCATAATAGGTACATCATCAATCACTACATCAAGCACACCTATGAGGACTCATGCCTCCACAACATACTCATTTGGGAAATAGGTTCTTTGAGTTTTAGTATATTAAGTTAATTCAAGATTCCTTCCCTTTAATGTTATCGTGTCGGAATGTGACACACCGATCCCACAATATCGCGTTGGAACGTGACACTCCGATCCAATTATCTCATTATTTTATTTCAGCGAGCCTTCTTTATTGAAGGAGTCATTTTAATAGAGAGGGTTCAAGATTAGAAATTCAACACTCTCATAATTTTAGGACAACGACAAACCACACAATCATAATATACAACCACACAATCAAGTACATAGGAAACTTTACAATATCACTCAATATATTTCAATCGCTATTTAGAGTTTATCTATCAAATAGAAATAAACCATAACCTACCTCCAACGAAGAATTGAAGTAAAGTTACTACTTCACCAATGCCTTTCCTTTGCTTATTACCTCCGAACCTTTCCAATCTATCAAGTATATATATATGAACAATTTGTAAGTTATCGAGTCTATAAAAACTCTGCTTATTCTATGTTTAGCCTAGACACCAAAACTCACCTAATTATAAAATCAAATTCCTAAAGTTCAAACCTAAGGATAGGTCTTAGTTCCCCTAATTAAGATAACTTTGATGAAATATAAATAATATACTACACCTTATATTTAATTACATATCTCAATATATCAAAATATAGTTTTTAATATAATAACAACATTATAATTTTTAAAAGTTAAAGCCACTAGTTAAGGAACCAGTGGCAGCAAACACTTCAACAATATCCCCTCCCTTTTATATTCCAATTCTTAAAAATGAAATTCAATTATTTTCTTGTAGTTTCATCGATCTAGCTACTAACACAAGACGAATCTAACCTTAGCTTATTTTCCATTAACTGTCACGTGAAAACAGGGAAGAATAGCCATGTCAATTCAATTATTACTTAGAAAATATATGTGACCAATCTTACCTTTATTTCTAAGGTTAATTTCCTTCTCATTCAAAATAATCTCACTTGAAATTAACCCAGGGAGAGAAATTTTCCGCCAACAACCTAATACCACTATACATTCTAGATTCCTATCATACCATAATTATACAATAATAATCATAACACTACAACCGTTATAACCTCTTTCTTTCCAATATCTCTTCTTATTCTAATACTATAGTAATATTACACTCTATAACAATATATCAAAGCTTAAATCATAATAAGATAACTAAAGGAAATAACAAGTGATTATCCGTAATCAGTGGTATACGACGACATAACATATAACAGTAGACGACTACTCTTCTTGTTTTTAACTATTTGTATCAATAAACCCAATTATTATAATCGTAAAACTTAAAATTAATGTCTTCCAAAACTTCAAACCAAACCGTTTTGTCCACTTTAAATTCTTATCTAACCTATTAATATTATAATTAAACTCATCACCAAAACATTAAACAAAAAAAACTCTTTTTTTTTTAATTTCCAAGGCAACTCAGTGGTATCACTTCCACTAAAACTATGAACAACAATTCAGACCTACATATAATATACGTAAATAGAAAAATTGAAGAGAATTTTAACCTGAAGTGTGCCCTGATTTTTCTTCATTCAACCCATTTTTTTCCGGTTCCCCTGTATTGTTTTCTCTACAAATTATTTATTACCCTAATTATTATATTCATCTAAGTATAATAGTTATAAAAGTGATCCACGATTAATTATAATATTATTTTTTTAACCACTAACTAAATAAATTGGTAAAACTACCCCATTAATTTCATAGTTATAATTATGAATACTTCATACACCCATTTAAATCTATCGGAATGTATTTTCTAACATAAAAAGTTCTAGTGCTAAAAACGACAAAAAATGGTCGTTACAATATATACCAATTTACGCATCGTTCCTCCTCGAACGATCACAAGAAAGGCGAGGGCGAGAAAGAGTACCTGAATCGGTAAAAAGATGTGGATATCTTTCATGCATATCAGCCTCACTCTCCCAAGTGGACTCTTCAACTGGCCGATTCTTCCACTGAATCTTGATAGAAGCAATCTCTTTTGATCTCAATTTGTTGACCTCCCTATCTAGAATAGCAATAAGCTCCTCCTCATAAGAAAGATTCCTCAAGAAGAGCTGAATCCCAATGAATAATATAATTACCATCACCATGGTATTTTTTCAGCATAGACACATGAAATACCGGGTGCACTCTTGACAACCCTGGAGGCAATCCCAATTCATAGGCCACCTCCCCCACGCGCTTCAGAACTTCAAATGGACCGATATACCTTGGACTAAGCTTACCTTGCTTACCAAACTGGCTTACACCCTTCATGGGTGAAACCTTCAACAAGACTTGTTCACCCTCCATAAAATCCAAGTCCCTAGCCTTTCAATCTGCATATTCCTTCAGCCTACTCTGAGCTGCTAAAAGTTTTTCTTGAATAAATTTCACTTTCTCTAATGATTCCCTCAGAAGGTCAGTACCCCAAGGTCTAACCTCAAATGCATCAAACCAACCAATGGGAGACCTACATCTCCTCCTGTGCAATGCCTCAAATGGGGCCATATCAATACTTGAGTGATAGATATTGTTGTACGAAAACTCTGCTAAAGGTAAGAATTTATCCCAATGAACACCAAAATCTAACACACACGCACGAAGCATATCCTCCAACACTTGAATTGTTCGCTCAGACTGCCCATCAGTTTGAGGGTGAAATGCAGTACTAAGATCCAATCTTGTACCTAATTCAACATGTAGGGTCCTCCAAAACATAGAAGTAAGTTGTGTAACTCTATCCGATATGATGGAAAGTGGAACTCCATGCAATCGAACAATTTCCAAGATATAGAGTTTGGCTAGCTTATCTGCATTGTAAGTCATCTTGACCGGAATGAAGTGAGCAGACTTAGTTATCCTGTCAACAATTACACAAATAGAATCATACTTACCCAATGTCTTTAGAAGACCAACAACGAAATTCATTGCAATTCTCTCCCACTTCCATTAAGGAATGGACATTCTCTAAAGTGTCCCTCTGGGCCTCTAGTGTATATATTTTACCTGCTGACAATTTGGGCATTGGTCAACAATATCAACAATGTCACGCTTCATTCTACTCCACCAAAAATGTTGCTTAAGATCACGATACATCTTTTTTGCACCAGGATGTATAGAATACCTTGAACTATAAGCCTCTGTAAGAATAGTGTGAATCAAATCATCCACATGGGGCACACACACCTATCCCCTAATCCTCAAGACGCCTTCTTCATCATTTACTGCCTCTTTAGCCTCTCCTCGCAATACCATATCTCGAATTCGGCTCACCTTCTCATCAACAAACTGATTTCCCTTAATCTTGTCAAGAAAAGAAGATCTTGCCTCTACACAGACCAAAAATCCTCCTTTCTCTACTACTTCAAGCCTCAAAAAGTCATTAGCCAGAGATTGAACTTCTCTAGCCAATGGGCGTCTATAAACCAGTATGTGGGCTAAACTACCCATGCTCCGTGCTTTTCTAGTTAATGCATCTGCCACAACATTAGCTTTTCATATGTGATACAAAATAGTAATATCATAGTCTTTCAACAGTTCCATCCACCTCCTCTGCCTCAAATTCAAATCTTTCTGAGTAAAGACATATTGTAAACTACGATGATCTGTATAGACTTCAGACTTGACCCCATACAGATAATGTCTCCATTGCTTTAATGCAAATACAAGTGCAGAAACCTCTAAATCATGGGTCGGATAGTTACTTTCATGCACTTTCAATTGTCTCGAAGCATAAGAAATTATATTCCTCTCCCTTCACTAGCACTGCACCAAACAAGAATAAGATGCATCACAATAAACAATAAAACTCTTACCTTCCACTGGAAAGGTAAGAATTGGTGCAGTAGTCAACAATGTCTTCAGTTTCTGGAAACTCTTTTCACATTCATCGGACCATACATATGGAACATTCTGCTTAATCAATTTTGTCAGCTGTGAAGCAATAGAAGAAAATCCCTTGACAAATCGACGGTAGTAGCTTGCTAAACCAACAAAGCTCCTTACCTCCGAAACATTAGAAGGTCTTACCCAACTCTTCAATGCTTCTATCTTAGAAGGATCCACCATCACTCCATCCTTAGAAACCACGTGCCCCAAGAAGGACAGTGAATCTAGCCAAAACTCACACTTGGAGAATTTGATATAAAGCCTTTTCTCCCTCAAAAACTCCAATACAACTCTCAAATGCTCCTCATGTTCTTTCCCGCTCTTTGAGTATATACATATATCATCAATAAATACAATAACAAGGAGATCCAGATATGACTTAAAAATCCCGTTCGTTAGGCTCATGAAAGCACTAGGGGAATTCGTAAGCCCAAAAGACATTACTAAGAATTCATAATGCCCATACCTGCTTCGAAAGGAAGTCTTTGGCACATCTATTGCATGTATTTTCAATTGATGATAAACAGATCTCAAATAAATTTTAGAGAAGACACAAGCACCTTGTAACTGATCGAACAAATCATCAATGTGAGGAATGGGATACTTGTTATTTATAGTTACCTTATTTAGCTGCCTGTAGTCTATGCACATCCGGAAACTTCCATCTTTCTTCTTCACAAATAAAAAAGGAGCACCCCAAGGGGATGCACTCGGTCTAATAAAACCTTTATCTAACAACTTCTGAAGTGGGGCCTTTAACTCCCTTAACTTTGCTGGATCCATTCTATAAGGGGGAATGGAAATGGGGCGAGTACCCGGCTCCAGATCAATATAAAAATCAATATCCCTATCCTGTGGCATACCAAGAAGGTCTGCTGGAAACACATCCAGAAAATCACGGACTATCAAAGTAGAATCAATCTAAGGTGCTTTGGAAGTTTCATCCCTCAAATGTGATAAGAAAGCTAAACAACCCTTACTAACCATCCTCTTAGCGTGAAGAAAAGAGATAATACGAACTGGAGTGGAAATATAGTCACCCTCCCACACTAGCAGATCTGTCCCAAGCTTGGCCTATGTCACAGTTTTAGCATTACATTCTAAGATTGCAAAACTTTGAGAAAGCCGAGTCATACCCAGAATCACATAAAAATCAACCATCAGTAGAATAATTTAATCTACATAAGTATTGTTCCCCACAAAAGTCACAAGGTAAGACCTATACACCTTCTCAACTATCACATACTCACCCACTAGAGTAGAGACACGAATAGGCATGTCAAACAAATGACAATATAAATCAAGACCAGTAGCAAATGAGGAAGATTCATATGAAAATGTGGATCTAGGATGAAATAATACAGCAGCCATGCAATCACAGACCAAAAGAGTACCTCTGATAACAGCATCAGATGTCTCTACTTCAGACCTCCCGGGGAAAGCATAACAATGGGCCCTATCACCTGTCTATCCATTGCCCCTACCAAGTTGCGCTGCAGCAGTTCCAACTTGCCCGCCACCCCGACTGAATTGGTGACCACCATTTCCTTGGCCACCAAGTCCTCCAGAATGGCGGCCTCTACCAGGACCACCTGTACCTCTAACTACTGGGGGTCTATAACTCTGTTTTGGACAATATTTCCTAATATGTCCAGCCTCTCCACATCCATAACAATTTCTGGAGTCAAGCATAGGTCTCTGTGAAAATGAGGAAGTCTTGGGATAACCTCCAAACTCAGAAAAAGGCTGACTGGTCTGCGATGGACCCTCAACTAAAGCCTGTAGTGAAGACTAAATAGGGCGGGCTGGGTAACCTCCTGAACTCTGCCATCTTGAGTAAGAACCACTAACCTCACCTCCCTTACACAACTTCTCAAATATCGACGCCATGGTAAAGTCGTCTGGCTTCACCCCCTCTACCTCTATCACAGAATCAACCACTTTCTGAAAGGATTTTACTGCAGCAGCTACCTGTAAGGCTGCGATCTGCAAAATCTGAACTCAATCCTTTCACAAAGCGGCGAATCCGCTCTTGTGGACTAAAGCAAAGCTGAGTGGCATACCTAGATAGTGCACGAAATTTGGCCTCATAAGCAGCAACAAACATCCTTCCTTGCTCTAGGCTCAGGAACTCATCTCTCCTCCTATCCCTCAAAGTCCAGGGAATATACTTCTCCATAAATAAGCTAGAAAATGATGGCCATGTCATGGGTTCTGCCTGTGCTGGTTGACACTCAACATACGACCGCCACCATATTTTGGCATCCCCCTGAAACTGATAGGTCACAAATTGAACACTGAATCGTTCTACTAGACAATCAACCAGAAAATCATAGGCATCTTCAAATTCAGCACCCTTGTAGACTGGAGGTTTCACCTTTAAGAACTTAATGAAAAGTTCATGTTGATCACCTATCATTATAGACCATGTAGTCAATCGAGGAAACATGCCTACTTGCCATGATACATCCATGCGGGGAGCTACAGAAGCTGCATGTTGTACTCTCTGAACCTGAGGTACTGGTGCAGAAAACACTGGAGGTGTATGGCCCTGATAAGATAACCCACTAAGATAAGTAAGAACTTGATTAATCATCTCTGGGGTAGGTTGAGGTGGTACTTCCTTATCCTAAACCTGCTCATTTTCCCCTTCCTCACCCTTTCTCACTACCTCATCCGTCAGTGGAGAAGTCACTGCTCTATTCCTAGCTTGACCAGATGTTTGTCCTCTGCCTCTAGAGGGCGTCCTTCTGCGACCCCTACCACAACCTCTTGTTACTGCTCCTCCTCGAGTTTAGCCCCAATGATTGGCTCAGACGCACTCTGTCTTACTGGTGTTGGTGTTGGCACAGTTGTTGCTCTAGTTCTAACCATCTACGAAATAGAGTGAGAAGGTCAGATACCAATCTGTATCACCCAGATACCAATTGGATCAAAGTAATAGCACGGAAAAAAAAAGAAAGAATGGAGTTTTCCTCAAGTCCTATAGAATCTCGAAGAAAAGTAAAGGCATCCCCATACCGTTCGTCAAGACTTTACTAGACTTGTCATTGTGTGATGAGACCAACGAACCTAAGTCTCTAATACAAGGTTTGTCACGATCCAAAACGAGTCGTGAATGACACTCACACTTAACCTACTAGGTGAGCGATCCAAGATATCTGAACCCCAACATTTACTAATAGTTTAACACTTATTATCCAAAAAATCTGGAAGTCATCACATCAAAAGTATCTATCCTCAAATTACCTAGTCTAAGAGTAGTTAAGAAACTAAAATAAGTAAAAATATGGTCCATGTCCGAAATTTAAAGACATCAAGACGTGAATGAGAGAATCCAGCACGAGCTAGAAATAATAGCTCACCCTGAACTCTGATGTGCTGGAGACTGATTAGAGCTAAGGGCGAGTCGAAGTCGATGGTATACATGCTGCACTCCACAAAAGAACAGAGAAAAAAATATAAATAGGTGTCAGTACAGGGAACACGTACTGAGTAGGTATCATCGTCCAACTCAAAATAGAAACTAATATACATTGAATAATAATATAAGATCAACTACAATACTTAACAAGTGGCAACAACAAACACATGAACCATTGACAACAACACCATAATAGGTACACCATCAATCACAACATCAAGCACACCTATGAGGACTCATGCCTCCACACCATACTCATTTGGGAAATAGGTTCTTTGAGTTTGAGTATATTAAGTTAATTAAAGATTCCTTCCCTTTAATGTTATCGTGTCTGAACGTGACACTCCGATCCCATATACCGTGTCTGAACATGACACTCTGATCCCATAATATTATTTCGCAACGTGACACTACGATACAATTATCTCATTATTTTATTTCAGCAAGCCTTCATTATTCAGGACGTCATTTTAATACAGAGGGTTCAAGATTAGAAATTCAGCACTCTAATAATTTTAGGCCAACCACAAACAACAGAATCAAAATATACAACCACACAATCAAGTAAATAGGAGACTTTACAATATCATTCAATACATATCAATCGCTATTTAGAGTTTATCTATCAAATAGAAATAAACCATAACCTACCTAAACCGAGGAATTGAAGTCAAGTAACTACTTCTTTAATGCCTTTCCTTTCCTTATTGCCTCCGAACATTTCCAATCTATCAAGTATATATATATACATCATTTGTAAGTTAACGAGTCTATAAACAATTAGATTATTCTATGTTTAGCCTAGACCCAAAAACTCACCTAATTATAAAATCAAATTCCTACAAATCAAACCTAAGGGTAGGCCTTATTTCCCCTAATTAACATAACTTTAATGAAATATAAATAGTATACTACACCTTATATTTAATTACCTATCTCAATATATCAAAATATAGATTTTAATATAATAACAACATTGTATTTTTTAAAAGTTAAAGCCACTTGTTAAGGAACCAGTGGCAGCGAACACTTCAACAGTATCCCCACCCTTTTTTATTCCAATTCTTAAAAATGAAATTCTATTATTTTCTTGCAGTTTCATCGATCCAACTACTAACACAAGGCGAACCTAACCTTAGATTAATTTCCATTAACTTTCACGTGAGAACAGGGAGGAATAGCCATGTCAATTCAATTATTACTTCGAAAATATATTTGACCCATCTTACCATGATTTCTAAGGCAAATTTCCTTCTCATTCAAAATAATCTTACTGGAAATTAACCCTGGGAGACAAAATTTCCTCCAAAAACCTAATACCACTATACATTCTAGATTCCTATCATACCATAATTATATAATAATAATCATAACACTACCACCGTTATAACCTCGTTCTTTCCAATATCATTTCTAGTTGTAATACTATAGTAATATTACACTCTATAACAATATATCAAAGCTTAAATCATAATAAATAACTAAAGAAAATAACAGGTGATTATTCGTAATCGGCGGTATACGACGACATAACATATAACAGTAGACGACTACTCTTCTTGTTTTTAACTATTTGAATCAATTAACCCAATTATTATAATAGTAAAAATTAAAATTGATGTCTTCCAAAAATTCAAACCAAACCGTCTTGTCCACTTTCAATTTTTATCTAACCTATTAATATTATAATTAAACTTATCACCATAAAATTAAAAAAAAAAGTCTTTTTTTTCCATTTTGCAAGGCAACTCAGTGGTATCACTCCATAAAACTATGAACAACAATTCAGACCTACATATAATATACGTAAATAGAAAAAATGAAGAGAATTTTAACATGAAGTGTGCCGTGATTTTTCTTCGTTCAACCCGCTTTTCTTCGCTTCCCCTCTATTTTTTTGCTTTACAAATTAATTATTACCCAAATTATTATACTCGTCTAATTATAATAGTGCCCTCTATTCTTTTGCTTTACAAATTAATTATTACCAAATTATTATACTCATCTAATTATAATATTGATAAAAGTGACCCACTATTAATTATAATATTATTTTCTTAACCAGTAACTAAATAAATTAGTAAAACTACCCCACTTATTTCATAGTTATAATTATGAATAGTTCAAAACACTCATTTAAATCTATCGGAAAGTATTTTCTAAAATAAAAAGTTCTAGTGCTCAAAATGACCAAAAATGGTCGTTACATTTTGCTTACTTGAAGCTCTCCATGCTGCTCTTTTGGACGCTGCCACACAAGGTTTGTTTCTTCTCTTTCTTTATATTTTTTTTCTAAATTAATTATGTACTAAATATGACAATTTTTACTTACTTATTTTTATTATATATGGGCCAAAAGGTATAGAATCTTAAATAAATTATCACTTTAACCCATTAACTATCTATTTATTCAATTATCTACAATTACCCATCAATTAGTTAACTAAAGTTAAAGGAATAGTTCAAAATTCTCAAAAAAAAACTTATCGGGTCATTACATATACTTACAAAAATTTTAAATTCTTCAAATAAGTTAAAGTATATAGAGTGGTTTAGTTTGTGAATATAGGTTGAAATTAAGCTAAAACTAAACTAATTAGACCTAAAAGGTTGTTATTTTTTGAAATAAATCAAAATATATAATGTAGTTTTATTTGTGAATATAGTGTTGAAATTAACTAAAAAAGCTAAATTAATTAGATTTTTAATATTATTAAATTATTAAAATAAGTTAAAATATATAATGTAATTTAGTTGGTAAATATAGTGTTGGAATGAAGTTTAAACTAATCTAATTAGACTTAAAAAACAATTAAGTTCATTAAATATATTAAAATATATAATGGGGTTTAGTTGGTGAATATAGTGTTGGAATTAAGTAAAACCTAAATTTGTTAGACTTAAAAAGTTGTTAAGTTATTTAAATAAGTTAAAATATATAATATGCTTTAGTTGGTGAATATAGTGTTGGAATTAAGCTAAAACTAAATTAATTAGACTTAAAAAGTTGTTAAGTTCTTCAAATATGTTATAATATATATTGTGCTTTAGTTGGTGAATATAGTGTCTGAATTAAGTTAAAAATAAACTAATTAGACTTAAAAAGATGCTAAATTTTCAAATAAGTTAAAATAAATAATGTGGTTTAGTTGGTGAATATAGTTTTGGAATTGAGTTAAGAAGAAACTAATTAGACTTAAAAAGTTGTTAGGTTTATCAAATATATCAAAATATATAATATGGTTTAGTTGGTGAATATAGTGTTGGAATATAGTAAAAACTAAACTAATTAAACTTAAAAAGTTATTAAATTCTTCAAATAAGTTGAAATATATAATGTGGTCTACTTGGTGAATATAGTGTTCAAATTAAGTTAAAACTAAACTAATTAGACTTAAAAAGTTGTTAATTTCTTCAAATGTATTAAAATACAATATGTGGTTTAGTTGGTGAATATAGTATTGGAACTAAGTAAAAACAAAATTACTTAGCCTAAAAAAGTTAAGTTCTTCGACTATGTTAAAATATATAATGTGGTTTAGATGGTGAATATAATGTTGAAATGAAGTTAAACCTAAAGTAATTAGACTTAAAAAGTTGTTAAGTTCTTCAAATAAGTTAAAATATATAATGTGGTTTAGTTGGTGTAACGACCCTTTTGACCTTTTTAAATACTAGAGTTTTTTTTTATTTTACAAAATACTTCCGGTAGATTCTAAATGTGTATTTTGGACTATTAATAACTATATAATTAAATTAGTGGGATATTTTTAATAATTTATTTCGTTGGTCGTTAAAGAAAATATTATTTAAATTTATAGTGGGTCACTTTTACCATTTATTATAATTAGTCCTAATAACAATAATAAACTTAGGGGTTCATATCTTTAGTTAGAAACTTAATAGGAATGGCGGCACAGTCAGTAAGGTTGTGGACGAGTTTTTTAGGTATGTTTAGTATGCATATGTGAATTTGATGAATTGTGTACAAGTGAAAATAATTATTATTAAAATTATATATTATTTGGGAAGAAATGCATTACATAAAATTGTAGTGAATATATGATTAGTTATTTTGTTATTGTGGACAACGTGTAGTGGATAGTTATGGGGTCATGATTGAGAATGTATAAAGGGTGTATATATATATATATATATATATATATATATATATATATATATATATATATATAAATATATATATATATATATATATATATATATATATATAAATATATATATATATATATATTATGTGTGTAATCGATCGGTGAGTTCTAAGGATGTGTTTCTATATGAATATGGTGGGTGTGATGTTTGTTCGTCCGTCTGCACTGGTTATCCATCATTACATATCAATATTTTATTCTCACACTGTAAATTGTATTTTTATATATTAGGATATGCAATTAAATATTAAATATAACATATTATTTAACTACGATTAAAGCTATGTTATTAAGAGAATAAAGACTGAACCTTAGTCTTGAATATACGAAATAAGAGATATGACGTATTAACGGACCTATAGATTATGAACTTGAGTGTAGATTTGTGTTTGATGATTTTTGGTCTAGCTATACATAGAGTAATATGAATTTCTTTCGGCTCGTTAACTTACAATTACGCATATATACTTGATAAATTTGAAAGGTTCAAAGGCATTGAGGAAAAGAAAAGTATTGGAGAAGTAGCTTGCTTGACTTCGGTTCTTCAGTGGAGGTATGTTATGGTTTATGCTATTTGATAGTAAACTCTATATAGTGATTGATATGTATTGAATGATATTGTGAAGTTTTCTATGTACTTGATTGTGTGATTGTGTATTTGTGATTGGTCTGAAATTCTAAGACCGTGAAATTTATATTCTTGAACCCACTTTATCGAAGTGATGCCTTGAATAAAAAAGGCTTGATGAAATATTATCAAAGAAATGAAAAGTGGTGATAATAAATGATAAGTTAGTGGTATTATTTGATCGGAGGGCCACGTTCTAACACGATATAATTGGATCGGAGATTCACATTCCGACATGATATAATTGTATCAGAGTATCCCATTCCGACACAATAATCTTGGATCGGAGTGTCACGTTTCAACATGGTACTTTTGAATCAGTATGTCATGTTCCGACACGATAATATTAAAGGAGAATCACAATAAATTAATGTAATGTACTCAATCTCAAAGAACTCAATTCCCAAAATGGTTTGGTTTGGAGGCATGAGTCCTCATGTGTGATTTCGATATTATTGACTTATTACATACTTACTTTAGTGTTGTTGACACTGTTGATGTTGTTTGTTGCTTATCACCTATTGAGTGTCATAGTTGATTTTATACTATTATTCCTTGTGCATTAATTCTTACTTTGGGTTGGCCGATGAGACCTACTCAGTACATGTTTCCTTCTATTAAGCCCTACTTGTGTTTTTCTTTGTTTTTCATTTATGGAGTGGACCAAGTGTACTGGCAAATTTGACTCCCCCTCAGCTATAGCAAGTCTCGGCATATCAGGTTCAAGGGTGAGCTATTCATTCGAGCTTGAGTTGTACTCTCTCAGTCATTACATGATGTCCTTAGTTTACAGACACAAATTACTTTATTTCATTTATTTTGGTGTCTTTGATACTCTTAGACATAATAGTTGGAAATTAGACGTCTTTATTGTGATGACTTTCAGATTTTGGGAAACGATATTTGATAAGATTTTAAGCTTCCGCATTATGATTGTATCTTATAAGTTGGGGTTAATTGTTGGTTCTCCCACCTAGGCGATTAGGTGTAAAGGCCACTCACGACTTGATTTGGATCGTGAAAAACAGGTATCAGAGCGTTAGGTTCAATGAGCTTATCACACAAGGAAGAGTGTAGTAGAATCTTGCGGAATGGTACGGGGACACCTTTACGTTTTTTAGAGCGGCGATAGGACGTTAGAAAAATTCATTCCTTGTTTCTTTCGTTCTACTACTTGAATCAAGTTTGTAACACCCCATATACAAAACAAACTAAAAACTAGTTTTCGAGAAAATATAAAGGTTCAATCGACGATGGCCATAAACGGACCGTATCTTGACCCACGGTCCGTCCTGCACATCCGTCGATGGAGTCAGAAACCCCAAAATCTTAGCCCACGAAACTTTGACTAAGTGTTGAATGATGGACGGACCTATGGTCCGTAGGTGAGAAAACGGTCCGTTGTCTTTGTCTGTTGATTGACACCCTATTCTCTCACTGTATGATATGAACCACGGATGATAACACGAACCATCGTTCGATCTACAGTTCATAGATCTGACCGTAGGTAGACATTAATAGACAGTTAGGGGGGAAATGCAGTTGGGTCAACTTTTATTAATCAAAACTCTTAGCACAAAATGTGTTAGGTTACCCATGACAGACCCACCGATAGATAGTTGACTGTCTTTCCATGTCCACCGATCTATCTAAAATCAGACCTCCGAGAAAAAAGTTATGCCCGTTTTAGTAATGTAATGTTGAACAGGCCCAACAAAATGGACCCAAACGACGGCCCGTCAGTCCAGGTCTTCGTTTGATCCGACATTAATTAACTCAGAGGTCTTTTGGTCTTTTTCTACTTCGTTCAAACCCTAAGATACATCGTATTGATCCTAAATAATCATATTTTAGTCTGTTTAAACCAAGAAACATAATTAAAACTTACCTAAGTCAAAATTATAAATCAAAACGTAGAAAATTAGAAGCAAGAAAGGAGGAAAAGGTCAAGAACCCAAGTTCAAGAACTCAGCAAGGTTCTAGCAGTTCAAGCCCCAAAACTTAAGTTTTTTTCCGTGTATTTCATAACCAGGTAAATGAGATTTCACTAGTGAGTTCCTTTCACCCATTGGGTTCCTAGTTTTTTATAAGATTCTTGATTCCCGTATCATGATGAGACCTAGGGTTTCTAGAACTTCATGAATTTATTTGTTATATGTTTCAAATAAGATTATCATGTTATTACTTAGACTATTTTATCAATTTTAGAACCCTAGCTATGTATTACTTTAGTTCTTGAATTACACATGCTAGGTAAGATTTTTAGCTACTTCAGATATACATGCCTCAGTTTTTAATGCATAATTACCAGATTAATTGTTGCATTCTCATTTTGCATATTCAATTTTGAGCTAACCAGTATTTACATAACCTCAAAATTAATTAATTAACTAATTTATTTGGAGTAGTATAATACCGAGTTTGACTAAGCCAAGTAGGTTGTAAGTTCCCTCTGTGAGCAGTCAATTTAGTGTTCACGACAACATGTCTTTATGCCTCTAACAGGCTATATTGGGTCCTCTCGATGCGGCGTATACATAGGACTCCAGCTTTAACTCATGTGGTTTTATTATCCGTTATTAATAGCTCCCAGAGTTTAGTAAGAAAATCTCTTACATTGACCATTTATCAGTATATTTAGTATTCGGTTTTGGCATGTTATAAATTGGTCGTTGCATCTAGTTCGCGTAGAATTCATTATATCATATTTAAATTATTATACATGTTTTTGTACTTGTTCAATTATGTTTTTAGTTTAGTTTTATTCTATCCTACATACTCAGTACCTTTCAAGTACTGACGCATACGTGTGCTACATCTTCATTTGATGTAGGTTCAGGTTCTCAACATCCAGATTACGCTTAGATAAATATCCGATATGCAATTCAGTAGATTCAGTGGTGAGTCCTCATTCTCCAAGGACAATAGTCCTGAGTTTCTTTTTAAGTCATTTAGTCATTTAGTTTACGTTTTTTGGTAGATATAGCTAGGGCCTTTCCGAGTATATCTACTCATTTAGAGGCTTTCTTCTGACATAGTTAGTTTTAGCTTAGTAGTGAGTTTATATTTTATTTCTATTAAACTCATCAGTTTTCATATATCTCAGATTTAGCATATGGTTATTTCCATATCTTTTCATTTTAAGAATGATTTAGTTTCCGCAACAATTTATATTCTTTAGTATGCATATGTTTCATGCCAGCAGGGTTAGCTTGGGATTCATTATGGTCCAAGGTGCCATGTCCACGTCTTGGGGATATCTTGGGGCGTGAAAAAATTTAGTATTAGAGCACTTAGTATAAGAGTCCTACGATGTCTTAATAGCCGCACTAAGTATAGTCCTTTTCATAGGTGTGAAGTGCACCACATGTAATTGAAAGGAGGCTATGAAGTATTTTAGGAAAAACTTCAATTTCTTATTACTTTTATCGTGCGTGAGGTATGATTTTATTCCATTATATTTTGATGTTCTACCTTTCATATTATTCCTCCTCGTAGAGCTTAAGCAAGGAATTTGAATGACAGGAATGCGAACGCAGCTTCTCCGGTTCCAGATCAGGAAGTCTCCAATGTTGAGAGCCTGTTTGGCTCAGCTTAAAAACTGGTTAAACTGACTTAAAAGATGGTTTTTGACTTATTTGGCTATTTGACAATACTCAAAATAGCTTATTTTAAGTTGAAAAAAACTTATTTTAAGCCAAAAGATAAAAGCAGGGGTAGAGGTGCTTTTTTTTTCCAGCTTATAAGCTATTTTAAATTGACCACATTTTTACCTTTTTGGCCTTAATATTTTTATACAATCTCCAAATTACCCACATAATCCTAACATCTCTTTCTTCTTTTTTCCCTTTTCACGTGTGGATGATAGACAATTACTATTACTAATGAATGAAATAAAATAAATTTTGAATCTTTCAAGTGATCTATTCAAATTATATATTATTAAAATGGAAACTAAGTTGCACATATAACTTAAATAAAAATTTATATTCCTCTTATAAATAATTGGTGATAATAAAGAAATATGTGATTGATAGACAATTATTATTTCCTATGGATGAAACTAAAACAAAATCTTAAATCGTTCTTTAATCTATTCAAATTATATATTTTTTAAATCTATAATAAGTTTATGTTCCTCTTATAAATAATTTGTGATGAGAAAGAAATATGTGAATGATAGCAAAATATTATTATTTATGGCTGTAAAATATAAATTAATTAACTTTTATTATGTTAACATCTTTTAAGGGTATTTCAGAAATTTTGATTTAAAAAACTGTTTATCAGCACTTATTTGCCAATCACATCAACAATTTTTTTTAACTTCAACACTTTTATCCAAACGCATAACTGCTTATTTTAAAAATAAGTTTCAGCACTTTCAAAAGTACTTTTTAAAGTTGTTTTTACTAAGCCCATCCAAACGGGCCCTGAGTTCAGAAAAAGTATACAGAAGTTGGCTCATAGTATGATAAACCAGAACAATTGGGTTAATGCTGACGTGAATTAAAATGGTGGATCATTAGCATCAAGGGTCTGTTAGTTTGTTAGGATGAATGTTCCTGAATTCTTAGGATCACAAATTAATGAGGATCCACATATATTTTTGGAAGAGATCAATAAGATCTTTGAGGTAATGCAAGTCACTGGGAGTGATCTGTTTGAGATGGCATCAAACCAGTTTAAAGAGGTTTCTCATATCTGGTACACTCAGTGGAAGGAAAATAGGGGTACAGATGCATCTCCTATTACTTGGGATTGCTTTAGTGAGACCTTTCTGGACAGATTTTTCTTAATAGAGTTGAGAGAAGCAAAAGCCCAAGAATTGATGAACTTAAGGCAGGGAAACATAACGGTCCAAGAATATGGGCTGAAATTTAATGAACATTCTAGGTATGCTCCTCACATGGTCGCTTATCCCAAGTGTTAGATGAATAAGTTATTGTGTAGAGTGTCGGATTTTTTAAAAACTGAGTGCCGAAATGCTATGTTACTTGGACGTATGAACATCTCCAGGCTTATGACTCATGCTCAGAAGGGTAAGGGTAATAAGCTTAGGGAACATGCTTAGGAAAATAAGAAGGCTAGGAATGTGAACTATGAGTATTCTCAGCAGACATCGGGTGGTGGAAATTGCTCGCAGTGCTTGCAAAATGTATTAGCTCTTTCGCCTTCATGAGCTAGTGTTCCATTCTCCAAGAACAGGTATGACTAGAAGGGTAGAGCACCATTATCTAAGACTCAAGGAAGTCTTTCATGCACAAATACTTACCCCACTTGCCCCAAGTATGGTAAGATCTATCCGAAAGAGTGTTGCGCATGAAAAGAATGATGATTTTGGTGCGGTCAGTTTGGACAAAGGTTGAGGGATTGTCTTTCTAGATAGGGTTAAGGAGGTGGAAATGGTAAAGCTCCATATAAAACTTCAGCAGCACCAATAAGTCGGTCGACTCAGCAGGGTAACTCATCCGTTACAGGTGGCGGTCAGTGCAAAAAGAGGTTGTATGCTCTTTAGGCTAGCCAAGATCAGGAAGATTTTCCTGATGTAGTCGTTGGTACATTACGAGTCTTTGACTTTAATGTTTATGCATTGTTAGATCCAGGGACACTTTTTATTTTGTAACTCTTTACATAGAAGTCCAATTCAGTGGTTAGTTCAGATTATTATCCAGTGTTTGTGGTTGTTCAGTTATGTTTTTATTTCAGCTTTTTCTATCCTACATGCTCAGTATCTTTCAAGTTCTAACGCATATGTGTGCTACATCTTATCATGATGTAGGTTAAGGTTTTCAGCATCCAGATCACACTTAGATTGATATCCCATCTCCAGTTCAGCAAATTCAGTGGTGAGTCCTCATTCTCTGATGACAATAGTCATGAGTTTCTTTTCAGTATTTTAGTCGTATTGTTTAAATTATTGCTAGACTTAGCTGGGGCTTGTCCCAATATCTCTAGTCGTCTAGAGGCTTACTTCTGACATGGTTAGTTGCAGCTTCGTAGTAAGTTAATATTTTCTTGTATTAAACTCATCAGTTTTCATATATCTTAGATTTAGCATATGGGTATTTCCCCATTTTTTCATTTGAAGTATAATTTAGTTTTCGCAACAGTTTATATTCATTAGTATGCTCATGTTTCATGCCAGCAGGGTTATCTTAAGATCACTTGTGGTCCTAGGTTCTGTGTCTACGTCTCGGGGGTAGCTCGGGGCGTGACACAATTGGTATCTAGATGATACAAATTAGTACCTACATTTCTTCACTCTATTTAAGATATGGTCAATTCTAGAGTGTGAGAAGTTAACATGGCAACACTAGAAAAAAATGTGTCCTTGGAAATGATTTTATTTTCTCGATTGGTTACAGGGCCTTGTAATTACTAGTGATTAATATAATTTTTTTTACTTAGTTCATAGAGTTGAAACCTTCATTTTTCTCAAGTATTTATTATGAAAAAAACTATGCTTTCATTGTGAATTTTTTGATTTACTTCCTAAAATGAACATATCTGAGAGGTTTAGTATTGAGTGTGTGAAATACTAGTTTGGGAAGACACAAAATATGGTGGAGGTAGTGTCAACCCGTAAAGACACTATCTATGACTTAAGGCAACATTTTCTAACTTTTTTATCCAATTATATACCCCATACTTTGAGTGATAGGAGGATAAATGGTTATATGATTATAGAGAAATGAAAATACATGCTGCAGCCTATGAGGTCAAATATAATACATTATCTTGATACGTAACAACAGTTAAGTAGTTTCTTGAAGGACGACTAGATAATGAAGGTAATTACTTTAGAAAATACAATTAGTAAATGCTTAATAATATATTTGGGGTGCTTAATGAATGATTATATTATGTTGCACCAATTGAAGTCAGAATATCTACTATAATTTTATAGATTGAAATATAACACAGAGGGTCATCGATGCTTTCTTGGTTCGAGTTATGAAGTGTGTTACTTTTGTTATTGACCTGATCTAAGAAAGAATGCAAATTTCTTGGGGGTAGACACATAATTAATTTGATAAATGAGTATTTTTAATTATATATTTAAATACTTTAATTTAAATGAGGGGGTATTATTTAATGTAATTCATTTAATTGGTGATTTATAAGACCAATCTGTAATTTATATGACAATCTATATGTTGTGTCCTATATGTAGGAATTACTTATGATTACATCGTTACACTTTTAAATAAATAAAAATATTAAATTGTTTATGGGAAGCACAACACGTTGTATCATAATCCCTACTTTTAAGGTAGGAACTTCAGCACCTGAATTTATGTACTGTGAATGTATTAGGAGAAAAATATTGATTTGACATTAAGTATTATAACAATTGATGGTGTTGCATCGTTATTTAAAATTTGGGGACAAGAACTAGTGGATAATTTATGACCTAATGATGCTAATTAATTTTTGAGAAGTAAAAAGAAAAAAAAGTGGGCATATGATTGCTTATAGCTACTAGCGTGCTATTATGATGTTGGTCATATCTCATCTTAGGCAATTTATAATTTCTTTTTGTAAGTGAAAACAAATAGTTTTGATTTTGATTTACTGGGTACAAATAACGGATTTTTTTGGTGTAAAATTATAATAATTGCTAGTTCATAATATTTTAAATGTAAAAAAATGAAATAGTGTGAAGAATATATAGAGTCTGATAAATAGAGTATAAGTATAATCATATGGTGGATTAGTGATTTTATCTTATGCTTCAAAGAGTAGATTGATACTAGAATGACAAACTCATAGGGAAAGAAAGATCTAGTAAATATACTTAGGTGAAGTAAATTGAAGATTTTAGTAAGAAAGTGCTTATAAAGTTATGTTAGTCTCTTGAACTTGATTGGTGTACCCAAGTTTAAGGCGTCAAGTCGAGAAAAAGATTCACTTTGTGGCGATGACAAGGGATAACTGAGCATGATAGTAAATTTGTGGAGGAATTGTGATTAGGATGAAACAATGTAATTAGGATTCATTCGTTAAATGAATTTTATAAGGTAATAAAGACTTGTGAATATCTAAGGTTTTGATGTTCTACTATTTAGTGAGTAAGATGATTGTATGGTGAGATTTAGGAGATGTTGGGACATTGACTGAATAGAATTTAATGGAGCTAGAGTCATAATAAAAATAAGATAAAATTTGTGGAATCTGTAGACTTCAGAAATAAGTGATAACAAACATATTTTCTCTTTTGCAAGGTCTGAAAATGTATCTTCGAAGGGGTTGAGAATTAGGTTCAAGGATACGTGGTTTTTATCTATTTTTTTGGTTATGGTAATGGTGTAATAATTATATTATATTGATTAAGAACTAATGAATAAGATTTAAGAGAAGAGTGTACCTACGTTCAGCTCAAGTGCGATGATAAGTTCTATTGTGATTCTGAATTTGGTAATGATTACGGTTAAATATTTAACGAATGATATGATATAATCAATGAAGAGGTAATCGATTATCATGAAATGAATCTAGACCGCAGGCGACACAGGCATCCTTGACCTCACAGAGGTCGCAGACAAGCCTACATATGTCATCCTTACTTCATCTAGGTTAATTTTAGTGGAAAATGTTTAAAGTTTTTGTTTCGTAACATGAATGTATGTCATTCTTCTTACATTAATATAAGTTCACCATAAACCATCTAACATGAAGAATATCAAATGAATGAAATTTTTCAATACTGCATTAAGTGTCTACTTGCCAAAATGGCACCAATACAATGTATGATATATAAAACGCTAGTGGAAAATACACCCCTAGCTCAATCCTATATGTAAAATAGAATATAATGGGAAAGCTTCCTCGAATGAATGAGGGACTACCATCTCCGAACGAATTCTCCATGTTCAGATAGCTTCAGCGTCGATCTCTAAGCTCTAACGTCCACCTGTGCCTGCACCTAAAAATGTAGAGTTGTATGGGATTAGTACAAACTTGTACTAAGTATAAGTATATGAAATCACACACCAAGGACATGCATGAGTAAGAATATATCTTTCGTAACAACATGATTTATCGAAAGTCAAGTCAGTGGACTTGCCAAATTGGGATAAGGAAAGTCAGTGGACTTGCCAAAGTTCAATTAGGAAACTTAAAAGGCCTTGCAAAATTTGAGTTAGGAAAGTCAGTGGACTTGCCAAATTAGGTTTAGGAAAGTCATGCCATTAGAGTAACATTCATCATTATACGTATCATATTGCACAAAACAAATCACATCTTACACATAGCACATTACATATTGTATATAGCACATAACATACTACATATCATTCATCATATGCCTTAAGACCTTGGAATCATGGACTTGACATTAAGACTTTCCAAAATAAAGGCTCAACATATGGGAGCTTATCTAGAGAACCTTCTTTAGCAAACACATAGTTTGTTTCATTTATTCATACGTACTTCATTTCCTTCATTCATACGCTACTTTAAACACTAGACATACCTAGAATGAAGTTTAAGAATCCCATCGGGTTTTCTGTGCGATGATCAAGGATAACCTAGTGTCATTACTTCATGTTACGATGGAATTCACGCACACACACTAGATGAATGAAGAACACAAGAACTTTCAAGAGAAAGAGAAAACTCAATATTTCATGGTAACACCCTGTGAGTAAACTTCCACGGCAGTGAGGTATATTTATATTAATAAATCAGAATATTTTTGGTTACAGAGAATAAATTGGAAAACTTAAAATAGTGAATAAATAGGAAAGCCTAAAATAGTGAATAAATAGAAAAACCTAAAATTAATCAGGCTCCACTACCTAACAATTCTCCCACTTGGAGACTGACTCAGTCATCCAAAAAATACATTCTCAAAAAAAAATCTCTCCATTATAAACATACTAACCGCACCGCAACATCTGTAGCAACAACTACAAAAGACCAACCAAGGTTTTACATAACCTCAGTTTCCCAACATCAACACATTTCGTAAACATGTCTTCCGGGTTCTTTGCACCCTTTATCTTTTCCAAGCACATATCACCATCCTCCACTGCCATGCAAGTGAAATGGTATCGCCTTTTGATGTGCTTTGTCTTCGAATGATAGACTGGATTTTTCACAAACGGTATGGCACTCTGGCTCTCTGAGTAAAGAATCTTCTCGCTCTGCTTCTTGCCAAATTCCTCAAGAAAATATGCCAGCCATATAATCTCTTTCCCAGCTTCAGCTATTGCCACATACTAAGCTTCAGTAGATGAAAGAGAAACACACTTCTGAAGATTGGATATCAAACTCACTGTTGTTCCACCTATGGTGTAAATGTACACGGATGTACTCTTTCTAGAGTCAACATCCCCGCCAAGATCAGCATCCACAAAACCCTGTAGAGTCACCTTGACTTTGCCAAAACAAAGTGATGTATTTAATGTACCTCTCAGATATCTCAGAAGCCACTTCACAACTTCCAAATTCTCTTTCCAAGGGGTTCGCCATGTACCTTCTAACAACTCCAACTTCATGTGCTATATCAGGTCTAGTGCAGACCATATCATACATCAAACTACCAACTGCTGAAGCATATGGAATAAGTGCCATGTGATCACGCTCCTCGGCAGTCTTGGGTGACTGCTCCTTTGACAATTTAAAGTAATTTGCCAATAGAGTAGTCCTGGGTTTAGCATCATTAACCTTGAATCTGCTCAACACCTTCTCAATGTACAACTTCTAAGATAGATTTAAAGTGCCAGCAGATCTATCCTGAGAAATCTTCATCCCCAAAATTTGTTTTGCTGGACCCAAATCTTTCATCTCAAACGCTCCAGACAACCTTGTCTTCAAACTGTTAATCTCCCTCATACTAGATCCTTCAATAAACATATCATCCACATACAAGAGTAGAAAGACATATGAATCAGTGTATTTCTTGAAGTAACAACAAGGATCCTTTTCACCTTTGCAGAATCCACTCTTTGTCATAAAGGAGTCAAACTTCTTGTACCACTGCCTTGATGCTTGCTTAAATCCATACAAGATCCTGGTGATCTTGCACACCATGTGTTCCTTGCCTGGAACCACAAATCCTTCCGGTTGCTTTCTATATATCTCTTTGTCCAGATCTCCATGTAAAAATGTTGTTTTTACATCCATTTGCTCTAGATGCAAATTCTCCAATGCAACAACACTCAACATAATTCGAATAGAGGTTAACTTCACAACACGAGAGAATATTTCAGTATAATAAATACCTTTCCTTTGTGAATAACTTCTAACCACTAAACGAGCCTTGAACCTTTTTTTGCCATCTGGTTCAGTCTTGATTCTGAACACCCACTTGTTCAACAAAGCTCTCTTCCCGGCAGGTAGCATAGTGAACACCCATGTGTCTTTCTTCCCAAGTGAACTCGTATCATCATCCATGGCTTGCTCCCACTTGATCGAATCCTCCACCTGTAGGGCCTCATCAAAAGACTCTGGTTCCCCCTTATCAGTCAGCAATAGATAGTGTAATGAAGATGAATACCTATCTGGTGCCCTGATGGATCTGGATGATCTCCTTAACACCTACTCAGGTGTAACTTGCTCCACTTCAGATTCTTCAGTAGGAGTTGGTTGAGTATCTGCTTCGACATCTCTGGGTTTACTCTTCTCCAACTCAACCTCAACTCCCACTTTCTTTGTAATCTCTAGAACTTTCTTCTCTCTGTCCTTTTAAAGGACAGACTCATCAAATGTCACGTCAAAATGTCTCATGATATTTCTGTTCTTGTCATCCCAAAACCTGTAACCAAACCAATCATAAACATAGCATATGAAGTAACACTTCACAGCCTTGGTATCAAGCTTGTCTCTCTTTTCTGGATCAACATGAACATAAGCAGTGCAACGAAAAGTCAAGTGTGAGTACTTGAGTTCTTTTCCTCTCCACACCTTCTCTAGAATCTTGAACCCAAAAGGATCTGATGGTCCCCTGTTGATCATGTATGTAGCTGTGCTCACACCATCCGCCCAAAGTGTTTTGGGCAGCCCAGAGTGTATCCTCATACACCTTGCACGCTCATTCAATGTTTAGTTCATCCTCTCAGCAATCCCATTCTGCCTTGCCTTACCAGGGACTGTTCTCATAAATATGATTCCCTCAGCTGCACAGAATGACTTGAACTCTGATTTGTCATACTCTCCTCCATTATCAGATCTTAGGCATTGGACTTTCAAACTGGGCTGATTCTCAACTTCAGCTTTCCACTTCTTGAAAGTTGCAAGTACATCTGACTTATGCTTCAAGAAGTAAATCCATACCTTCCTGCTGATATCATCAATGCAGGTAACATAGAATCTGGAGATGGTCCCCAAACATCTATATGGACTATTTACAACCGCACATTCTTAGTCTCTCTAGGAGTCTTTGTGAAGCTTACTCTTTTCTGTTTGCCCATAACACAACTGTCGCAAAGACCCATATCAACAGACTTCAAACCCCCTAATGCTCCTTTTGCAACCAACATCTTCATTCCTTGAGTAGTCATGTGTCCAAGTTTGTTGTGCCACATACATGAACCGGAATCACCTTCAACAACAATGGCCAAGTTTATACACCCTGCAGTGGTGTACAAGGTTCCAAATTTTGTGCCACGAGCTACTACCATAGCACCTTTCACGATCTTCCACGAACCTTTCCCAAACATTGCTGCATATCCCGTGCTATTCAACTGACCAATAGAGAGCAGATTTTTCTTGATCTCAGGAATATATCTGACAACTTCCAATGTCCACTGGTTTCCTGAGGTGGTCTTTATGCAAACATCCCCCTTTCTTTGAATCTCTAAGGCATTATTGTTTGCAAGATATACTTTTCTAAAATTTCCAGATTTGGAATTTTGGAACAACTCCTTTCTTGGAGACGAATGGAAAGATGCACAAAAATACAAAATCCATGATTTAACTGGGCTGTTCACACTAAGGATTAGAGTATCCCCAATGTCCTCTACTGAATTTACAGAATCATTGTCATCTCCAAATTTCTGATTCTGTTTCTTCTTTGTCTTTGTTCAGTTTGTCCGAAAGTGCCCTTTTTTTCCACAGTTCCAACAAGTCACGTTTGATCTGTTCAGGGATTTTCCTCGATTGTTTGATTTTGATCGACCATGTTGATTTTAGACTTTAATATTACTTCTCCCCCTTCAATCAACGCTGAGAACACTGCGCGATGAATCTCCCACTTCCCATATGCGAATACTTTCGCTAAGAACAACATCACAGGTTTCATCAAACTTCAGTTTCTCAGATACACAGAAACTTCTAATCGCAGAAACAACAGTATCCCAATACTCGGGCAGAGAATACGTCAAAATCAATGCCTTAATTTAATCTTTGAAATTAATATCAAAAGAATTTATTTGACTCACAATCATATTGAACTCGTTTCTATGATCAGAAATAGATCCAGTTTCAGACATCTGTAAATTTAACAATCTATACATAAAATATACCTTGTTTATAGCTGATGGTCTTTCATACATGTTTGACAGTGCCTTCAATAGACCGGAAGTAGTCTTCTCCTTCACGATGTTGAACGCCACGTTTCTTGACAAAGTCAACCGGATCAACCCTAGAGCCTGGCGCTCATTAAGTTTCCACTTCTCCTCCGTCATGGATTCCGGCTTCACCCCGGTCAACGGTTCTTGAGGATCTTTCTGGTACAGATAATCTTCAATCTGCATCTTCCAGAAACTGAATCGGATCCATCAAACTTCTCCATTCCAATCTTCGAACTATCCATCTTTAGTTATTGTGTTGAATCTCTTTTGCTCTGATACTAGTTGTTAGGATCGATTCACGCACACACACTAGATGAATGATGAACACAAGAACTTTCAAGAGAATGAGATAAGAGATCTAGAGAGAGAAAGAGAAAACTCAATATTTCGTGGTAACATTACGTGAGTAAACTTCCATGGCGGTGAGGTATATTTATATTAATAAATCAGAGTATTTTTGGTTATACAGAATAAATAGGAAAACCTAAAATAGAGAATAAATAGGAAAGCATAAAATAGAGAATAAATAGGGAAACCTAAAATTAATCAGGCTCCACTACCTAACACTTCAGTCTAGCTCACATCTTGATTATCCTATCCTGACATCTTTTGTATCGTTTATATCAATTTTGTGCATCATTTGAGGCTGGCTTCGTTCATTCATTTAGGAACTTTAACTTTAACTGACATAGATCATGTGAGCATCATGAAATCTAGTGTCTTCCCCACACCGAAAAGAGGTGGAATCACCGGCCAAAGTGATCCAAAACATGCTAACATAAATAGGGAATTGAACCCTTCTAGATCCCTATATTGGCAGTATAGGTTCAAAGAGTAGGAGATATAAGGAGACCTATACCAGGCATGGGGTACAGTCTCATCTCATGAGAGTTACGTAAACCTCCGCCCTTCCAGAAAGTAGGCATCACCGATCATAGCTAGTCTATCGGTGCTCAATATAAAGTTCCATTAAATTCAACTCATACGTCATGGAAGCTTGCTTCAAGTATGAGGACATCATAGCTCAATATATGATTTCTCATCTCTTAATTAGTATTAAGGATATTATTCTCAATATTTTCATTATATTGTTCATATAGACTACTGTCTTCATCAACTTTACACTCTCATAGCTGTATACATTTTTGTAACATTCACTTAGGCTGATTCGAGATTGCTATCATCATTTATATTAGTCTCTTATCATGTTGCTACCACATTCATTAAATTTAGCACATTTACTCTTTATAATTACTCACCCCTTTTTACGTGAATTTTCATTTAATCATATGCCAATGCACTTGGCAATTTATTGTGTTTCACACTCTTACTTGACCCTTCTAGGTTTTTATCATTTCGTTACAAACATCTGAAATTCACTTACTTTACACGTATGCTAGACTTATGGGTCTATACATCCAAGCCATAAGGCTTCTGTCATTGTTCGTTTAAGTAATTCATATCTTACTAAGATTATGTGGTACACGACTTATACATCTAGTAAGTATGCCAAGATATCGATTTCAATCTATGTAGGCAACATTATTTTTAAAAATTTATTCACGTATGACTTATTTATTAATACAAAATTTGGGCAAGGGAGTCCGATTTTGAATCCCTTTAACAACACTTACGTTTTTATTTATTTTGGTTTGATCCACACAGTTTGGCTACCCAAGATTGATCCCCAATGCCTTCATTTCATTTTCTCCTTGATTTCTATCTTTATTTGTTATTCATTTATACTGAGAGGATGTGGGATTGAACCCCCACAACCTCATTTCCTTTTATTTTCTTTTCTTTTAATTCTCTCTTTCTTTACCGAGAGGGTAAGGGAACAAACCCCCGCAGTCCCACTTTAATTTTCTCTGTAAATTCCTTTTATTATGCCTAGAGGTCATGGGTTCAATTCCCACACGCCTCACCCTTTTAGTTTTCTTTTAATTTCTCCTTAAATCTGACTGAGAGGTGGTGGGTTCGATCCCACTCATCTCATTTATTATTTTTAGTATTTCATTTTCCGTCAAGGTGACGGGTTCGAATCCCCCTTGCAACATTCTTTTTAACTTACATTATTTCTATGACTTTTAACATGGTGAGGTTATGGGTTCAATCCTCAGTAACCTCACATATTTTTCTTCATTTTTCATAAGATGTTAATTGACTTAGCTTGACCGAAACTAACATCAATGTGCTGGAATTTTGATCACAATCTTGTAGCCTATTTTCTCACCTCTTTCACGTTAAATGTGTATACGTTTGGAGTAGTTTTTAGTTAGTTCATTAGGTGCATTTTCAAGATCACATTCGATAAGAGTTTGCACTCAAATCAGCATTTTTACATCACTTATGAACATCACGATTTAAACAACTTTCTGCACATAAAATACAACCATAAACATGTCATTTTCATTCTCTAATCCCTGTCAAAAAGTCACGGCTACACATTGCAAACACGTAAAAACATATTTTTGAAAAACATAGGTTATCAGTCATACGATTCCAAACATACCTTCATGAATATATTCATCACACAAACACATTACATGCCTAATATCTACAAGCAGACATACCAACCTACAACCATCGATAAGAGTTAGTGATAGGGACATGCAATGGGGAAACAGTCCTAGTTTTTGCATTAGAATCGGCTGAATCTAGGGTTCTTTTGGTAAAGTGACCAAGATTAAGAAATCCCATAACTTTTCTGTCGTTCAAAACCTTAAAATTGCTTCCCAAGACCTTCTCCAAAATCATGTACAATTCCCCGCAACTTACACACCAATTCGACGGAAAAACTTCCCTTTTAGCCTTAAGACTTTTCTTATGTTTTGATTATATTTTTTTTGTGTGAGTTCTTCAAGTGTGAAGAACTTTAGTAATTTTTCTGCTTTAGTACTCTTATTTGGCGTGAGACAGATGAGCGTGAGAGAGTAGTTTAGGATTAGGAGTTTTTGTTTGGGGATTAGTCAAACTAGGACTCCTTATTAATTTAAAAAAGAAAAAATGATTTAATTAGCTTAGTGAAATGACCATAAAGCCCTTAAAAAGTAGATTATAAACCTCAAATTAAATAGATTTAGTTGAAGCTTCCATTGGGGTTCGAATGAAACTACAGACTATCAAGCGTAATGCCAGTAAGATCATATCATAATTACTATCCACAAACAGGCAATAGCAACAAAGAACGGAGAGATAAGGAAACTTAGACTTGTGAGTAGGAAGTATAACCTCAAGAGCTGAAACGATGAGGGTAGCGGGATCTCATATCGGCCTCGGCCCCCCACATAGCACCCTCAACAAGATGATTTCTCCACAATGCCTTCATTGTGTCAATCTCCTTGTTCCTTAGCCGCTTGAACTGTCTGTCTAAAATCTCAGTACGTACCTCCTCATAAGACAAGTCTTCATCGACCCCAAACCTTGAACAGGAAGAATCAATGTTGGATCACCTAGGCACTTCTTTAACATAGAGACATGAAAAAATGGATGAACAGAAGATAGCTCTGGAGTCAATGCCAACTCATAGGCCAGCTCACCCACACGTTGTAGGATCTCATATTGCCCAATATACCTCAGAATCAAATTCCCCTTCCTGCCAAACCTCATCACCCCCTTCATAGTTGATATCGTCATATTGACCTGGTCCCAACATCAAACTTTAAGGGCCATTTTCTGTTGTCTACATAAGACTTCTGTCGATTGTAAGCAGTAGCCAACCTGTCCCTAATCACCCTGACCTTCACTAATGCCTCATGAATGATTTCTAGAGCCAAGATGGATGACTCTCCAACCTCGAACCATCAAAGTGGATGACTCGCCTCACATGGTGCCATGCCAATTTTGGAGTGATAACTATTATCATACGAGAACTCTATCAAAGGCAGATGGTCGTCCCAAATACCCTTGGAGTCAATCATACATGCCCGAAGATGTCTTCCAATGTCTGAATGGTACGCTCCGCCTGCCCATCAGTCTGAGGATGAAAGGTAGTTCTAAGCTTCACCTATGGGCTAAGGTATTCTTGAAGGATCTCCAGAAATGTGAAGTGAACTGAGCTCCTCAATCAGAAATGATAGAGAAAACGAATCACATGCATTCTCACAATCTCATCAATGTAGAGTCTCGAATAATCCTCAAATCTGTAAGTAGCTTCACAGGGATAAAGTGATCAGACTTAGTCATCCTCTCAACAATAACCTATATGGAGTCATGTTGTCGCTTAGTCTTCAAAATACCAACCACAAAGTCCATATTAATGTCCTCCCACTTCCAAGTCGGAACCTCAATAATCTGAGTAGGACCTCCAAGCTTAAGTTATTCCACCTTAACCTATTAAAAATTAAGACACTTGCCCACATATTCTGCAATGTCCTTCTTCATGCCATCCCACCAATTGATCTTCTTAATATCATGATACATCTTGGTCGAACCTAGACATATGAAACATCTGGAACCATGGGCCTCTGCATTGACCCTAGTCTGCAAATCATCCATATCTGGTACTCACATCCTCTCATGGTACCTATGTATGCCATCACCTCCCAAAACAAAGGACTTATTCATCTTTATCAGCACTGAGTCCTTTAACTACATTAAAATATGATCAAGATACTGAACGTTCGTGACTTCAACTACCAAGGACGATTTAGAACTAGGATGAACTGAAACACCCCCACTAGAAGAGTCAACCAAGTGTACACCCACTCTGTCCAGTCTGTGTACATCTTTTACCAACTCCTTCTTCCCATCCTCAACGTGGGCTGTACTTCCTATGCTCATCCTGCTCGAAGCATCAGCTATAACATTAGCCTTACCTTGATGGTAGTGAACATTTATGTCATAGTCATTCAACAACTCCAACTATCTCTGCTGACGTATATTTAACTCTCTCTGTGTGAACACATACTGGAGACTCTTGTGGTGTGTGAACACATCCACGTGCACTCCGTAAAAGTAATGCCTCCATTATTTAAATACAAAGACCACAACTTTCAACTCCAGGTCATGAGTGGGATAATTTTTCTCGTGAAACATGAGTTGTCTAGACGCATAAGCTATCACCTTACCACCCTGCATAAGAACACAACCCAAACCAACCGTAGATGCATGTAATTCTCACCATACTTAGGCAAAGTAAGAATCGGGGGTGAAGTGAGTCTGTCCTTGAGCCCCTGGAAACTATCTTCACAAGTCTCTACCAATTCAAACTTGACCTTCTTCTTAGGAAAAGCTGTCAATAGGGAAGCAATGGAAGAAAATCTCTCCACGAACCTGCGGTAGTAATAAGCCAATCCCAAGAAGCTATGAATATTTGTGGGAGTAAGAGGTTTTGGCCAGTTCTTAACAGCCTCAGTCTTCTTGGAGTCCACCTCCACACCCTGATAGGACACAACATGACACAGGATGGTCACTAATCTAAGCTAGAATTCACACTTGCTGAATTTGACATGCATCTGATGTTGTCTAAGTACATAAAAGGTTAGTCTCAAAATGTTGTTTATGCTCTTCCTTGGTCTTAGAGTAGTTGAGAATGTCATCAATGAATACTATGACGAAAGAGTCAAGGTATTCATGGAAGACCCTATTCATAAGATTCATAAATGTAGAAGGTGCATTAGTGAGACAAAATTACATAACTAGGAACTTTTAGTGACCGCAACGGGTACGAAAGGTTGTCTTTGGGATATCTCCATCCCTAACCTTGAGTTGATAGTACCCTTAACGAAGATCAATCTTCGAGAAGAAACTAGACCCTTGGAGTTGGTCAAACAAGTCATCTATTTTGGAAAGTGGATACTAATTCTTGATAGTGACTTTGTTGAGCTTCCGATAATCGATACACATCCTAAGGGTTCAATCTTTCATTTTCACAAACAACACTTGGGCACCTCAACGGGATATGATCGGCTGAATGAAACCCTTATCAGTAAGATCTTTTAACTATAGCTTGAACTCTTTGAGTTCAGCTGGAGCCATTCTGTAAGGATGAATAGAAATTGATTTAGGATTGTTTTCTAAGTCGATACCAAATTCAATCTCTCGAGGGGGAGGAACTCCATACATATCATCAGGAAATACATATTGTAACTCATTTAGTACATGCACTGAGTCAATGGAAGGAAGGTCACGATGTAAATCATTAACACTCACAAGATGACATAATAACCCCTTAGACATCATTTTATTGGCCTTTTTTTTGATTGAACGACCCTTGTGGTGGGTCAGGGGCTTAGCAACACCCCCAGGCCTTAACATTCATAAAAGAAAATTTACATGAAGGGGGACTTAAAGCCTTACCTTCTATCATTTGGTAGGTTATGAATAGATTACTCTACTAAGAGTAATTTATTCTACCTTTATACAATAAGATGCACTTAAAAGAAAAATACCTAGAGAGTACTCCTCCCTTAATACATTTATCTAGTAATGCATAAACTAGGGAGACTCTCCCTTTACATGTTTAAGATAAAGTTGAGTAAACTAATTCAACTAACTATTTCTAGTTAAAGAACAAATTTACATGCCAAATGAAATTTTTAACAATTAATATGTATATTGATTATTATGGTGGAAATTTGATTGACTTGATCTTCCTTCTTCTGAAGTTGTATATATCCATCTTCTCCAACATATAGCTTCCTCTAATTGTCCCCTTTAATTGTTGTGGAGTATAAAAATGTTGTGGAATGTCTATCGTGTGGCTCCACTTTGCTAGTAAATCTGCAGTGTTATTAGCTTCTCTATAAATGTGTTTGCAATGAAAATACTGAAGTTTACTTATTGTTTGAAGTAGTTGTTGGACAGTTTGTTGACATCTCCATGGAGGTTTGATTATGTTGTTGATCCATTGACAAATCATTTCTGAATCCACCTCCAGCTCTATGTTTTTGTATCCATGTTGTTCACACCATTCTATCCCAAAAGTTGCTGCTTTTAACTCTGCAAAATTATTAGTACCTACACCAAATGGAACTGAAAATGCATATATTAATTTCCCCTGGTGATCTCTAAGAACACCACCTCCACCTATCTTACCATTATCAGCTAAGGCACTACCATCAGTGTTAAGTTTATAAATATATTGTTTTGGTTTAATCCATCTAACCATGATTACTTAATAATGGTGTTTACACTGTTCCACAATATTAATCAAACTCTCCCAATTAGACTGCCATGGTATATTAGGAAAAGTTAACTTTACTACCTGCATTGTTTCTTTAAAAATACCATACTTAACCTTTTGTATACTGGATTGCTTGCCTCCATATTTCACTGCGCACCTGTTTTTCCAAAGATTCCAACAAATAAAATTAGGTAAAATATGAATTAATAATTTATGTACCTCATTATAAGTAGGTAGATTCCTCCACTGAATAAGTTGGCTTCTTAAGGTTGTATTAGCATGGATTAAACCAACACTTGATGAATGATATTTCCAGATGTGTTTAGCAAAATTTCCTGTGACTAAAATATGATTAATATCATCCTTCCCTTTCTTATAACAACAATAACAGTCCATTTCTTCTCTTCCAAATTTCAGCATACTTTCATTTGTAGGGAGTTTACTCCTCAAAGCTCTCCAAATAAAGAAGGATACTTTGAAGGGTATTTGCTTAGTCCAGACTATCTTATTAATAGGATCTTTGTTGTGTTTCTTCCTAATAATTTCCCATGCTGAGGATATAGAAAACTTTCCAGAATCTGCAGGACTCCATATAGCTGAATCTTCACTACCTTCTTGATAATTAAAATTTGTTTGCAAAATATTGAGGACCAACTATGCTGGAACATGTTGTCTTACCAAACTCTCATTCCAACTACCATCAGTTAGATAATCTTTTACCTTTCTATTATTCAAACTGGATATATTTTCACATTCATTGGCCATGGCTCCACTCCCTAACCAATTATCCCACTAGAAATGACAATTACCAGAATTAACATTCCATTTAATAAGTGATTCAACTTCTAGTCTGTTCCTTGTTAAATACCTCCATACTAGAGAATCTCCAGTGTCATACTTTTTAGCCACTGGATTTGCTCTTTGGCAGTATTTTGCCATTAAAAATTGACTCCAAAGAGATTTCTTAGTTCTGAATTCCCACCACTGTTTATACTGAAAGGCTTTACAAACATCATCTAAAAGTCTTACTCCAATACCACCTTCATTAGTTGGATATGCCAAAGTATCCCATGAAGCCCAATGGTACTTTTTGCCTTCATTATCCAAACCCCAAAAGAAGTCAGCAATTACTTTCTTAATATGAGATAAAGTAGTCTTTGGAGGGGACATAGTTGCTATAGTATGTATAGGAATAGATTGCAAAGCGTAGACCCTGGATAAGGTAAAGCATAAACAGAAGTTTAGAATACTTGCAACATACCTATAACCACATCAGCAGACTTGTCGTGCTCCTCCCTGCCCTTCATGGCGTAGAATCTATTCCTCTTAGGATGTTCGACTGCTGCTACACCCTGTGAATTAGGCCTAGGATGAGCATTACCTCCAGTAGAACCCCTGTTTTCTAGGCACTCCTTAACCGTGTGCCCACTTTTACCGCAACTGAAGCATGCGTTAGTGCCCTATCTTTACTCTCTACTGTGAGCACGTCCACACTTAGCACAGTCCTTTCAGGGATGCTGCATCTCACCTCCATTTCCCTTCTTGGGCTCGGGTCTTCCTCCTCTAGGTGTTGTACTCCTTTTAAACTTAGAGTTCCCTGAATTGCGTTGCCCCTTTTTAAATCTGGGCTGCTCATGGATGCAAAAGTTGTTCCTGTTTCCCCCATTTCTAGGACGTGCCTGATCATGAGGCTTAGGCTTCCTAGCATCACATATGGCTCTCATTTTTTGGTTGTCCTCTATCTGCTGGATATGCACCATCATCATGGAGAGGTCCATGTTATTGTGGAGTATTGCAGATCGACACTTCTCCAGATCGCCGGTGATTCATGTTAGGAACCTACTATTCTTATCCCTGCTCTTAGATACAAGTGAAGTAGCCTACCTGGATAGTTTAAAAAACTTCAGGGAATACTCCGTTACTTTTATTTATCCCTGCTTAAGGTTGATAAACTCCTCAACCTTGGCCTCCCTCATCTCCCTGGGGAAGAATCTCTCCAGGAAGGCTGTCCTAAACAGCTCACAATTGATCGGAATTCCACCCAATGCTCGGCTATCCTGACACATCTTTCTTAAACTCTGTGCAACATCCTTAAGCTAATAGAAAGCCAACTCTACTTACTCTGTATTTGTGACCCAATAACTACCAACATCTTAAGCACTTCATCCTCGTGAAGTCTCGCAGCTTGTCAGCCATGCAACAGATGCCCACACCTCCGCATCAGTGAGCCCAGCAAGGTTAACCAACATAGCCATTCCTTTAACAGGAGCATGGGGTGGAACCTGATTCTCCCTACCAGCTTCTCCTCCACTTATCTGACCAATGGTTCTCGTAGTATTCATTCTCTGAAAACAATAAGGATTCATGTTACACATGCTCATAACATCAAGATATCATACATTATGAAAAGGCATGATGAAATCTGAATAAGAGAAATTTTTCTATGCATCATGCTGTCTCTAATTCAGGATAGTGATTCACTTAACTACCATGACTTAAAAACTACTCAATGTGGTTGATATACACTTAATATCATCGAAATTTAACCAAATACTCCGATACCAACTTTGTCACGATCGGAATCAAGACCCCAGACGAGATCAACATTATTGACCTCTCATAGGTCGCACACAAGTCTACATACGTCATCCTTACTTCATCTAGGTTAAATTTAGCAGAAAATTTATACTTTTTGTTTCTTAACATACATGTAAGTCATCCTACTTAAATTCATATACGTTCACCATCAACCATCTAATATTAAGAACATTAAATGAAAGAAATAGTTCAATACTACATTAAGTGTATACTTGCCAAAATGTCACCAAATACAATGTCTGAAATAAAATGGGAAAGAAACGCTAGTGGAGCATACTCTACTAGCTCAATCCAATGAATAAGCTTGAATATAATAGGCAAGCATCCTCGAATGCATGAGGGCCTGCCAAGTCCGGATGAATGCTTCACGTCTGGATAGATTCAGCTTTGATTTGTAAGCTCGAACGTCCATTAGTACCTACACCAAAAAATGTAGAGTTGCATGGGATTAGTACACACTTGTACAAAGTATGGTTAGATGTAAGAACACACCGAAAACATGCATAAGTAAGACTACCTTTTTCGTATTAACATCTATGGAAAGTGAAGTCAGTGAACTTGTCAAATTGGGATTAGGAAAGTCAGTTGACTTGCCAAATTTGAATTAGGAAAGTCTAGGGACCTTCCAAATTTGAATTAGGGAAGTAAGGGGACTTGCCAAATTGGAATTAGGAAAGTTAGTGGACTTGCAAAATTTGAATTAGAAAACTCAGGGGACTTGCCAAATTTTAATTAGGGAAGTCAGGGGACCTGCCAAATTTGGTTTAGGAAAGTCATGTCGTGAGAGTAACATGCATCATCATATGTATCATATTGTACACATCACATGACATCTTACACATAACATGTAACATATTGCATATAACACATAACATATTTCATATCATTCGTTCATATGCCATGAGACGTTGGAATGGTGGACATGACATTAAGACTTCCAAAAATAGGGCTCAACATATGGGACCTCAACTAGGGAGTCTTCTTTAGAAAACATAGAGTCTCGTTCATTCATTCATACATACTTCATTTTATTCATTCATAAGCTAGCGTAAACGCTAGCCATACCTAGGATGTAGTTCAAGACTCTCATTGGGTTTTTTGTGAAATCATTAAGAATAGCCTAGTGTCATTACTTGAGTCTAGCTCACCTCTTGATTATGCTATGCTAACACCGTTATATAGTTCATATTAAACATGAGCATCATTTGAGGCTGGCCTCATTCATTCATTTAGGAACATTAACTTTAACCAATGTCGCGCCTCATTTTCTTGCGAAACGGGTTGTTGTGCATGTCCTAACATCTCTTTTGAGATTTTGAGTTTGGACTCACCACCTAACGAATTAAGGCGCGTTAGGAAACCTATCTAACCTAACTAAGTCTAGTTAAGGTCAACGAGCCAGAGATCAGGGTATGGTTTCAAATTACCTCAAGGGGAAGGTGCTCGGCATCCCTCGAGGTCCACAAACGTGGGCCCCGACTGTATCTCATGCAATCTATGTGTGGGTCACAAGTAGCAATTAATGTTACTTCATTTATTAATTTTTTTAAGTAGAATGTTTGCTAGGAGATAAGAAATTTGAAAAATTAAATTTTTTTATTATTTTAGTTTATTAGCTAAGCATGTTATTTAGGAATGGGAGACTAAGTGATAAAATATTAATCAAATTGAGAAATAAATTTATTATTTTTTAATTAATTATTTAAGAATGTAAAACTAACTAATAGCAATAGATAAAATATGAAATAAAAATTTAAAGATAAGCGAGAGGATAAAAAAAAGGGACAAATAAATAAGCAAATAAATTTATTTTTACTTTTACCCTACTCATAATAAAAATAATTATTAAACAAGTAAAAGGGTAAAAAGGGAAAGGAGACTCAAAAGAGACTTTTTTTGGATCAACATTGGACATTTACTTTATTTTCCGATAGTCTTCCATATAGGGGCAGACAAAACCAAAGTTTGTCTTTCACGCATGAGTCGATGTCATCATCACCATAGGGCAAACTACCCCTATCCCACCACCACATACATTTTCTACCTAAAAGGTGCTTAATCTTCCTAATTAAATGTCCAAGAGGCATTGGACTCTTAAAAGGTGGGCTTAGACAAAATAGAATATAAAGCCCTCCTAGACACCAAGCCAAACAAATAAGACAAACAAAACGGTCATTATAGCTATATAAGTCTCAATTTGGCCTCTAAATTCGAATAAGACATGCTTGCAAACAACATATAATTGTGAAATCTTTCATTCTAAGTGTGTGAAGTTACAAACAGACAAAATTACAGCAACAATTTAATTATGACGAGGCAAATATGATAACATGGATGCAAATTTTAGTATTGAACTTGTTTTAGGGTGACAAATGATTAATGACATAATAGCTTTTGTTTGATTTCCATGTATAGAAAAGGATGTGATTACAGATACACTATTAAAAATAGTAGTCAAATTAATTATTAAGGTAGAAAACAATATTTTATAGAAAAAAACATAATTTGTTTATGTCACGACCCAAACTGGGTTGCAACTGGCACCCACAATTACCCTCCTATGTGAGCGAACCAACAAATCTAACCTTAACATTTCAATATAATACCAACAGAAAGTAATGCGGAAGACTTAAACTCATTAAATAAAGACCAATTCATTAACTTCTAAAATTCAACATCTATTATTTCCCAAAATCTGGAAGTCATCATCACAAGAACATCTACGATCAAATGACTAAACTAAGAGTATTCTAAAAGCTAAAAATACATAAGAAGCTAGTCCATGCTGGAAGATCAAGGCATCAAGACTTGAAGAAGAAGATCCAGTCCAAGCTAGAAGCATTATCTCACCCTGAATTTCCAATGTAGTAAGACTGGCTTGAATTACTGTTGAATTAAAGACGATGGCACGTTTGCTGCACTCCACAAATAAACAAGAAGAAAACATAAAAGTAGGGGTCAGTACAAAACACGGGTACTGAGTAGATATCATCGGCCAACTAAAAATAGAAAACAATATATACCAAGTAATATCATAAAATCAACTATGATACTCAACATGTAGCAACAACAAGCACTATATCATTAACAATTACCATCAAGTCCACACATGAGGACTCAAGCCTCAATACCATACTCATCTTGTGTCGGCACGTGACACTCCGCTCCCTCATATTCATTAATCCTCTTGTGTCGGTACGTGACACTCCGATCCTCGAAATCTATGTGTCGATTCGTGACACCCGATCCCCTAAATCTACGTGTCGGTTCATGACACCCGATCCCCTAAATCTACGTGTCGTATCGTGACACCCGATCCCCTAAATCTACGTGTCGGTTTGTGACACCCAATCCCCTAATTCTACGGGTCGGTTCGTGACACCCGATCCCCTAATTCTACGTGTCGGTTCGTGTCACCCGATCCACTAATTCTACGTGTCGGTTCGTGACACCCGATCCCCTAATCTCATTCTATCAACTCATCAAGCCTTCTCCCTTACCAAGACATCATCAATCTCATCAAAAGGTTCATCAAGCCTTCTCCCTTACAAAGGCATCATCATTAAAAATAGATTAGGTTTTTATCAAGATTTGGGATTCAATAACTTCATCATGCATAATATAATCACAATTATATAATCACGTTCATGCATGCATACAATTAAGCACATAGCAGGGTTTACAATACTATCAATATATATCATTCTCTATTAAGAGTTTACAATGAAAGCATGAAAAACCATAACCTACCTCCACCGAAGACTAGTGATCAACAAGCTATCTTCTCAAAATCCTTGCTATCCTCTTCTTTTCTCTCTCTCTCTACTCGTTCTCTTTCTTTTTTTGTCTCTCCTTGTTCTTTCTATTTTTCTTATTCAAACCCTCTTTCTTTTACCCTAATGAACATATAATTAAGAATAAAAGATGGCAATAATGCCCCACTAATTAACTTAAGGTTACCTCTATTAACCCCCATGTAATTAGACTTATTAACATTAACCCACTAACTTTATAATTATGGCAAGAATAGTCAAAAACGTCCCTTAAAACGTATGAAGAAATCCGACCCAGACTGGGATTTGCGCAACCTGTGACGGGCCGTCGTGCCTGCGATGGTCCGTCCTGCAGGTCGTCGCAAAGTTCAGAGACCCAAATTTCCACCAAGGGTCTATGTCAGTCCGTCACAGCTGTGACGGTCCGTCCTGCCATTTCGTTACGAAGTTCAGAGAGTCGATTTTCAGTACCCAATTTTCAGTTTTTCTAAGTGTTTTGAAACGAGACCCTGCGACGGTCTGTCGTGCCCATGACGGTCCGTCGTTGGGTCCGTCGCCTCACCCTATTTTTCCAGAATAAAATCTGCTGCTCAAAACGACTAAACTGGTCGTTACAATAGATACCAATTTACCCATAGTTCGTCCCTGAACGATCAAAAGAAGGAAAACAAGGGCGAAAAGGAGTACCTGAATCTGTAAACAGATGTGGGTATTTTTCTCGCATATCCGCCTCCTTCTCCCAAGTGGCTTCTTAAACGGGTCGATTCTTCCATTGCACCTTGATGGATGCAATCTCTCTTGACCTCAACTTGCGAACTTTTTTATCTAAAATAGCAACAGGCTCCTCCTCATAAGACAAGTTCTCATCAAGAAAAACTGAATCCCAGCGAATAATGTAGTTTCCATCCCCATGGTATCTTTTCAACATCGACACATGGAATACCGGATGTGCTCCGGACAGCCCTGGAGGCAAGGCTAACTCATAAGCCACCTCTCCTACTCGCTTGAGTACTTCAAATGGTCCAATGTACCTTGGACTTAGTTTACCCCTTTTACCAAACCGCATCACCCCTTTCATTGGTGAAACTTTCAACAAGACTTGTTCACCCTCCATGAACTCTAAGTCTCTAACCTTTCGATCTGCATATTCTTTTTGTCTACTTTGCGCCGCTAGAAGCTTTTCTTGAATAGACTTCACTTTCTCTATCGAATCCTTCAAAAGGTCAGTACCCCAAGGCCTAACCTCAAATGCATCAAACCAACCAATGGGAGACCTACATCTCCTACCATACAATGCTTCAAATGGAGCCATATAATTGCTTGGGTGATAGCTATTATTGTATGAAAACTCTGCTAAGGGTAGGAAGCTATCCCAATGGCCACCAAACTCTATCACACATGCACGAAGCATATCTTCCAACACTTGAATCGTTCTCTCAGACTGACCATCGGTCTGAGGATGGAACGCAGTACTAAGGTCCAACCTAGTACCCAATTCCGCATGCAATGTTTTTGAAAACTTAGAAGTAAACTGCGTACCTCTATTTGATATGATGGATAGTGGAACCCCATTACATCGCACCACTTCCGAGATGTAAAGTTTGGCTAACTTCTCTGCATTGTAAGTCACCTTGACCGGAATGAAGTGAGCATACTTAGTTAACCTATCAACAATTACCCAAACAGAATCAAACTTTCCCAATATCTTGGGAAGACCAACCACAAAGTCCATTGCAATTCTCTCCCACTTCCATTCAGGAATGGGCATTCTCTTAAGTGTTCCTCCGAGCCTCTGGTGTTCATACTTTACTTGTTGACAGTTTAGACACTTGGCAATAAAGTCAACAATATCACGCTTTATTCTACTCCACCAAAAGTGTTGCTTTAGGTCACGATACATCTTGGTTGCACCCGGATGTATAGAATACCTTGAACTATTAGCCTCTATCATAATAGTGTTGATCAAATCATCGACGCGGGGTACGCATACCCTTCCCTTGATCCTCAAAACACCTTCCTCATCAATTTGTGCTTCCTTAGCTTCTCCTCGCAATACCTTATCTTGAATTCTGTGCAGTTTCTCATCATCAGACTGTCTTCCCTTAATCTTGTCAAGAAAAGAAGATCTTGCCTCCACAGAAGCCAACAATCCTCCCTTCACATTTACTTCTAATCTCATCAAGTCATTAGCTAGAGTCTGAACCTCTCTAGCTAGTGGGCGTCTAGAATCTTGCAAGTGAGCTAGACTTCCCATGCTTCCCGCCTTTCTACTTAGAACATCCACTACAACATTCGCCTTCCCCGGATGATACAAAATAGTGATGTTGTAGTCCATCAGTAGTTCCATCCATCTCCTCAGCCTCAAGTTCAAATCTTTCTGAGTAAAGATATACTGAAGGCTATGATGATCCGTGTAGACCTCACACTTAACCCCATATAAATAGTGTCTCCATTGCTTTAATGCAAACACTACCGCAGCCAATTCAAAATCATGAGTTGGATAGGTACGTTCATGCACTTTTAATTGTCTTGAAGCATAAGCATCACATTCTTCTCTTGCATTAGCACTGCACCCAAACCCGAATAGGATGCATCACAATAAACAATGAATTTCTTACCCTCTACTGGCAAGGTAAGGATAGGTGCGGTAGTCAACAAAGTCTTGAGCTTCTGAAAGCTTTCCTCACATTCGTCCGACCATACAAATGGAACATTCTGCTTAGTCAAGTTCATTAATTGGGAAGCAATAGAAGAGAATCCCTTGACAAATCGACAGTAGTAGCTAGCTAACCCAACAAAGCTCCTTATTTCTAACACATTAGTAGGTCTTACCCAATTCTTCACTATCTCAATCTTAGAAGGATCCACCATCACTCCATCCTTAGAAACCACGTGCCCCAAGAAGGACACTGCATCTAGCCAAAACTCACACTTAGAGAACTTGGCATAAAGCTTTTTCTCCCTCAATATTTCCAATACCATTCTCAAATGCTCTTCATGTTCCTTCTTGCTCTTTGAGTATACCAATATATCATCAATAAATACAATCACGAAGAGATCCAAATATGACTTAAAAATCCCGTTCATCAAGCTCATGAACGCAGCAGGGGCATTCATAAGACCAAAAGACATCACTACAAATTCGTAATGCCCATACCTCGTTCGAAAAGCAGTCTTTGGCACATACGTTGCCCGTATTTTCAATTGATGATAACCGGATCACAAGTCAATCTTAGAGAAGACACAAGCACCTTGTAACTGATCGAACAAGTCATCGATGCGGGGAAGAGGATACTTGTTCTTTATGGTTACTTTGTTTAGTTGTCTGTAGTCTATACACATTCGAAAACTCCCATCCTTCTTCTTTACAAACAAAACCGGAGCACCCAAAGGAGATGCACTTGGTCTAATAAAGCCTTTGTTTAACAACTCTTGAAGTTGTGCCTTTAACTCTCTTAACTCTGCGGGAGCCATTCTATAAGGGGGTATAGAAATAGGGCGAGTACCCGATTCAAGATCGATACAGAAGTCAATATCCCTATCTGGTGGCATACCAGGAAGATCTGCAGGGAACACATCAAAAAACTCGCGGACTACCAAAACCGACTCAATCGAAGGTACTTGGGTAGTGTCATCCTTGAGATGTGCCAAGAAAGCTAAACACCCTTTACTAACCATTTTCTTAGCACGAGGAAAGGAGATTATACGCACCATATTGGAAGTGTAGTCACCCTCCCATACTAACGGATCTTTCCCAGGCTTAGCAAACGTCACCGTTTTAGCATTACAATCCAAGATCGCAAATTGCGGAGAAAGCCAATTCATACCCAGAATTACATCAAAATCGACCATTTCTAAGATAACCAAGTCTACAAAAGTATTGCTCCCCACAAAAGTTACAAGACAAGACCTATACACCCTTTCAACTATTACAGACTCACCCACCGGAGTAGAAACACGAATAGGTATGTCAAGCAATTCACAATGTAAATTAAGACCATTAGCAAATGCGGAAGATACATAAGAAAATGTGGATCCGGGATCAAATAATACAGAAGCCATGCAATCACAAACCAAAAGATTACCTGTGATGACAGCATCAGATGCCTCCGCTTCAGACCGCCCAGGGAAAGCGTAACAATGGGCCCTATCGTTCGTCTGTCCGTTGCCCCTACCATGTTGTTATTTAGTGGCTCCAGTTTTCCCATCACCTCGGCCGTTTTGGTGACCACCATTTCCTCGACCACCACGCCCTCCAGAAAAACGACCTCTACCATGACCACCTCTACCTCTAGCTATTGGGGGTCTGTAACTCTGTTTTGGACAATTTCTCCTAATATGTACAGTCTCCCCACATCCGTAACACTCTCTGGAGTCAAGCATAGGTCTCTCGGAGAAGTGTTGACCGGTCTGAGGTGGTCCCCCAACTATAGTCTTTAGTGAAGACTGAATTGGTCGGACTGAGTAACTTCCCAAACCCTGTCCTCTTGTGTAAGCACCATTAAACTCACCTCCCTTTCGAAACCTTTTTGATGTCGATGTCGTAGTGAAGTCGTCTGGCTTCACTCCTTCCACTTCTATCACAAAGTCTAGCACCTCTTGGAAGGATTTTGCCGTTGCCGCTATCTGTAAGGCCGAAATCCGCAATTCTGACCTCAGCCCCTTCACAAACCGGCGAATTCGCTCTTGTGGACTGAAACACAGTTGGGTGGCATACCGGGATAAAGCACAAAACTTAGCCTCATATGCATTGACCGACATCCTACCTTGCTCTAGGCTCAAGAACTCATCCCTTTTCCTATCCCTCAATGTTCGGGGGATATACTTCTCCATAAACAAGCTAGAGAATGAGGCCCAAGTCATAGGTGGTGCCTCTGTTGGTTGACACTCAATATGTGACCACCACCACAATTTGGCGTTCCCTTGAAACTGATAAGTCACAAACTCCACACCAAACCGTTCTACTATACCCATCTTGTGTAGTAGCTCGTGACAGTCAACCAGAAAATCATAAGCATCCTCCGATTCAGCACCCTTGAAGACCGGAGGTTTCAATTTCAAGAACTTACTGAAAAGTTCATGCTGATCATTTCTCATTATAGGCCCAGTAGTCAGACGTGAAAATGTGCCTATGTCCAATGAGGCCTCCATACGAGGAGCCATAGTGGCTGCATGTTGTACTTCTGAAACCGGTGGTGCTGGTGCAGAAAACACTGGAGGTGCCTGGCCCTGATCAGATAACCCGCTAAGATAAGCAAGGAACTGATTAATCATCTCTGGAGTAGGTAATTCCTCATTCTGCAACTACTCATTCTCCCTTTCCTCACCCTCTCTTACAACCTCCTTTGTCGGTGGAGGAGTCACCGCCCTAGTACTAGATCGGCCAGGTGTTTGTCCTCTTCCTCTAGAGGCCGTGGTAGAGCTCGCGGGAGGACGTCCTCTAGAGGAAGAGGACAAGCACCTGGCCGATCTAGTACTAGGGTGGTGACTCCTCCACCGACAAAGGAGGTTGTAAGAGAGGGTGAGGAAGGGGAGAATGAGTAGTTGCAGAATGAGGAATTACCTACCCCAGAGATGATCAATCAGGTTCTCGCCTACCTCAGTGGGTTGTCTGATCAAGGTCAGGCACCTCCAATGTTTTCTGCGCCAACACCTCAGGTTCCAGGAGTACAGCATGCAACTGCTGTGGCTCCCCGCATGGATGCCTCATTGGAAATAGGCCTGTTTCATCGGTTGACTACAAGGCCTATTATGACAAGTGATCAGCATGAACTTTTCAGAATGTTCTTGAAATTGAAACCTCCAGACTTTAAGGGTGCTGAATCTGAGGATGCCTATGATTTTCTGGTTGATTGTCATGAGCTACTACACAAGATGGGTATAGTAGAACGATTTGGCGTTGAGTTTGTAACCTATCAGTTCCAAGGAAATGCCAAAATGTGGTGGCGGTCACATGTTTGGTGTCAACCCGCACAAGCACCACCTATGACATGGGCATCATTTTCTAGTTTACTTATGGAGAAGTATATCCCCCAGACCTTGAGGGATAGGAGGAGAGATGACTTCTTAAGCCTAGAGCAAGGCAGGATGTCGGTTACTGCGTATGAGGCTAAGTTCCGTGCATTATCCAGGTATGCCACCCAGCTTTGTTTCAGTCCACAAGAGCGGATTCTCCATTTTGTGAAGGGGTTGAGGTCAGAGTTGCAAATTTCAGCCTTACAGGTAGCGGCTACGGCGAAATCCTTTCAGGAAGTGGTAGACTTCGTGATAGAGGTGGAGGGAGTGAAGCCAGATGACTTCAGCATGACATCGACGTCTAAAAGGTTTTGTAAGGGAGGTGAGTTTAATGGTTCTTGCTCCAGAGGACAGGGTTCAGGTGGTTACCCAGTCCGACCAATTCAGTCCTCACTACAGGCTGTAGCTGGGGGTCCACCACAGAACGGTCAACATTTCTCTGAGTTTGGAGGTTATCCCCAGACTTCGTCCTTCTCACAGAGACCTATGCTTCAATCCAGAGAGTGTTATGGATGTGGGGAGACTGGGCACATTAAGAGGTATTGTCCGAAACAGAGTTACAGACCTCCAATAGTTAGAGGTAGAGGTGGTTATAGAAGAGGCCGTCATTCTGGAGACGTGGTGGCCGAGGTAATGGTGGTCACCAAAACGGCGGGGTGACGGGCAAACTGGAGCCACTACGGCACAACATGGTAGGGGCAACGGGAAGACAGGTGATACGGCCCATTGTTATGCTTTCCCTGGGAGATCTGAAGCGGAGACATCGGATGCTGTTATCACAGGTAATCTTTTGGTTTGCGATTGCATGGCTTCTGTACTATTTGATCCCGGATCCACATTTTCATATTTATATTCCTCATTTGCTACTGGTCTTAACTTACATTGTGAATTGCTTGACATGCCTATTCGTGTTTCTACTCCGGTGGGTGAGTCTGTGATAGTTGAAAAGGTATATAGGTCTTGTCTTATAACTTTTGTGGGGAGCAATACTCATGTAGACTTGGTTATTGTAGAAATGATTGATTTCAATGTAATTCAGGGTATGACTTGGCTTTCTCCAAATTTTGCAATCTTATATTCGAATGCTAAAACTGTAACATTGGCCAAGCCTGGGACAAATCCGTCAGTGTGGGAGGGTGACTACACTTCCACTCCAGTTCATATCATCTCCTTTCTTCGTGCTAAGAGAATGGTTAGTAAGGGTTGTTTAGCTTTCTTGGAGCACCTCAGGGATGATACTAGCCAAGTACCTTCAATTGAGTCGGTTTCGATAGTCCGTGAGTTTCTGGATGTGTTCCCTGCAGATCTTCCTGGTATGCCACCGGATAGAGATATTTATTTCTATATTGATCTGGAGCCGGGTACTCGCCCCATATCCATACCCCCTTATAGGATGGCTCCCGCTGAGTTAAGAGAGTTATAGGCCCAACTTCAAGAGTTGTTAAGCAACTGCTTCATTAGACCAAGTGCATCCCCTTGGGATGCTCCGATTTTGTTTGTAATGAACAAGGATGGAAGTTTTAGGATGTGCATAGACTACAGACAACTAATTAAGTAACTATTAAGAACAAGTATCCTCTTCCTCGCATCGATGATTTGTTCGATCAGTTACAAGGTGCTTGTACCTTCTCAAAAATCGACTTGAGATCTGGTTATCACCAATTAAAAATACGAGCAATGGATTTACCCAAGACTATTTTTCGGACCAGATATGGAAATTATGAGTTCTTAGTAATGTCTTTTGGGATTACGAATACCTCTACTGCTTTCATGAGCTTGATGAATGGGATTTTTAAGTCATACCTGCATCTCTTTGTCATTGTATTCATTGATGATATACTGGTATACTCAAAAAGCAAGAAATAACATGAGGAGCACTTGAGAATGGTATTGGAAATGTTGAGGGAAAAAAAGCTTTATGCCAAATTCTCTAAGTGTGAGTTTTGGCTAGATTCAGTGTCCTTCTTGGGGCATGTGATTTCTATAGATGGAGTGAAGGTGGATCCTTCTAAGATCAAAGGAGTGAAGAGTTGGGTAAGACCTACTAATGTTACAGAGGTAAGTAGCTATATTGGTTTAGCTAGCTACTACCGTCGATTTGTTAAGGGATTTTCTTCCGTTGCTTCCCAATTGACAAACTTGACTAAGCAGAGTGGTCCATTTGTATGGTCGGACGAGTGTGAAGAAAACTTTCAGAAGCACAAGACTTTGTTGACTACTTCACCAATTCTCACCTTGCCAGCTGAAGGAAAGAACTTCATTGTTTACTGTGATGCATCCTATTATGGGTTGGGTGCAGTGCTAATGCAAGAGAAGAATGTAATTGGTTATGCCTCGAGGCAATTAAAGGTGCATAAACATAATTATCCGACCCACGATTTGGAGTTAGTGGCGGTAGTGTTTGCATTAAATCAAAGGATACATAACCTATATGGGGTTAAGTGTGAAGTCTATATGGATCATCGTAGCCTACAGTATGTCTTTACTCTGAAAGATTTGAATCTAAGGCAGAGGAGGTGGATGGAACTACTGAAGGACTATGATATCACTATATTGTATCATTCGGGAAAAGCTAATGTTGTGGCACATGCTTTATATAGAAAGGCAGAGAGCATGGGAAGTCTAGCTCACTTGCAAATTTCCAAACGCCATTGGCTAGAGAGGTTCAGACTCTGGCTAATGACTTTATGAGGCTAGAAGTAAATGAGAATGAAGGATTTTTGACCTGTGTGGAGGCAAGATCTTCCTTTCTTTACAAGATTAAGTGAAAGCAGTTTAATGATAAGAAGCTGATTCGGATTCTAGATAAGGTGTTGCGAGGAGAAGCTAAAGAATCAAAAATCAATGAGGAAGGTGTTTTGAGAATTAAGGGAAGGGTATGTTTACCCCGCGTCGATGATTTGATTCACACTATTCTTACAGAGGCTCATAGTTCAAGGTATTCTTTACATCCTAGTTCAACCAAGATGTATCGTGACCTAAAGAAACATTTTTGGTGGAGTAGAATGAAGCGTGACATTTTTTATTTTGTTGCCCAATGCCCGAATTGTCAGCAAGTAAAGTATGAACACCAGAGACCTGGAGGGACACTTCAGAGAATACCCATTCCTGAATGGAAGTGAGAGAGAATTGAAATGGACTTCGTGGTTGGTCTTCCAAAGATAATGGGTAAGTATGATTCCATTTGGGTAATTGTTGATAGGTTAACTAAGTCTGCTCACTTCATTCCGGTTTAGTTGACTTACAATGCAGAGAAGTTACCCAAACTTTATATATAAGAGATTGTTCGATTGGACGGAGTTCCACTATCCACCATATCGGATAGAGGTATGCAATTTACTTCAATGTTTTGGAAAACATTGCATGCAAAATAAGGTACTAGGTTGTATCTTAGTACCACATTTCACCCTCAGACCAATGGTCAGTCTGAGCAGACGATTCAGGTTTTTGAGGATATGCTTCGTGCATCTGTGATAGAATTTGGTGGTCATTGGGATAACTTCTTACCCTTAGGAGAGTTCTCATACAACAATGCTATCACTCAAGTATTGATATGGCCCCATTTGAGGCACAGTATAATAGAAGATGTATGTCTCCCATTGGGTGGTTTGATGCATTTGAGGTTAGACCTTGGGGTACTGACCTTCTGAGGGAATCGTTAGATAAAGTGAAATGCATTCAACAAAAGCTTTTAGCGGCCCAAAGTAGACAGAAAGAATATGCAGATCGCAAGGTTAGAGACTTGGAGTTTATGGAGGGTGAGTAAGTTTTACTGAAGGTTTCACCCATGAAAGGGGTGATGCGGTTCGGCAAGTGAGGTAAGCTTAGTCCGAGGTATATTTCTCTATTTGAAGTTATAAAGCTCTTGGGGGAGGTAGCTTTTGAATTAGCCTTACCCCCAGGACTGTCAGGAGTGCACGCGGTATTTCTTGTGTTATGTTGAAAAGATAACATGGGGATAGAAACTACATCATTCGTTGGGATTCAGTTATTCTTGGTGAGAATTTGTCTTATGAGGAGGAGCCTGTTTCCATTTTAGATAGAGAAGTCCGCAAGTTGAGGTCAAGAGAGATTGCATCCATCAAGGTTCAATGGATGAATCAGCCGGTTGAAGAATCCAATTGGGAGAAAGAGGCTGATATGGAAGAACGATACCCACATCTGTTTACAGATTCAGGTACTCCTTTTCGCCCTTGTTTTTCTTCTAGTGATCGTTCAAGGACGAACGATGGGTAAATTTGTATCTATTGTAACGACCTGTTTAGTCATTTTGAGCAGTGGAGTATTTCTGGTAATAATTGTCTGAGTCAACAGATCCCACGACAGACCGTCATGGGCACAACGAACCTTTGAGGGTATCTCGTTCCAAAATACTTAGAATTCTAAAATTTGGGTACTGAGATTGACTCTCTGAGCTTCGCGACGACATGGCAGGATGGACCGTTGTGGGCACGACGGACCGTCGCAGGCACGATAGGCCGTCACAAGCTGCGTAAACCTGACTGGGTTGGATTTCTGTTAAATGTTTTAAGGGGCATTTTGGACTATTCCTGCTTATAATTATGAAGTTAATGGTTTAATGTTAATAATTAAATTACTTGGGTGTTAAAGGAGATAACCTTGAATTAATTAGTGGGTTACTTTTGTCACCTTTTATGCTTAATTATATTCTTATTAGAGTAAAAGAAAAAAGGTTTGAATAAGAAAAATAGAATGAACAGAGAGAGGGAGAAACGATCGTTGAAGAGGAGAGAACGAAGGGGAAAGCAAAGCTTTGGAAAAGTAGATTTCTGGATCACGAATTGTTCGGTGTAGGTAGGTTATGGTCTATGCTATTTCATAGTAAACTCTTAATAGCTAGTGATATGTATGGGTAGTATTGTAAGCCCTCCTATATGCTTAATTGTGTTCTTCCATGATGTGATTATATAATTGTGATAAAATAAGCATGATGAGGCTATTGAATCTTAAACCTTGAAACCTCTTTGTTAATAATGATACCTTGGTGCAAAAGAAGGCTTGATGAACTAAAAGAATGAGGTTAGAGAATCGGGTGTCACGTTCCGGCACCAGGATAGTAATAGAGGATTGGGTGTCACGTTCCGACACTAGGTTAGTATGTGAGGATCGGGTGTCACGTTCCGACACCAGGATAGTATATGGATCGGGTGTCACGTTCCGGCACCAGGATAGTATATGGATCAGAGTGTCACGTTTCGACACCAGGATAGTATGATGAGAATCGGAGTGTCACGTTCCGACACCAGGATAGTATATACGGATCGGGTGTCACGTTCCGAAACCAGGATAGTATGAGGACGATCGGAGTGTCACGTTCCGACACCAAGATAGTAAAGAGAATGAATCTTGAAATATGTTAATATACTCAAAGTAATGAACCTATTTCCCAAATAAGTATGGTATGGAGGATTGAGTCCTCCTAGGTGTACTTGACGTTATTTATCAATGATTCTTGCACATTGTTGTTGCTACCTATTGAGTATTGTAGTTGATTTTATGATATTATCTGATATATATTGTTTTCTATTTTGAGTTAGCCGATAATATCTACTCAATACTCGTGTTTTGTACTGACCCCTACTTGTATGTTTTCCTTTTGTTCATTGTGGAGTGCAGCAAACGTACAGTCGTCTTCAACTCAACCGCAACTCTAGCCAGTCTTTATCACATCAGATTTCAGAGTGAGCTATTGTTTCTAGCTTGGATTGGATCTTCTTCTTCACGTCTTGATGCCTTGAAGTTCTTGCATGGACTAGGCTTTTAGTTATTTTAGCTTCTTATATACTCTTAGATTTAGTAAGTTGAGGATAGATGTTCTTGTGGTGATGACTTCCAGATTTTGGGGAATGATAAGTTTTGAGTTTAGAAGTTATTAATTGATTTCGTTAATGAGTTTTAAGTCTTCCGCATTATTTTCTGTTTATTATGGTTGAAACGTTGGGGTTTGGATTGGTTGGTTCGCTCAGACAGTAGGATAAGTGTGGGTACCACTCGGCGGCTCGATTTGGGTCGTGACAAGACTCATCCGAGTAAATCTTCATATTAGAGAGCCCTACATGGATGAAACCAATATTTTCTAGCACAAATAACTCCCCAAGTTAGTAGGCTTGGTTGTAGAAATGATTCAGAGATATGGTTCTACGCGCATCAATCCTAGGCATTCTAGACACATTAAGCATTACATAACATATCCATTTTTAGAATTTTTACATCGATGATAAATTAAGATATGTGAATTCATAAAAATCTTCAAGGTATGAGCTATGTTGATATATAAGGAGATTGAGTTATCATCGACTTTTACAGAGATGAGTTTTAGTTTGGATGACTAACAATGATGTATGGAGAATTTAAAGTTTTATGTGTGGATAGATAGCTCAAAATTAATATATATTACTTAAGAATGATGCACTAGGTGATGTATAATTCTACATGGTTATTAAGAATTTGGAATTGGATTAATACTACTTTGTTGATAGGACTATATAGAATGTTATGATGTGTTATATAGACATTTAATGGTGAATAGAGGTTACAATCTTATAGTATACAAAATAATTTGGGTGACCAAGAATTTTCCCAAGTGTTGGCTTGATGTATTTGATGGGTTTGAATGGTATCTAAAGCATAGTATGTGGAAGTGATGTGGAGTTCACTATAGTTGTGATTTAATACATATATTTCAATGGAAAGGCACTACCAAATTTGAAATTAAGGCTATTAGCCTTGGTTGAGACTCGTATTGTCATGAAATGCTTAAATAGAAAGAAAGATAACCATAGTTTGAAACTGCATTTGTTAAGAATACTTTGATATAAATGATGGTTTGGGAGTAAGGTAGATGATCATGGTAGTTATGTGTTTTGTTAGTATTAAGAGTGTTTGCTTCAGTGAATGAGTGGTTCAATAAATCGGGAATGTGTGCAATTATAATGGGGACTTGAATTTTTCTTATTGTGCGTAGCTAAAATTTAAAAAATAAGAAAACAAAGATATAGTATCAAAGGAATGAACATGTTTGATATGGACAATATAAAGGAAATATCTAGAGTTATTTGACTGTGATTATGTACATTCCTATGTGACCAACTACTTCATTCTAGGCATTGTTTAGAGTATTAATCACTTTCTCCTTTATGCTTATTTGATGTCTAAGGATCATATTCTAATAGCTTAAGCTCAGGAAAATATTATGTTGTGAGGATATATTCTTGATAATTTTTATGATGGTTGATGAATTATGAGTGTGTGATGGTTGGTTCAGGTTCACTCCTGATTTTAACCAATATTTATTCATGATTTTAGCATGGTTATTTTAGAAAATATTTATCTTGATGATTTTGTCAAGGTCTAGTAGAAGAATATATCAGTTGAAAAGTTCATTTGGGAATAGTGTTGTTGTTAGTTCAGCTTACATACAACAACAATTATCATTAGAGTGTTGCCATGATTGCATTTGAGACATTGTATAAGAGGAGGTGTAGATCTCAGTTGGTAAGTTTAATACTTTTGAGATGAGACAGAGAGTACTAATATTTTGGGAGTAATCGTTGAGACAACTACCCTTTTTATCATTGTCTTCCTTTGGTCGTTTGAGGACGAACGATGGGTAAATTGGTATCTATTGTGACGAACCTTTTGATAGTTTTGAATACTAGAGTGTTTTTATTTCATAAAAGACACTCGATAGATTCTTAATGGGTATTTTGGACTATATGTAAATATATTATAAATTAGTGGGATAGTTTTAATAATATATTTACTTAGTGGTTAAAGAAAATATCATTAAAATTTATAGTGGGTCACATTTACTATTTATTATAAATAGTCCTAATAATAAGAATAATAATAAGGGGTTCCTGTCTTGAGTTAGAAATTTTGTCGGAACGGCGGCACAATCACTAAGGAGGCGAATGAGTGCTTCAGGTAAGTTTAGTATGTATATGTGAATATGATAAATTGTGTACATGTGAAAATAATTATTATTATAATTGCATTTGATTTGTGAAGAAATGCATTGCATATAATTGTAGTGACTATATGATTAGTTATTTTGTTATTGTGGACAAAGAGTAGTGGATAGTTATGTGGACATGATTGAGAAAGGATAAGGATTAATTATATATATATATATTATTATATATTTGTGTTATCGAACAGTGAGTTCTAAGGACTATATGGTGACTTTGTATATGAATATGACAGGATTGATGTTAGTACGTCGGCCACTGGTTTCATAACCAGTGGCTCCATCATTACATAGTAATATTTTGTTCTCACATTGTAAGTTGTATTTTTATATATTAAGATATATAATTAAATATTAAATATAATATATTATTTAAATACCATTAAATCTATGTTATTAAGAGAATAAAGATTTACCTTAGCTTGAATATACGACATAAGAGACATGACATATTAATGGACCTTAAGATTAGGAACTTGAGTATAGATTTGTTTTTGATGATTTTTTGTCTAGGTTATACATAGAGTAATATGAATTTGTATAGACTCATTAACTTACAATTGCGCATATATACTTGATAGATTGGAAAGGTTTGGAGGCATTGAGGAAAGGAAAAGTATTGGAGAAGTCACTTGCATGACTTCGGTTCTTCAGTGGAGGTAGGTTATTGTTTATGCAATTTGATAGTAAACAATATACAGTGATTGATATGCGTTGAATGATATTGTAATGTTTTCTATGTACCATGTTCTGTGGTCTTAAGGCTTGGTTGTGTGTTTTGTAATTGGTCTGAAATCCTGAGTCCATGGAAGTTATTTTCTTGAACCCTGTTTATTGAAGTGATGCCTTGAATAAAGAAGAATCGATGAAATATTATCAATGAAATGAAAAGTGGTGATAATAAATGATAAATCAATTGTATTACTGTATAGGAGTGTAACGTTTCGATACGATATAACTTGATCGAAGAGTCATGTTCCGACACGATATAATAGGATCAAAGTTTCATGTTCTCACACGATATTCTTTGATTGGAGTGTCACGTTCCGACGTGCTATTTTTGGATTGAAATATAACGTTCAGATATGGTAGTATTAAAGGAGAAGCATATTAAATTAACAGAATGTATTCAATCTCAAAGAACTCAATTGGCAAAATTGTTTGGGTTGGAGGCATGAGTCCTCATGTGTGATCTTTATATTATTAACTTATTACATACTTATTTTGTTATTGTTGACACTGGTTAATGTTGTTTGTTGCTTATTACCTGTTAAGTGTCATAGTTGATTTTATACTATTATTTCTTGTGTATTAGTTTCTATTATGGATTGGTCGATGATACCTATTAAGTACATGTTACCTTGTACTGAGCCCTACTAGTGTTTTTCTTTGTTTTCCTTTTATGGAGTGCAACAAGTGTAATGGCACTCTTCCTCAGCTATAGCAAGTCTCGACATATTAGGTTCAAGGGTAAGGTATTCATTCGACCTTGGGTTGAACTCTCTCAGCCATCACCTAATGTATTATATTTTAAGACACAAATTACTTTATTTCATTATTTTTGTGTCTTTAATACTATTAGACTTAGTAATTGGAAATTAGATGTCCTCGTTGTGATGACTTCCAGGTTTTGGAAAATGATAGTTAACAAGATTTAAAGCTTCTGGGTTATGATTGGGTCATGACAGTTAGTAAATATAGTGTTGGAAAAAAGTTCAAACTAAACTAATTAGACTTAAAAAGTTGTTAAGTTCTTCAAATATATTTTAAAATATATAATATGGTTTAGTTGGGTAAATATAGTATTGGAATTAAGTAAACACTAAATTCGTTATACTTAAAAAGTTGTTAAGTTCTTCAAATAAGTTAAAATATGTAATATGGTTTAGTTGGTTATATAGTGTTGGAATTAAGTTAAAACTAAACTCAAATAAGTAAAAATATATAATGTGGTTTAGTTGGTGAATATAACGTTGAAATTAAGTTAAAACTAAAAAAATTGGACTAAGAAAGTTGTTTAGTTGATTTATTAAGTTAAAATTATATAATGTGGTTTAGTTTGTGTATAATTTTGGAATTAAGTAAAAACAAAATAAGTGAGACTTAAAAAGTATTTAAGTTCTTCAAATAAGCTTAATATGCAATGTAGTTTAGTTAGTGTGATTCAATTCCCGAAATGGTTTAGTTGGAGGCATGAGTCCTCATGGATGATGTTGATATTGTTTACTATTATGTACTGTTTTTTGTGTTGTTGACACTGATTCATGTTTTTTTTTCGTATCACCTGTTAAGTGTTATAATTGAGTTCATACTATTATTCATCGTATATTCGTTTCTTTTTCAGGCTGGCCGATGATACCTATTCAGTACACGTAGCCTCGTACTAAGCACTATTTGTGTTTTTCTTTGATTTCCTTTTATGGAGTGCAGCGAGTTTACCAATGACATCGACTTGCCCTCAGCTCTAGCCAGTGTCCATCATATCAGGTTCTAGTGTAAGCTATTCATTCAAGCTCGTGTTGGATACTCTCTGTCATGAAATGATATCCTATTTTTTCGAACAGATACCATTTTATTCTTTTCTTATGGAGTATTTGATATTCTTATAGTTAGTATATGGAGATTAAATGTCGTTGATGTGTTGAGTTTCAGTTTTTGGAAAATGATACTTTAATAAGTTTTGGAGCTTCCCCATTATTTTTGTTATTCGTAGTTGAATTATTGACATATATTGTGGTTTGAATTCCTTAGTTGTCCTAGTTAGGAGTTTAAGTGTGGGGGACACTCACGACTTATTTTGGGTAGGGACACACTTGGTATCAAAGCTTTAGGTTCGGTAATTTTATCACACAAGGATAAATCTAGTAGAGTCTTGAAGAATAGTATGGGGACACTTTTATTTTTTTTTCAAGAGACTATTGGAATTTAAGAAAACTTCATTCCTTCTTTCTTTCATGGTACTACTTGAGTCCAATTAGTATCTAGGTGATCCAAATTGGTATTTGAACTTCTTCACTCTATTTTGCATATGGCTAGTACTAGAGTAGTAGAACTGGAAACACCAACGCTAATAAGAAAATATGCGTCCTTAGAAATAGATATGTTTTCCTAATTCACTATAGGCATGTAATGACTACTGACTGATATGATCTTTTTTATTAAGTTCTTAAAGTTGAAACCTTTATTCATCATGGGTATTGATCATTAAGATGTTTATGCATTCGTTGCTATTGTTTTAAGTTGTTTCATAAGATTCATATGGTAGTGCAATTTTGGTATTGAGTTTATGGCCTACTATGTTCAAAGAGATGGTAGTAGTCTCAGGTTAAGTGTCGATTATGAAAGACACTAATTAATACTTCGGCAACATTTTTCTATTTTATCATGGATATGTATAGCCCCTAGATTTTGACGAATATGGGACAGATTGTAATGACTAAAGAGGTATTTCTTTAGGGTTGAGAATTAGGTTTAGGAACTCGTGATTTCACCTGTTTTTTTTTGTTTTGTTTTATGGTAATATTATCACATGTTGATCAGATTTCTCAAAAAAAACTAGTGGAGTAGATTTGACAAAGGTTGTACAAACATTCAGCTCATGTGGGATGATAAGTTCTTTTTTAAAGGAATTTAGTAATTAGTATGGTTGAATTTTTGATGAAGAATATGGTAAGGTAGATGAAGAGATGATCAATTATAAGCTAAGATATATGAATTAAAAATCTTCAAAGTAAAAGAAATTATAGATCGATCAGAGGGTTGGTTTACACAATTATACATTTATGGTCCAGAGATGGATTGGTAAAAAAAGAAATGATTGAGTGCATCACTATTGAGTATGTGAAAGAACTTATGCATGTTTTCAACCATAAAGTTTGTTACTTTTGATTGTTAAAGGATCTAAGGACTGGTTTCCTTCAAAGATTTTATTTTAGACTGCGAAGTAAAGCATCATGGGTTTTTTGTAAAAGGATGAGATCAGTAAGCGAGCTAGAGAAACAAGAGTCTGATATATTCAAGGGTCAATATATTTATAGTTTTTCATCATGAGAAGAATTTGAGAAAAGGTAAGGAATAATGCATCTCGTTTAAATCATTGAGGGTGTAATTGAAGGTTGTATTGATTTCTTCCTACGAATTTAGATATCACTGTGAGATGTGAACTAGTTCGATGAAGACCAGGAGGTTATCATTGACTTTTATAAAGATTGAGTTTTGATTTGGAAGACAAACAGTGAGTTATGAAAAATTTAGTCTTTTATGTGGGTAAGATGTCTCAAATTATGATAAAGGACTTAAGAATGATGTACACAGTGACATATAATTCTACAATGTTATTAAGAATTTGGAGTCGGGTTAATACTCCTCTACTAATGGGAATACATAGAATGTTAAGATGCGTTAAATAGATATTTGATGATGAATAGTGGTTAGTAGCTTATAATATAGCGAATAATTTGAGTGACCAAGAATTTTTGTAAGTGGTGACATGAGGTATATGATGGTTTAGAAATTTAGCTTAAGCATAGTATGTGAAAATGGTGTGGAGTTAATTTTGGGTGTGATTTAATAGTTTTATCTTTATGGAAAGGTACTATCAAATTTTAAATAAGTCCTATTACTCTTGTTTACGACACATGTTTTCATAACATGCTTAAAAAGAAAGAGAGACAATCATAGTTTGAACGTGTATGTGATAAGAATACTTTGACATTAGTGATGGTTTGGGAATAAGGTAGATAATTGGTGTGGTTATAATGTTTTATTTGTATGAAAGTGTTAAATTCAATGGATGTGATATTCGATAAATCAAGTATTTCTGCACATATAACAGGGAATAAATGAGTGATTGTGGGTAACTAGAAAACCAAAGAGATAGAGTCAAATGAATGAAATTGTATGATATTGGAACTACGAAAGGAGTATATGGAGTTATTCCACCATGGTTATGCACATTCTTATGTTACCAACTACTTCATTTAGGGTGTGGTTTAGAGTTCACTTTCGACGTCCGCGTGTGTGTTTTTCTTCTATCAGTGGACCCTCGAAGTGAATCAGATTAACCACTTCTGTTATTGTCCTCTTGGGTAGGATATTTAGGCATACTTGGTTATATTAAATGACAAATTTTGTGTTGTCTTGGGGATATTGATGTATATTTGGTTCTACATACATCTTTTCTTATGAGAATTAATGGGAGAGCTACCATTAAAATTTACATTTGTTCGATAGAATCGTAACACCCCGTATCAAAAATAGACAAAAAATCAGTTGTCAGAAAATACTGCAGTTGCATCTTAAATGACCATCGATGCACCGTATCCTAACCCAAGGTCCGTCTTGCATAATCGTTGATGGGATCAGAAACTCCCAAAAATCTCAACCAAGGGAAATTGGTTAAGCATTGGTCGACGGATAGACTAACGTTCTGTAGGTCAGACTAAGGTCTGTAGTCCATGAGCATCAATCGAGACCCCCATTCGCCCACTCTCTGATATGAGCTACGGATGACCACCACGATCCGTAGGTGGGAAATAAGGAGACAGTTAAGGGGAAATGCAGTTGGATAAACTTCAAATGGTCATAAGTCTTAGAACAAAATGAATTTGGTGTATCATGACCTACCCACAGATGGAAAATTAATTAGCTTTCCATAGACATCGACCTTGGTAAAATATGACCTCTGAGTAAATAGTTATGCCCATTTTAGAAAAGGCATGTCAAACAGGCCAACCGACGGGGCGTTGGTAAGTCGACAGACCGTCAGTCCTGGCCGTTAATTAGTCCAATAGAAAGTTTTCCACGGGTATTTTGAACTTTTCCCACTACTTTTATCCCCTAAGTTGTGTCGTTTTGACCCTAAATCATCATATTTTGGTCAGTTTAAGCCTAGAAACATAATTAAAACATATATTGGTCAAATCATTAAATCAAAAGTTAGAACATTATAAGCAAGAAAGGATAAAAATCTCAAGAACCCTAGTTCAAGAAGCAAAAAGATCCAGCAGTTCGAGCCCCAATACTTAGGTATTTCTCCGTGGATTTCATCACCATGTATGTGGGATTTCACTAGTGGCTTCCTTTCACCTATTAGGGCCCTAGTTTCTTGTCATGATTAAACCTAGGCTTACAAGAACATTGATAAAACTTCATGAATTTATGAAATATATGTTCTAAATCAAATTATCATGTTATTGCTCAGATTATCGCATGACATTCAGAACCCTACCTTTGTATTTCTTTAGTTATTTAATTACATATGATAGGTCAGATATTTCAGACACTTCAGATATACATGCCTCAATTACAAATGCATAATTACAAGATTAATTGTTTCATTCTATATTTGCATGTTCAGTTTCAAGCTATCTAGTAAAAGAGACATAGACATAATCAGTAAATTTACAAAATTCATTGGGAGTAGCATAATAATGAGTTGGACTAGGGTTTAACGTTCCCAGTTAGTCCCAGAACTACTATACAAGTAGGTTGTAAGTCCCTTTTGTGGTCAATATATTTAGTGATCACACCAGAATGCCTTTATACCTTTCGTAGGGTATATTGGGTCCTCTCGATGGGGCGTATACACTGGACTCCACATTTAGCTTATGTGGTTTATTTATCTGTTATTAGTAGCTCCCATAGTTCACTCAGAGTCTCTTCATTGACCTTTTTATTAGTATATTTAGTATTAAGTTTTAGCATGTTATAAATTTGTCATTGCATCCAGTTATCTAAGAAATCATTATATTGTGTTAAGATTATTATACTTGCTTTTTTTCTTGTTAAGTTATGTTTTATTTCATCTTTAGTCTTTCCTATATCCTCAGTATCTTTCCTGACGCATACGTGTGCTTCATCTTCTCATGATGTAGGTTCAGGTTTTCAGCATCCACTTCATGCATAGATCAATTTCTGATCTCCAATTCAACAGATTCAAAGGTTAGCCCTCATTCTTCGATGACAACAGTCCTTAGAGTTATTTCATTCTTTAGTCATTTAGTTTAAAGTTTTTCTAGATTTAGCTGGGGGCTTGTCCCTGTATTTCTAGTCCCGTTTAGAGGCTATTTTAAGACATAATTAGTTTCAGCTTAGTGTTGAGTTAATATTTCTATTGTATTAAACTCATCAGTCTTTATATTATATCGGTTTTAGCATATGGGTATTCCCCATATTTTCATTATAAGTTATCATTTAGCTTTTGCATCAGTTTATTATTTATAGCATGCTCATATTCATGCCAGCAAGGTTAGCTTGGGATCACTCGTCCTAGGTTTTGTGTCCGTGTCTCAGAGGTAGCTCGGGGCGTGACAAAACTTGGTATCAGAGCATTAGATTTAAGTGACCAAAGATGTCTTAAGAGCCACACTAAGTAGAGTCCTTTTCATGGCTGTAAAATGCACCACATATAATGAGAGGGAGGCTATAAAGTGTTTCAATAAAAACTTCACTTTCTTGTTAATCGTATCGTGATTGAGGTATGATATTACTCCACTCTAGCTTTATGTTCTACGTTTTAGATCATGCCTCCTCTTAGAGCTTAGGCATGGACTTCCAATGCACAGAATACAAAAGCAGTTCATCTAGTACCAGATAAGGAACTTCTAGTGTAGAGTTTCAGAATGTCTGTTCATATTTTTGCTAAAGTATGAAAACCTAGAACAATCAGAAAGTTTGAGTTCAAACTAATAACAATAGTGGATCAGTGGCAGCTAGTATTCGACATTTATTCAGAAATATTCACATGAGTTTCAGGGTCCCAAGTTGTGTGAGGACCCACAAAACTTCATTGATGATATCAATAAAATATTTGGAGTTATGCAAGTAACTAGCAGTAATAGGGTGAAATTGACATCCAACCAGCTGAAGGATTTGACTCACATATGGTTCACTCATTGTAAAGACAACAAAGACTACTTTCTGTTTTGTAACTCAGTATAGCAGTCCAATTTAGTGTTAGTCCAGAAACTCTCTCTGGACCTTTCTTGGTCTAATCTCCAATCGCTGACCTAGTTATAGCTAGACGGGTATACAGAAATTGCCCTGTCATAGTCTCTCATAAAGTCACTTCAGCAAATCTAGTAGAGGTAAAAATGGTAGACTTAAATGTCATTCTAGTCATGTATTGTTACAGTCATGTTATTCCTCAGTCGATTGTAGAAATAGGATTGTTCATTTTTAGTGTCTAAAAGAACCAATCTTAGAATGGAAGGGTAGTAGCTTAGCGCCTATGGGTCGATTTATTTCTTACCTTAAGGCTAGAAAGATTATATCTAAAGGATATCTCTGTCATCTAGTTTGGGTTATGGATTATAGCCTTGAAACCCCAACTATTGAGTCAGTTCCAATTGTTTGTGATTTTCCAAAAGTGTTTCCTGAAGATCTTCTCGGAGTCCCTCCCAAAAGGGAAATCGACTTTGCAATTGATCTCCTTCCAAACACTCAGCCGATTTCTATTCCTCCTTGTAGAATGGATCCAGCAGAGCTTAATAAATTGAAAGAGCCATTGAAAGACCTTCTTGATAAGGGCTTCATGAGACCTAATATTTCTCTAGAGGGTGCACCAGTGTTGTTTTTAAGGAAGACATATGGTTTTCTTCGAATGTGCATTGTCTATAAACTATTGAACAAGGTCATAATAATGAATAAGTATCCCATACCCAATATTGATGACTTTTTTTACCAACTGTAGGGTGCTAGTCACTTCTCAAAGATAGACCTCCGATCGGGTTATCACCAACTCAGAGTCAGAGATAGTGACATTCTGAAAATAACTTTCAGAAGTAGGTATGGTCATTATGAATTTGTAGTTATGCAATTTGGACTAACTAATGCTCATGCACTATTCATGGATTTGATGAATAGAGTATTCAAATAGTACTTGGACTTCTTCCTTATCGTCTTTATTAATGATATCCTCATATACTCTAGGAGTAAGGAAGAACATGCAAGTCATTTGAGACTTGTTCTGCATACTCTCAAGGATAGCCTATTTTTTTGCTGAGTTTAGTAAATATGAGCTTAGGTTGCAATCCGTTGCTTTTTTTGGTCACATTGTATCTAGAGCAGGGATCCGAGTTGATTCGTAGAAGATAGAAGCAATGAAACTGTCACAACCCAAATCGAGCCATGAGTGGCACCAACATTTATCCTCCTACGTGAGCGAACCAACCAATCATTTAACAATAATAAACATAAAATAATGCGGAAGACTTAAAACTCATTAATGAAAATAGATTAATAACTTCTAAAAGCTCAAACACTTATTATTCCCCAAAATCAGGAAGTCATCATCACAAGAACATCTATCCTCAAATTACTAATTCTAAGAGTATCTAGAAGGCTAGAATAAATAAAAAGCTAGTCCATGCCGGAACTTCAAGGCATCAAGACATGAAGAAGATGATTCAGTCCAAGCTAGAAGCATTAGCTCACCCTAAAATCCGGTGAAATGAAGACTGGCTAGAGTTGCGGTTGAGTTGAAGACGACGGCACGTTTGCTGCACTCCACAAATAAATCAAGAAACAAATACAAGTAGGGGTCAGTACAAGGCACAATTACAGAGTGGATATCATTGGCCAACTCAAAATAGAAAAGAGTATATATCAGATAATATCATAAAATCAACCATATTACTCAACAGGTGAAAGCATCAAGTTCACAAATCAGGTGTAACCACATCAAACTAACCTATGAGAACTCAAGTCTCCACACCATACTCATTTGGGATATAGGTTCTTTTGATTCGAATTCATTAACATAATTTCCAGATTCATTATATTTATTCCTCTTGTGTCGGTACGTGACACTCCGCTCCCCTACTACTATGTTTCAGAACGTGACACTCCGATCCCCTAATTCTACGTGTCGGTTCCTGACACCCGATCCCCTAATACTAAATGTCGGTTCGTGACACCCGATCCCCTAAAACTACGTGTCGGTTCGTGACACCCGATCCCCTAATACTACGTGTCAATTCGTGACACCCGAACGCCTAATACTACGTGTCGGTTCGTGACACCCGATCCCCTAATTCTACGTGTCAGTTCGTGACACCCGATCCCCTAATTCTACGTGTCGGTTCGTGACACCCGATCCCCTAATCTCATTCTTTTAATTCATCAAGCCTTCTTTTATACCAAGGCATCATCAATCTCATTACTTTAGTTCATCAAGCCTTCTCTTATACCAAGCCATCGTCAATCTCATTACTTTAGTTCATCAAGCCTTCTTTTATACCAAGGCATCATCAATCTCGTTACTTTAGTTCATCAAGCCTTCTTTTATACCAAAGCATCATAAATCTCATTATTTTAGTTCATCAAGCCTTCTTTTATACCAAGGCATCATCATTAACAAGAGGTTTTCAAGATTTAGGATTCAATAGCTTCATCATGCTTACTTTATCACAATTATATAAACACATCATGCAAGGACACAGTTAAGCATATAGAAGGGTTTACAATACTACCCAATACATATCATTCGCTATTAAGAGTTTACTATGAAAAGCATAAAAACCATAACCTACCTCCACCGAAGAATTTTGATCAAGCAAGCAATTTTCCAAATCTTTGTTCTCTTCTTTCTCTTGGTCGTACATTTCTCCCTCTCTCTGTTCTTTCTCTTTTTCTTATTGAAACCCTCTTTATTTTACCCTAATTAGCATATAATTATGTATAAAAGATGGCCAAAGCAACCCACTAATTAATTCAAGGTTACCTCTTTTAACCCCCAAGTAATTGAGTTATTAATATTAAACCACTAACTTTATAATTATAAGCAAGAATAGTCCAAACGCCCCTTAAAATAATTATAGAAATCTGACCCAGCCTGGGATTACGCAGCCTCTGACATGCCGTCGTGACTGCCACGGTCCATCCTGCTGCTTCCGTCACAGAGTTCAGAGACTAGATTTTTACCAATAGTCTGTGATGGCCCGTCACGCCTGTGACGGTCCATCCTGCCATTTCGTCGTGAAGTTCAGAGAGTCGATTTCAGTACCCAAATTTCAGAATTCAAAGTGTTTTAAAACGAGACCCCCACGACGGTCCGTCGTGCCCATGACGGTTCGTCGTGGGATCCGTCGACTTAGCAAGTTTTTCCAGAAATAAAATCTGCTGCTCAAAACGACTAAACAGGTCGTTACAATAGATACCAATTTACCCATCGTTCGTCCCTGAACGATCACGGGAAAAGGAGTACCTGAATTTGTAAACAGGTGTTGGTATCTTTCTTGCATATCAGCCTCTTTCTCTCAAGTGGATTCTTCTACCGGCGGATTCTTCCATTGAACTTTGATAGATGGAATTTCCCTCGACCTCAACTTGCGGACTTCTCTATCTAAAATAGCAACAGGCTCCTCCTCATAAGATAAATTCTCATCAAGAAAAACTGAATCCCAACGAATAATGTAGTTTCCATCCCCATGGTATCTTTTCAACATAGACACATGAAATACCGGATGCACTCCGGATAGCCGTGGAGGCAAGGCTAACTCATAAGCCACCTCCCCTACTCGCTTAAGTACTTCAAAGGGACCAATATACCTTGGGCTTAATTTACCTCTTTTACCAAACCGCATCACCCCTTTCATGGGTGAAACCTTCAGCAAGACTTGTTCACCCTCCATGAACTCCAAGTCTCTAACCTTTCGATCTGCATATTCCTTTTGCCTACTTTGCGCCGCTAACACCTTTTCTTGAATATATTTCACTTTCTCTAATGAATCCCTCAAAAGGTCAGTACCCCAAGGTCTAACCTCAAATGCATCAAACCAACCAATGGGAGACCTACATCACCTCTCATACAATGCTTCGAGTGGAGCCATATCAATACTTGAGTTATATGTATTATTGTATAAAAACTCTGCTAAGGGTAAGAAGTTATCCCATTGAACACCAAATTCTATTACGCATGCACGAAGCATATCCTCCAACACTTGAATCGTTCTCTCAGACTGACCATCGGTCTGAGGATGGAACGCATTACTAAGGTCCAACCTAGTACCTAATTCCGCATGTAATGTTTTCCAAAACATAGAAGTAAACTGCGTACCTCTATCTGATATGATGGAGAGTGGAACCCCATGCAACCGAACAACTTCCGAAATGTAAAGTTTGGCTAACTTCTCTGCATTGTAAGTCACCTTGACCGGAATGAAGTGAGCAGACTTAGTTAACCTATCAACAATTACCCAAATGGAGTCAAACTTCCCCAATGTCTTTGGAAGACCAACCACGAAGTCCATTGAAATTCTCTCCCACTTCCATTCAAGGATGGGCATTCTCTGAAGTGGTCCTCCGGGCCTCTAGTGTTCATACTTTACTTGCTGACAATTTGGATATTTGGCAACAAAATCAATAATTTTGCGCTTCATTCTACTCCACCAAAAGTGTTGTTATAGGTCACGGTACATCTTGGTTGCACCAGGATGTATAGAATATCTGGAACTATGAGCCTCTGTAAGAATAGTGTGGATCAAATCATCAATATGGGGCACACATACCCTTCCCGTAATTCTCAAAACACCTTGCTCATCCATTATGGCTTCTTTAGCCTCTCCTCGCAACACCATATCCCTAATTCGGCTCAGTTTCTCATCATCAAACTGTTTTCCCTTGATCTTGTCAAGAAAAGAAGATCTCGCCTCCACACTGGCCAAAAATCCTCCCTTCTCATTTACTTCTAACCTCATAAAGTCGTTAGCCAGAATCTTAACCTCTCTAGCCAATGGACGTCTAGAAACTTGCAAGTGGGCTAGACTTCCCATGCTCCCTGCCTTTCTACTTAAGGCATCTGCCACAACATTACCCTTTCCCCGATGATAAAAGATAGTGATATCGTAGTCCTTTAGTAGTTCCATCCATCTCCTCGGTCTCAAATTCAAATCTTTTTGAGTAAAGACATACTATAGGCTACAATTATCTGTGTACACTTCACACTTAACCCCATACAGATAGTGCCTCCATTGCTTTAATGCAAACACTACCGCAGCCAATTCCAAATCATGGGACGGATAATTACGTTCGTGCACCTTTAATTGCCTGGAAGCATAAGCAATTACGTTCTTATCTTGCATTAGCACTGCACCCAAACCCGAATAGGATGCATCACAATAGACAATGAAATTCTTACCTTCCACTGGCAGGGTAAGGATTGGTGCAGTAGTCAACAAGGTCTTGAGTTTCTGAAAGCTTTCCTTACATTCGTTCGACCATACAAATGGAACATTCTGCTTAGTCAAGTTTGTCAATTTGGAAGCAATGGAAGAGAATCCCTTGAAAAATCGACGGTAATAGCTAGCTAAACCAACAAAGCTCCTTATTTCTGACACATTAGTAGGTCTTACCTAATTTTTCACTGTCTCATTCTTAGAAGGATCCACCATCACCCCATCCTTAGAAACCACATGCCCCAAGAAGGACACTGAATCTAGCCAAAACTCACACTTGGAGAATTTTTCATAAAGCTTTTTCTCCCTCAACATTTCCAATACAATTCTCAAATGCTCCTCATGTTCCTTCTTGCTCTTTGAGTATACCAATATATTATCAATAAATACGATCACAAAGAGATCCAGATATGGCTTAAAAATCCCGTTCATCAAGCTCATGAAAGCAGCAGGAGCATTCGTAAGACCAAAAGACATCACTAGAAATTTGTAATGCCCATACCTTGTCCAAAAAGCAGTCTTTGGCACATCCGTTGCCCATATTTTCAATTGATGATAACCGAACCTCAAGTCAATCTTAGAGAAGACACAAGCACATTGTAACTTATCGAAAAAGTAATCAATGCGAGCAATGGTATACTTGTTCTTAATAGTTGCCTTGTTCAACTGCCGGTAGTCTATACACATCCAAAAACTCCCATCTTTCTTCTTCACAAACAAAACAGGAGAACCCCAAGGAGATGCACTTGGTCTAATAAAGCCTTTGCTTAGCAACTCTTGAAGTTGTGCCTTTAACTCTCTTAACTCCGTGGGAGCCATTCTATAAGGGGGTATAGAAATGGGGCGAGTACCCGGTTCAAGATCAATGCAGAAGTCAATATCTCTATCCGGTGGCATACCAGGAAGGTCTGCGGGAAACACATCTAGAAACTCACGAACTATCGAAACCGACTCAATTGAAGGTACTTGGGTAGTGTCATCCCTGAGATGTGCCAAGAAAGCTAAACACCCCTTACTTACCATTCTCTTAGCCCGAAGAAAGGAGATGATACAAACCGGAGAGGAAGTGAAGTCGCCCTCCCACACTAACGGATCTGTCCCAGGCTTGGCTAACGTCACAATTATAGCATTACAATCCAAGATCGCAAAATTTAGAGAAAGCCAAGTCATACTCAGAATTACATCAAAGTCAACCATTTCTAACATAACAAGGTCTACATGAGTATTGCTCCCCACAAAAGTCACCAAACAAGACCTATACACTTTTTCAACTATCACAGACTCACCCACCGGAGCAGAAACACGAATAGGCATGTCAAGCAATTCACAATGTAAATTAAGACCATTAGCAAATAAGGAAGATACATAACAAAATGTGGATCCAGGATCAAACAATACAGAAGCCATACAATCACAAACCAAAAGATTACCTGTGATAACAGCATCTGATCCGCTTCCGACCGCCCAGGGAAAGCGTAACAATGGGCCCTATCATCAGTCTGTCCGTTGCCTCTAACAGGTTGCGCTGCAGTATTTCCCATTTGTCCGTCATCCCGGCCGTTTTGATGACCACCATTACCTCGGCCACCACGTTCTCCAGAATAACGGCCTCTACCATGACCACATCTACCTCTAGCTATTGGGGGTCTATAACTCTATTTTGGATAATTCCTCCTAATATGTCCAGTCTCCCCACATCCACAACACTCTCCGGAGTCAGGCATAGGTCTCTCATAGAAGTGTTGACCGGTCTGAGGTGGACCCCCAACTATAGTCTGGATTGAAGACTGAATTGGTCGGACTGAGTAACCTCCTGAACCCTGTCCTCTAGAGTAAGAACCATTAAACTCACCTCCCGTTCAAAACCTTTTTGATGTAGTTGCCATGGTGAAGTCGTCTGTGTTCACTCGCTCTACCTCTATCACGAAGTCTACCATTTCTTGAAAAGATATCGCTGTAGCCGCTACCTGTAAGGCTGAAATTCGCAACTCTGATCTCAACCCCTTCACAAAACGGCGAATCCGCTCTTTTGGACTGAAACATAGTTGGGTGGCATACCGGGATAATGCACGAAACTTAGCCTTATATGCAGTAACCGACATCCTACCTTGCTCTAGGCTCAAGAACTCATCTCTTTTCCTATCCCTCAAAGTACGTGGGATATACTTCTCCATAAAAAAGCTAGTTAATGATGCCCAAGTCATAAGTGGTGCCTCTGTTGGTTGACACTCAACACCAAACCGTTCTACTATACCCATCTTTTGTAATAGCTCATCACAGTCAACCAGAAAATCGTAGGCATCCTCAGATTTAGCACCCTTGAAGACTGGAGGTTTAAATTTCAAGAACTTACTGAAAAGTTCATGCTGATCATTTGTCATTATCGGCCTTGTAGTCAGACGAGGAAATGTGCCTATTTCCAATGAGGCATCCATGCGGGGAGCCATAGTAGCAGCATGTTGTACCTCCGGAACCTGAGGTGCTGGTGCAGAAAACACTGGAGGTGTCTGACCTTGATCAGATAACCCGCTAAAATAAGAAAGAACATGATTGATCATCTCTGGGGTAGGTTGGGGTGGCAATCCCTCATTCTGCACTTGTTCATTCTCCCCATCCTCCCCTTCTCTTACTACTTCCTCAGTCGGTGGAGGAGTCACCGCCGTAGTACCAAATGGGCCAGGCTTTCGTCCTCTTCTTCTAGAGGTCGTCCTCCCGCGACCTCTACCGCGGCCTCTTGCCACTGCTCCTCTTTGAGCTACAGCCTCCTGGCTCAGATGCATCTTGTCTTGTCGATGTTGATGTTGGTGCGATTGTTGCTCTAGTTCTAACCATCTGCGAAATAGAGTGAAGATGGTAAGATACCAATTTTTATCACCTAGATTCCAATTGGATCAAAGTAATAGCACGAAAGAAAGAAAGAAAGAATGGAATTTTCCTAAAGTCTTATAGCCTCTCAAAGAAAAGTAAAGGCGTCCCCCTACCGTTCCTTAAAACTCTACTAGACTCGTTCTTGTGTGATGAGACCAACGAACCTAATTCTCTGATACCAAGTTTGTCACGACCCAAATCGAGCCGTGAGTGGCACCCACATTTATCCTCCTATGTGAGCGAACCAACCAATCATTTAACAATAATAAACAGAAAATAATATGGAAGACTTAAAATTCATTAATGAAAATAGATTAATAACTTCTAAAAGCTCAAACACTTATTATTCCCCCAAATTTGGAAGTCATCATCACAAGAACATCTATCCTCAAATTACTAATTCTAAGAGTATCTAGAAAGCTAGAATAAATAAAAAGCTAGTCCATGCCAGAACTTCAAGGCATTAAGACATGAAGAAGAAGATTCAGTCCAAGCTAGAAGCATTAGCTCACCCTGAAATCTGGTGGAATGAAGACTGGCTAGAGTTGCGGTTGAGTTTAAGACGACGACACGTTTGCTGCACTCCACAAATAAATCAAGAAACAAATACCAGTAGGGGTCAGTACAAGGCACAAGTACTGAGTAGATATCATTAGCCAACTCAAAATAGAAAGTAGTATATATAATATAATATCATAAAATCAACCATAATACTCAACAGGTGAAAGCAACAAGTTCACAAATCATGTCTAACCACATCAAACAAACCTATGAGAACTCAAGTCTCCACACCATACTCATTTGGGATATAGGTTCTTTTGATTCGAATTTATTTACATAGTTTCAAGATTCATTATTTTTATTCCTCTTGTGTCGGTACATGACACTCCGCTCCCCTACTACTATGTGTCAGAACGTGACACTCCGATCCCCAAATTCTACGTGTCGGTTCGTGACACGCGATCCCCTAATACTACATGTCGATTCGTGACACCCAATCCCCTAATACTACGTGTCGGTTCATGACACCCGATCCCCTAATACTACGTGTCAGTTCGTGACACCCGATCCCCTAATTCTACGTGTCGGTTCGTGACACCATATCCCCTAATTCTACGTGTCGGTTTGTGACACCCGATCCCCTAATCTCATTCTGTTAATTCATCAAGCCTTCTTTTATACCAAGGCATCATCAATCTCATTACTTTAGTTCATCAAGACTTCTCTTATACCAAGGCATCATCAATGTTATTACTTTAGTTCATCAAGCCTTCTTTTATACCAAGACATCATCAATATCATTAGTTTAGTTCATCAAACCTTCTATTATACCAAGGCATCATCAATCTCATTACTTTAGTTCATCAAGCCTTCTTTTATACCAAGGCATCATCATTAACAAGAGGTTTTCAAGATTTAGGATTCAATAGCTTCATCATGCTTACTTTATCACAATTATATAAACACATCATGCAAGCACACAATTAAGCATATAGAAGGGTTTACAATACTACCCAATACATATCATTCGCTATTAAGAGTTTACTATGAAAAGCATAAAAACCATAACCTACCTCCACCGAAGAATTTTGATCAAGCAAGAAATTTCCCAAAGCTTTGTTCTCTTCTTTCTCTTGGTCGTACATTTTTCCCTCTCTCTGTTCTTTCTCTTTTTCTTATTCAAACCCTCTTTCTTTTACCCTAATTAGCATATAATTAATTATAAAAGATGGCAAAAGTAACCCACTAATTAATTCAAGGTTACATCTTTTAACCCCCAAGTAATTGAGTTATTAATCTTAAACCACTAAGTTTATAATTATATGCCGGAATAGTCCAAAACGCCCCTTAAAATAATTATTGAAATCAGACCCAGCCTGGGATTACGCAGCCTGTGACATGCCGTCGTGACTGCAACGGTCCGTCCTGCTGCTTCCGTCACAGAGTTCAGAGACTAGATTTTTACCAATAGTCTGTGACGGCCCATCACGCGTGTGACGGTCTGTCCTGCCATTTCATCGCGAAGTTTAGAGAGTCGATTTCAGTACCCAAATTTCAGAATTCTAAGTGTTTTTCAACGAGACCCCCACGATGGTCCATCGTGCCCATGACGGTTCATCGTGGGATCCGTCAACTTAGCCAGTTTTTTCCAGAAATAAAATCTGCTGCTCAAAATGACTAAACAGGTCGTTACAAAAACAAATGCCCTAACCTACCATTGCTAAAGATATCAGAAGTTTCTTAGGTCTAGCGGGTTATTACAAAAGGTTTGTGGAAGGATTTTCATCCATAGCATCACCATTGACTAGGTTAACTCAGAAGATGGTCAAGTTCTAATTGTCAGATGATTGTGTGAAAAGCTTCATAGAATTGAAAACTAGATTGACTACAGCTCGTGTCTAGACTGTACCAGAGGTTTAGCTGGTTATGTGATCTATTGTGATGCATCCATAGTTAGCCTAGGTTGTGTGTTAATGCCCTTAGGTAAGGTGATAACTTATGCTTCTAGACAAATTAAGGTGCATGAGAAGAACTATCCAACTCATGACCTCGAGCTTGCAGCAGTGGTGTTTGCACTCAAGATATGGAGATACTACTTGTATGGTGTTTATGTAGATGTGTTCCCTAACCATAAGAGCTTCAATATGCGTTCACCAAGAAGGAGTTGAATCTTCGCTAGATGATATGGACTAAGTTACTTAAGGATTATGATAAGAGTGTGCATTAACATCCTGGTAAGGCGAATGTAGTAGAAGATACTATTACTAGATTATGTATGGGTAGTATATACTATGTTGAGGAAGAAAGGAAGGAGCTAGTGAAGAATGTTCATAGGCTTGCTCGTTTGGGAGTTCGCCTTATGAGCATATCAGACAATGGTGTAAAAATCCAGAATAGGGAAGACTCTTCTTTGGTAGTGGAGGTTAAGTAATAGCAAGGCAGTGACCCAATATTTCTTAAACTTAAGGGAATGAAGAGGAATAGAGCAGACTTTGAGAGTAAGTTCCCCAATTACAAGCATGTCAAGGTAGAACATCAGAAACCAGAGGGTGTGACTCAAGAGATAGATATTCCTACTTGGAAGTGGGATGTGATCATTATGGACTTCATCACACGATTACCGCGAATTCGCATACAACATGACTCCACTTGGATGATAATTGATAGTATGACGAAGTCATCTCGCTTCATGGCGGTCAAGACTACATAATTGCAAAAGACTATGCAGGGTTTTACATTAATGAGATTGTGAGATTACGTGGGGTTTCTTTGTCTATCATCTCAAATAGAGGTCCTTAGTTTACCTCTCATTTCTCGAAGTCATCTCAGAAGGGTTTTGGTACTCAAGTTAACCTTAGAACAACATTTCATCCGCAGACAGATGTACAAGAAGAGCGTACCATTCAGACCCTAGAGGATATGTTTAGGGTTTGTGTGATCGATTTTTAAGGTAGTTAATATGATCACCTTCCTCTTATTGAGGTCACATACAACAATAGCTACTATTTCAACAATGAGAGGGCCCCTTATGAATCTTTATATGGGCGTAGATGAAGATCTACTGTTGGTTGTTTTGAAGTAGGTGAAACAACTTTGATAGGGAAAGATTTAGTCCTTTATGCTATGGAGATAGTAAAACTCATTAGAGAGAGATGTAAAACAACCCAAAGTTGTTAGAAATCTTATGCAGATGTAAGGAGAAAGGAGCTACAGTTCAAAGTTGATGATTGGGTTGTTCTGAAGATCTTTCCTATGAAAGGGGTCATGAGATTTGGAAAGAAAGGGAAGCTCATTCCTAGATATTTAGGCCCTTAAAAGATCTTTAAAAGGGTTGGCAAGGTGTCATATGAGTAAGAGTTGCAAGCATGATTAGTAGTAGTGCATCCGGTGTTCCACATCTCACTCTTGAAGAAGTGTGTGGGTGACCCAGCCTCTATAGTGCATTAGAGAATGTGGCAGTGAAAGATAGTCTTTCTTATGAGGATGTACCGGTTGAGATTCTTGACAGTCAGGTTAGAACGTTGAGAAAAAAAGAAGTCACTTTAGTCAAGGTTTTGTGGAGGAGTCAGTCTGTAGAGTGAGCTACTTGGGAAGCAGAAGCAGCATGAAAGACAAGTATCCTCACCTCTTTCCTTCCGATTCAACTCTAGCTTGAGGTAATAGTTCCACTTTAGTTTTCCAGTCATTCATGCATGAATTCAATCTTAGGATCATATTCCCTCAGTTTGTACTTGCATTTTAAGAGTATTTTCATGTTTTCGGAACTAAAGTCAGTCAGAAACTTAGTTCTTAGTGTATAGTAGTAGGGTTTTGAGCTCTCTCCCTCTATTTAACCTAGTTTAGTCTTCATTCAAGAAAGAATGTTCCCAAGGAGGAGAAAATATAACACCATGTATACAAAATAGACTAAAAATATGTTTTTAGGAAAAATCTACAGGTGCAACTGACTTGACCATCGACGGACCGTAGCATGACCCACGGTCCGTTCTGCACAACTATCTATTGGATCAGAAACTCCCAAAAATCTTAGCCCTGGAAAATTTGTTAAGTGTTGGTGGATAGCCGGACTTACGGTTTGTAGGTCAGACTACGTTCCGTAGTCCATGACCATCGATTGGGACCCCCATTCACCCACTCTCTTACAAGAGCTACAGATGACCAGCACAGTCCGTAGGTGGACCTATGGCCCGTATGTCTGACCGTTGCTGGGAAATTAGTAGACAGTTAAGGGTAAATGCAGTTAAATTAACTTCAAATGGTCATACATCTTAGCACAAAATAAATTAGGTGTCCCATGACCTACCTACAGATATTTAATTGAATTATCTTTTCCTAACCACCAACCTATCTAAAATCAGACCCCCGAGAAAAAATTTATGCGCATGTTAGTAAAGCTCTGTCGATGAGGCCCAACTGGCGGACAAACCGACGGGGCGCCGGTCAATCAACGGACAGTCAGTCATGGCTCTCGATCGGTCTGACAACAACTTTCCCATGGGTCTTTTGAACTTCTCCCACTTTCTTTAAACCCTAAGTTACGTCTTTTTGACCTTAAATGATCATATTTTAGATATTTTAAGCCTAGAAACATAATTAAAACGTATTTAAGTAAAATCATTAAATCAAAAGTTAGAAAATTTAGAAGCATAAAAGGATAGACAGCGCAAGAACCCTAGTTCAATGAAGCAATAAGTTCCAGCAGTTCCAGCCCCAAAAGGTAAGTATTTTTCATTGGATTTCATCACCAGGTGTGTGGGATTTCACTAGTGGTTTGCTTTCGTCCATTGAGTCCCTAGTTTTCAATCAGATTCTTATTCTCTTGGAATGATTAAGCACAGGGCTTCCAGATATTTGACAGAACTTCTTGAATTTACTAAATATATGTTCCACATAAAATTATTGTTATTACTCAGATTATCGCATGAGCTTCTGTACCCTAGCTTTGTATTTTTTAGTTCTTGAATTACAGATGCTAGGTCAGATATTTCAGACACTTTATATATACATACCTTTGTTATTAATATATGATTACTAGATTAATTGTTGCATTCTTAGTTTGCATGTTCTGCTTGGAGCCATATGTATTTAAAGAAGCTCAAACATAATAAGTAAATTTACAAAATTCATTAGGTGTAGTATAATACCGAGTTGGACTAGGGTTCAACTTATCGAATTAGTCCCAGAACTACTAGCCAAGTATGTTCTAAATCCCCTCTGTGGGTAATCAGTTTATTGATCACGTCATGATGCCTTTATACCTTTGGCAAGATATATTGGGTCCTCTCGATGGGACGTATACATCGGAATCCACATTTATCTCATGTGATTTTATTATCAGTTATTAGTAGCTCCCATCTGACTCTCTGAATTGAAAATTTATCAGTATATTCAGTATTTAGTTTCAACATGTTATAAATTGGTTACTGTATCCAATTAGCTCAGAATCAGCATATCATGTTCACATTGTTATACTTTGTTTTGTGTTTGTTCATTTATGATTTTATTTGAGCTTTACTCTATCCTACATGCTCAGTACCTTTCAAGTACTGATAAATACATGTGCTACATCTTTTGTGATGTAGGTTCAGGTTCTCAACATCCAAATCACGCATAGATCGATTTTTGATCTCTAGTTCAGCAAATTTAGTATTGAGTCCTCATTCTCCGAGGATAACAGTCGTGAGTGTCATTTAAGTCTTTAGTCAATTAGTTTCAGTTTTTGCTAGATTTAGCTAGGGGCATGTCCCAGTATTTCTAGTCCATTTTAGAGGCTATTTTCAGACATAGTTATTTTCATCTTAATGTTAAGTTAATATTTCTATTGTATTAAACTTATTAGTTTTTATATTGTATCAGTTTTAGCATATGGGTATTCCCCATCTTTTCATTATAAGTTATGATTTAGCTTCTGCTTCAGCTTATTATCTATAGTTTATTTATTATTATGCTAGCAGGGTTAGATTGGGATCACTTGTGGTCCTAGATTTCGTGTCCGCGTCTCGGGGGTAGATCGGGGCATGACAAGAATTAAGATTTATCTCATCATTGGTATTAGGTTTTTTCTATGTATGATTTAATGTGAGGATCATTGGGTCTAGTTTTGTCATTCTTAAGGTGAGTCTATAATATCTACTTATCTTACATTTCGATAGTGGGTACTTGATCATTTCTATCATTGGATAAGATGAGTTTGTTTCTTCTTCATGATTATTTGATGTCTTAAGATCATATTTTTATAGCTTATGCTCGAGCAAATATTATGTTGTGAGGATGTAATCTTGATAAGATTTATGATGGTTTGTGCATTATGAGAGTGTGGTGGCTATCCTGATTGTAGACAATATTGATTCAAAATTTTATTAGAGTTATGTTAAATAATATTTGTCCTGAGGGTTCTATCAAGGTCTAGTTAGAGAATAGATCATTTGAAGAGTCCACTTGGAAATAGATTTTTTGTTGGTTGAGTTTACATACAACAATTTTCATTAGAGTATTAAGATGACACCATATGAAGTATTATATCGGAGGAGGTGTACATATCCAATTGGTTGGTTTGATACTTTTGATATGAAACCGTGGTACGAATATTTTGAAGGAATTGTAGAGAAAACTATCCTTTCTTATCAACAAATTCTTTTGATCGTTCGAGGACGAACGATGGATAAATTGGTATCTAATGTAGCAACTCATTTCATCGTATTGAGTACAAGAACTTTTTATTTTATAAAAGACTCTTTCTGTAACGACCTGTTTAGTCGTTTTGAGCACCAGATTTTATTTCTGGAAAAACAGGCTGAGGCGACGGACCCCACGACGGACCGTCATGGTCACGACGGACCGTCGCAGGGTCTCGTTTCAAAACACATAGAAAATATGAAATTGGGTACTGAAAATCGACTCTCTAAACTTGGTGACGGAATGGCAGGACGGACCGTCACAGACGTGACGGACCGTCATAGATTGTTCAGTGGAAATTGACTCTCTGACCCTTGCGACGACCAGCAGGATGGACCGTCGCAGGCGCGACGGCCCGTCACAGTTTGCATAATCCCAGTTGGAGTCGGATTTATGGTTATGTTTTAAGGGACGTTTTTGACTATTCTTGCCTTAATTATAAAGTTCGTGGGTTTATATTAATAACTCAAATTCTTGGGGGTTAAAAAAGCTAACCCTAAGTTAATTAGTGGGGTATTATTTCCATCTTTTATTCTTAATTATATACTAATTAGGGTAAAAGAAAGAGGGTTTGAATAAGAAAATAGAAAGAACAAGAAGGGAGAGAGAGAATTGATCGAGAAGAAGAGGAAAACACCAAGCTTTGAGGATTAACTTGCTTGATTTCAATTCTTCGGTGGAGGTAGGTTATGGTTTCATGCTTTCATAAGTAAACTCTTAATAGTGAATGATATGTATTTGTAGTATTGTAAACCCTACTATAAGATAAGCATGATGAAAGTATTGAATCCCAAATGTTGAAAGAAACTTTAATATACATTATTAATGATGATGCCTTGGTATAGAAGAAGGCTTGATGAATTAAAGTAATGGGATTGATGATGCCTTGGTATAGAGAAGGCTTGAAGATTTACAGAATGATATTAGTGGATCGGAGTGTCACGTTCCGACACATAGTATTAGTGGATCGGAGTGTCATGTTCCGACACATAGTATTAGTGGATGGGAGTGTCACGTTCCGACACGTAGAATTAGGGGATCGGAGTGTCACGTACCAACACATATAGGGGATCGGAGTGTCACGTACCGACACATATAGGGGATCGGAGTGTCACGTTCTGACACATAATATTAGTGGATCGGAGTGTCACGTACCAACGCATATAGGGGATCAGAGTGTCACGTACCGACACATATAGGGGATCGGGTGTCACGAACCGACACGTAGAATTAGGGGATCGGAGTGTCACGAACCGACACGTAGAATTAGGGGATCGGAGTGTCACGTACCGACACATAGCAGTAGGGGATCGGAGTGTCACGTACCGACACAAGAGGAAGAAAGATAATGAATCTTGAAAGATGATAATATACTAAACTTAATAAACTTAATTCCCAAATGAGTATGGTGTTGAGGCTTGAGCCCTCATGGATGAACTTGATGGTACTTATTGATGATTATAGTACTTGTTGTTGCTACATGTTGAGTTTTATAGTTGATTTACGATAATATTTGATATATACTATTCCCTATTTTGAGTTGGTCGATGATATCTACTCAGTACCCGTGTTTTGTACTGACCCCTACTTTTATGTTTTCTTCTTGTTTATTTGTGGAGTGCAGCAAACGTACCATCGTCTTCAACTAAACAGTAATTCAAGCCAGTCTTACTACATCAGAAATTCAGGGTGAGCTAATGCTTCTAGCTTGGACTGGATCTTCTTCTTCAAGTCTTGATGCCTTGAACCTCCGGCATGGACTAGCTTCTTATGTATTTTTAGCTTTTAGAATACTCTTAGTTTAGTCATTTGATCGTAGATGTTCTTGTGATGATGACTTCCAGATTTTGGGGATAATAATAGTTATTGATTTTATTAGGGATAATGTCTAAGTACCCCCTCAACCTATGCTCGAAATCCCAGAGATACACTTATACTATACTAAGGTCCTATTACCCCCCTGAACTTATTTTTTTAATAATTTTTTACCCCTTTTCGGCCTACGTGGCACTATCTTGTGGGCCCAACGATGGTTGACTCTTTTTTTTCAAATTAGTGCCACGTAGGCAAAAAAGGGGTAGAAAATTACTTATAAAATAAGTTCAGGGGGGTAATAGGTTGAGGGGGTACTTGAGGGGGTACTTGGGTATTTTCCCATTTTATTAATGAGTTTAAGTCTTCCGCATTACTTTTGTTGATATTATATTGAAATGTTAAGGTTTAGATTTGGTTGGTTCGCTCACATAGAAGGGTAAGTGTGGGTGCCAGTCGCGGCCCGGATTTGGGTCGTGACACTTTCGATAGGTTCTAAATGAATATTTTGGACTATTTGTACGTATAGTGATATAATTAAGGTGGTAGGCTTAATAATTAAATTTGTTGGTGGTTAAAAAATATTAAAATCAATATTGGACTACTTTTACCACATCTATAATTTTCAAGTATATAATGAGGGTAATAAATAATGAAGAAAAGAAAATAAAATATAATTGAGAAGAGTAGTATGCCGCATCTCAATGATGAACGATATAGGTACATTATTTATGCAATTTCTCTATATCTTGGTTACAGAGATTTTGTTCTTAAATTATATATATATATATATATATATATATATGAATTGATTGGTTATTTTAGGGGAAGATCAAGTCACTGCTAGTTATTGTTTTCATAGCTTAAAATGGGAACAAATTGATAGTCAAGCAATGATTACTTTATAAGTAATTGGTCAACTAATTTTTCTTAAATTGAATGGGCATATAGGTTAATGTTTAAGTTCTTTATAGCGAACAAATGTTTTAGCTAATTCTAATTAAATTAATTTTATCATCATATTATAGATTATATTTTTATATATATTGATATAAGTAATAAAATATTATGTGTATTGAATTATTTAAATTCAGTTAAAGTTATGCTAATGAGAGGAATTAAGACTTAACCTTAAGTTGAATTTTAGAAAATTGAAAGAATTTTGTTAGTTTTTGGGTCTAGGTTAGACATTATATGATATTTGTGTTAATAGGCTCGTCATCTTACAAATTATGCATACATGCTTGATCGATTGGAAAGGTTCCGAAGCATCGAGCAAAGAAAAAACAATGACAAGGTAGCTTTCTTGACTGTAGTTCTTCAGTGTAGGTAGGTTATAGTTTATTCTATTTGATAGTAAACTCATAATAGTGATTGATATGCATTGAATGATATTGTGAAGTCCATTATATACTTGATTGTGTGATTGTGTAGCTTTGTTGTGTGGTTTGTGATTGGTCTTAAATCCTGAGACTGTGGAATTTATAAACTTGAACCATTTTTATCAAAGTGATGCCTTGAATAAAGAAGGTTTGACGAAATATTATAAATGAATTGAATGTTGTGAAAATAAATGATATATTAACGATATTCTTAAACCGGAGTATCACGTTTCGACACGATTTTTTTGGATTGGAGAATCACATTGTGACACAGTATTCTTGGATTTGAGTGTCACGTTCCGACATGGTATTTTTGGATCGATGTGTCACATTTCGATATGATATTCTTGGATCGAAGTGTCATGTTTCGACACAACATAGTTGAATCGGAGTGTCACGTTCTGATACGATAATATTAAAGGAAAAACATATTGTATTAACGGAATAGACTCAATCTCAAAGAACTCAATTCCCCAAATGGTCGTTTTGAGTGCTAAAGTCTTGTGTTTCAAAAATATTTTTCGATAGTTCCTAAATCGATATTTTGGACAATTCTTAATTATAATTACAAAATTAGTGGGATAGTTTTAATAATTTATTTAGTTGATGGTTAAAGAAAAAAAATAGTAAAAAGAAATAGTGGATCACTTTTATAATTTTCTTTTAATAGGTTATATTAAAAAAATAGGATAATAAATAATCAATAGAAGAAAAAAAAAAGAGTTGAGGAGGAGAGGATTTGAGGCAGAAACCAAGTAGAGGCGTTCATATCTCAAACGTTTGTACTCTCTTCTCGTAAAATACTATTTTGTCAACTGATTATGCCATATTTATAGGAAAGTAATAATTGTTATAATGATCGATCGGTGATGGAATAACGGTATCAGTAAGTTAAGTTTCAATTTGCCTTTTGCATTATTACTGTACATAAATAGTTTAATCCTAATGAGTTAGTGGAGTTTAATTCTGTATTCTATTGAAAAAAATTTGATAATGGTAGTTTGTAATTAAATGTTAAAGTTTACTACAAGTAGGTATACATATGTATTAGGTGTATTGTATCATTTTAGTACTATTAAAATTGTGATAATAGGAGGTATTAAGACTTACCTTTGGTTTGAACTTTAGGAAATTGATTGTGGAATTAGGAGAGTTTTTGGGTCTAGGCTAGACATACAATTATATGAGTGTTTATATGTATGTGTGTGTGTGTGTGTATATATATATATATATATATATATATATATTTGATCGATTGGAAAGGTTTTGAAACATTGAGGAAAGAGAAAGTATTGGAGAAGAAGCTTGTTTGGCATCGATTCTTCGGTGGAGGTAGGTTATTGTTTATGCTATTTGATAGTAAACTATTAATGGTGATGGTATGTATTGGATGATATTGTGATGTTTTGTATGTACTTGATTGTGTGGTTGTGTTGGTTGGTTCTGTGTTTTCTGATTGGTTTGAAATCCTGAGACTGTGGAATTTATATTCTTGAACCCTTTTTATGAAGTGATGCCCAAAATAAAGAAGGCTTGATGAAATATTATCAACGAATTGAAATTGGTGATAATAAGTGATAAATTAATAGTATAATTGGATCGGAATATCTTGTCTAATACGGTATAATTGGATTAGAGTGTCACGTTACAACACTGTATTCTTTGATAGGAGTGTCACGTTCTGACACAATATTCTTGGATCAGAGTGTGACATTGCGACATGATATTCTTGGATCAGAGTATTACGTTCCGACACGATATAATTGGATCAGAGTGTCACGTTCCAAAACGATAACATTAAACGAAAAACATATTAAATTAACGGAATGTACTAAATATCAAAAAAATGAAACCCCCAAATGCTTTGGTTAGGGGTATGAGTCCTCATGGACGATGTTGATATTGTTGACTTATTATATACCTACTTAAGTGTTGTTGACACTTGTTCATGTTTTTTGTTGTTTATCACTTGTTAAAATCTTTAGTTGAGTTCATACTATTTTTTATTGTATATTAGTGTCTATTTTTGGTTAGCTGATGATACCTACTCAGTAGATGTTACCCCGTATTGAGCCCTACTTTTATTTTTCTTTGTTTTCCTTTTATGGAGTGTAGCGAGTGTACCAGTGACTTCGAATTTCCCTCAGCTCTAGCAAGTCTCGGCATATGAGTTTCAAGGGTGAGCTATTTATTCAAGCTTGGGTTGAATTCTCACTGTCATTACCTGATATGTTTAGTTTTTGGTAACAAATTACTTTAGCTTATTTATTTTTGTGTCTTTGATACTCTTAAACTTTGTAATTTGATATTAGATGTCTTTGTTGTGATAATTTTAAGGTTTTGAAAAAAATATTGTTAATAAGTTTTGGAGGTTCGGCATCATTTTGTTATTCGTAGTTGAACTTTTGGTATATGTTGGGGTTTGATTTCCTTGGTTCTCCCACCTAGGAGATTAATTGTTGCATTCTCAGTTTGCATGTTCAGTTTCGAGCTATCCAGTATTTACAGAAAGTCAGACAAAATCAATAAATTTATAGAATCCATGGGAGTACCATAATACCGAGTTGGACTACGATTTATCATAACCAAATAGTCCCATAACTACTATCCAAGTAGGTTGTAAGTCCCTTCTGTGGGCAATCAATTTAGTGATCATGCCAGCATGCGTTTATATCTTTGGCAGGATATGTTGGATCCTCTGGATGGGGCATATACATCGGACTTCAAATTTAGCTCATATGGTTTTATTATCGCTTATTAGTAGCTTCCACTTCAGTTAAACTCTATGCACTGACCATTTATCAATATATTCATTATTCAGGTTCAACATGTTATAAATTGGTCATTTCATTCAGTTAGCTCAACTTTAAGTTTATCATGTCATATTATTATACATGCTTTTATAATTGTTCAGTTATGTTTTATTTCAGCATTACTCAATCCTACATGTTCAGTACCTTTCAAGTACTGACGCTTACGTGCGCTACATCTTCTCATGATGTAGGTTCATGTTCTCAGCATCCAAATCATGCATAGATTGATTTTAGATCTCCAATTTAGCAAATTCAGTGGTGAGTCCTCATTCTCCGAGGACAATAATCATGAGTTTCATTTCAGTCTTTAGTCATTTAGTTTTAGTTTATTCTTGATTTAGTTGGGGCTTGTCCTAGTATTTCTAGTCCAATTTAGAGGCTTATTTCAGACATAAATAGTTTTATCTTAGTATTGTGTTAGTAACTTCATTGTATTAAACTTATCAGCCTTCATATAGTTTAATCATATGGTTATTCCCCATCTTTTCATTCTTAGTTATTATTTAGCTTCCGCAATATTTTATTATCTTTAGTATTCTAATGATCATGCCAGCAGAGTTATCTTGGTATCACTTGTGGTCCTAGGTTATGTGTCCGCGTCTTGAGGGTATCTCTGAGCGTGATAAAACTTGGTATTAGAGCACTATGTTCAAGAGTCCTAGGATGTCTGACTAGCCACACTAAGTAGAGTCCTTTTCATGTGTGTGAAGTGCACCAAATCTAATGAGAGGGAGGCTACAAAGTGTTTTTAGAAAAAGCTTCCCTTTCTTGTTATTTTTATCATTCGTAAGGTATGAACTAATTCCATTCTGACTCGATGTTGAGCGCTTAAGATCATGCCTTCTCGTAGAGCTTCGGCATGGAATGCTAATGCGTGCAATGCGAACGTAGCTCCTCTAGTACCAAATAAAAAAATTCAAATGATTAGTTTAAGAATGCAGATTCAGCTTTTGGCTCAGAGTACGACCAACCATAACAATCAGCAGATTCTAGTTCCTACTAATAGAAATGACCGATTAGTGGTAGCTAGAGTATGTTATTTTTTTAGAATGGTTCTATTGATGTTTTTAGGGTCGCAAGTTTGTAAGGACCCACAGAAGTTCATTGATGAGTTTAAGAAAATATTTGGTGTGATGTAAGTAACTGGTAGTGACAGATGAGATTGGCATCCTACCAACCCAAGGATGTTACTGACATACGGTTCGCTTAATGGAAAGACAATAGACAGGTCTTTGTTTTTTGTAACTCAGTATTGCAGTCGAATTCAATGTCAGTCCAGAAACTCTTTCAGAACATTTCTCAATCTCTACTCCACTCAGTCACCAAGTTATAGCTACACGGGTATAGAGAAATTGCCTTCCACAGTCTCTTAGAGAGTCACCTCACCAGATCTAGAAGAGTTAGAAATGGTAAACTTCGATGTAATCTATGCATGGATTGGTTACACTCATGTTATGTCTCAATCGATTGTAGAGCTAGGATTGTTCATTTTCAATTTCCAAACAAACCAATCTTAGAATCGTAAGGTAGTAGCTTAACGCCGATGGGTCGATTTATTTCTTACCTTAAGGCCAGAAATATTATTTCTAAGGGTTATCTCTATCATCTAGATTGGGTTAAGGATTCTAGCCTTGAAAGCCCAAATCTTGAGTTAGTTCCAGTAGTTTCTGAGTTTTTAGAAGTGTTTCTAGAAGATATTCGCGGAGTCCCTCCCAAAAGAGAAATCGACTTTGGAATTGATCTGCTTCCAGATACCTAGTCTATTTCTATTCCTCCTTACAGAATGACTCCTGCTGAGCTTAAGGAATTGAAAGTGTAGTTGAAAGATCTTCAAGATAAGGTTTTCATCAGATCTAGTATTTCACCGTAGGTGCACTATAGTTGTTCGTAAGGAAGAAAGATGGTTCACTCAGAATGTGCATTGACTATAGAAAGTTGAACAAGGTCACAGTCAAGAATAAGTATCCCATCCCAAGGATTGATGACTTGTTTGACCAACTTCAAGATTCTAGACATTTCTTAAAGATAGACCTCCGATCGGGTTATCATCAGATTAGAGTCATAGATAGTGACATTCCAAAAATAACCTTTAGAACTCGGTATTGTCATTATGAATTTGTAGTTATGTCAGTTGGACTAACTAATTATCCTACAACTTTCATGGATTTGATGAACAATGTTTTTAAACAGTACTTGGACTTGTTCGTTATCGTGTTCTTGATGATATCGTCATTTAGTCCAATAGTGAGGAAGAACATTAAAGTCATTTGAGAGTTGTTCTGCAAACTCTCAAGAATCACTACTTATTTGCTAAGTTTAGTAAATGTGAGTTCTGGTTGCAATCTGTTGCTTTTCGTTTTCAAATTATATGTAGCAAAGGGATCCAAGTGGATTCACATAAGATAGAAGTAGTGAAAGGGTGGCCCAGACCTTCCTCTGCTACAGTTATGAGTAGTTTCTTAGGTCTAGCAAGTTATTACTTAAGGTTTGTGGAAGTATTTTCATCTATAGCCTTACCATTGACTAGGTAGACTCAGAAGATGGTCAAGTTCCAATGGTCAGATCATTGTTAAAAAAAGCTTCACAGAATTGCAAGCTAGATTGACTATATCTCCGTTCTTGACTCTACCAGAGTGTTCAGATGGTTATGTAATCTATTGTGATGAATCCAAAGTTGGCCTAGGTTGTGTGTTGATGCAGCAAGGTAAGGTGATAGCTTATGTCTCTAGGCATCTTAAGGCGTATGAGAATAACTATCCAACTCATAACCTCGAGCTTGCAGTAGTGGCATTTGAACTCAAGATACGGAGACACTACTTCTATGGTGTCTTTGTAGATGTGTTCACTGATCATAAGATCCTTTAGTATGTTTCCACCTAGAAAGTGTTAAATATTAGCAAGATGAGATGGTTTGAGTATTTTAAGGATTATGATATGAGTGTGCATTCTTATCCTGGTAAGGAGAATGTAGTATGTTATCTATTGGTAGTATAGCCCATGTTGAGGAAGAAAGGAAGGAGCCAGTGAACTATGTTCGCAGGCTTGGTCGCTTGGTAGTTCGCCTTATGAGCATATCAGACAGTGGTGTAACCGTTCAGGATAGGGCACAATCTTCATTGGTAGTGGAGGTTAAGGTAAAGCAAGACAGTGACCTAATCTTGCTTGAACTTAAGGGTGAAGTCCATAATCAGAGAGTGGAGGTTTTCTCCCAAAGGGGAGATGGTGTACTTCGCTACCAGGGTAGATTGTGTGTTCCTGATGTGGGCGAGTTAAGACAGAATATTCTTGGATAAGCCCATAACTCTAGATATTTTATTCAACCAGGTGCCACTAAGATGTACCACGATCTACGAGAAGTTTATTCGTGGAATGGCATGAAGAGGGGTATAGCATATTTTGTGAGTTAGTACCCGAACTGTCAGCAAGTCAAGGTAGAACATTAGAAGACAGGAGGTATGGCTCAGGGGATCTATATTCCTACTTTGAAATGGGATAATTATTAATATGGACTTTATCACAGGATTACCTCGTACTCATAGATAGCATGACTCAATTTGGGTGATAGTCGATAGGATGACTAAGTCTTCTCGCTTTTGGCGGTCAAGACTACATATTCGGTAGAAGACTATGGAAGGCTTTACATTAATGAGAAGATTGAATGGGTTTCCTTTGTCTATCATATCAGATAGAGGTCCTCAGTTTACCTCTCATTTCTCAAAGTCATTTCAGAAAGGTCTTCGTACTCAAGTTAACCTTAGTACATCATTTCATCCACATAAAGATGGGCAAGCAGCGCGTACCATTCAAACCATAATGAATATGTTGAGAGCTTGTGTGATCGATTTCAAAGGTTGTTGGGATGATCACCTTCATCTTGTTGAGTTTTCTTACAAGAATAGCTATCATTCCAGCGTTCAGATCGCCCCTTCTGAGGCTTTATATAGGCGTAGATATAGATCTCCTGTTGGGTGGTTTGAAGTAGGTGAAACAACTTTGATAGGGCCAGATTCAATCTTTTATGCTATCGAGAACGTGCAACTCATTAGAGATAGACTTAGAACAACCCAAAGTCATTAGAAATCTTATGCTAATGTAAGGAGAAGGAAACTAGAGTTCCAAGTAGATGATTATTATTTTCTGAAGGTCTCACCTATCAAAAGGGTAATGAAATTTAGAAAGAAAGAAAGCTCAGTCCAAGATATGTAGGCCCTTACAAGATCATGAAAAAGGTAGGATAGGTGGCATTTGAGTTAGAGTTGCCAGCAAAATTAGCTGCAGTGCATCCGGTCTTTGACATATCACTCTTGAATAAGTGTGTGGGTGATCTAGCCTCAATAGTGCAATTGGAGAGTGTGGTAGTGAAAGATATTCTTTCTTATGAGGATGTACCAGTTGAAATTTTTGACAATCAGGTCAGAAGGTTGAGAAACAAAGAAGTGACTTCACTCAAGGTTTTGTGGGTGAGTCAGTGCGTAGAGGGAGCTTCTTGGGAAGCACAAGCAGCGATGAAAGTAAGTATCCTTACCTCTTTCCTTCCGATTCCACTCAATCTTAAGGTGATAGTTTGTCTTTAACTTTTCGATTCATTCATGCGTAAATTCAGTTTTAGAATCATGTTCCCTAAATTTGTACTTGAATTTTAAGCATAACTGCATGTACTACAAACTCAATTAAGTTAGAAACTCAGTTAACAGTGTTTAGTGGTAGAGTTTTCACCTCTCTCCCTCTAATTTAATTTTTAGTCTTCGTTCGAGGACGAATGTTCCCAATGGGGAGATAATGTAACACCCCATATTAAAAACAAACTAAAAAATGGCTTTACAAAGAAAAAATTGCTGGTGAAATCAACAGTGCCATTAACGAACCGTAGACTGACCAATGGTCCGTCCTGTACAGATGTCGATGGGATAAGAAAATCCCAAAAACTTCAGCCCAGGTCATACATACGGTCCGTAGGTTATACAAAGGTCCGTAGTTCGTGACCGTCGATCAATACTTTCTTTACTCACTCTCTGAAAAGAGCTACAGTTAACCAGAATGGTCCATTGGTGGACTTATGGTTCGTAGGTTCGACCGTAGGTTGAAAATTTGAAGACAGTTAAGGGGAAATGCAGTTCAGACAACTTCAAATTGTCATAAATCTTAGTACAAAATTAATTAGGTGTTCCATGAACTACCCACGAATAGATAATTATATTATCTTTCCATAGCCACCGACCTTGCTAAAATTAGACCTCCGACTAACAACTTATGTTAATTTTAGTAAAGACCTATCGAACAGGTCCAGTCGAGGGACCCAACGAAAGGGCGTCGGACTAACGACGGACCGTTTGTCTTGGTCTTTGTTTGGTCCGACAACAACTTTCTTAGGGGTGTTTTTGACCTTTCCCACTTAGTTTAAACCGTAAGTTACGTCGTTTTTAACCTAAATCATCAGATTTTAATCAGTTTTAGCCTAGAAACATAATTAAAAAATATCCCAGTCAAATCGTTAAATCAAAACCTATAATATTAGAAGCAAGAGAGGAGAAAAATCTCAATAACACTAGTTCAAGAATGCCGCATGTTCCAACAGTTCCCGAAACTTATGTATTTTTCAATGTATTTCATCACAACGTATGTGGGATTTGAATATTGGGTTCCTTTCACCCATTGGGTCCCAAGTTGTTAGTCAGATTCTGGATTCTATTATCATGATTAAACCTAGTGTTTCTTGAGTATTGATAGAACTTCATGAATTTATGAAATATATGTTAAAAATCAGATTATCATATTATTATTAAGATTATCACATGAGTTTTAGAACCCTAGCTTTGTATTTCTTTAGTTCTTTAATTAACCATGTTAGGTCAAATATTTCAGACACTTTAGATATACATTCCTCAGTTATAAATGCATAATTACCAGATTAAATGTTGCATTCTCAGTTTGCATGTTTATTTTCGAGCTATTCAGTATTTACAGAAAGTCAGGAAAAATAAATAAATTTAAAGAATTAATGGGAGTAGCATAATCCGAGTTGTACTAGTGTTTAGCGTACCTAAATAAAACCAGAACAACTAGCCAAGTAGGTTCTAAGTCCCCTATGTAGGCAATCAATTTAGTGATCACGCCAGCATGCCTTTATATCTTTGGCAGGGTATATTTGGTCCTCTCGATGGGGCGTATACATTAAACTCCATATTTAGCTCATGTGGTTTTTTTATCGGTTATTAGTAGCTCCCATAGTTTAATTAGACTCCCTGCATTAACCCTTTATCAGTATATTCAGTATTCAGTTTCAGCATGTTATAAGTAGGTCATTGCATGCTTTTACCTCAGAATCTAGTTTATCATTTGAGATTATTATACTTGCTTTTATAATTGTTCAGTTATGCTTTATTTCAGTTTTACTCTATCCTACATGCTCATTATCTTTCAAGTATTGACGCATACGTGCGCTACATCTTCTGGTGATGTAGGTTCAGGTTCTTAGAATCCATATCATGCATAGATCGATTTCCGGTCTCCAGTCAGTATTTTTACTGGTGAGTTCTCATTCTTTGAGGACAACATTCATAACATTCATTTCAGTCTTTAGTTATTTAGTTTCGTTTTTTACTAAATTAAGCTGGGGCTTTTCCCCGTAATTCTACTCCAATTTAGAGGCTTATTTCTGACATAGTAAGTTTTAGCTTAGTATTGAGTTAGTAACTTCATTGTATTAAACTCATCAACATTCATATCATATCAATTTCAGCATATGGGTATTCCCCGTCTTTTCATTATAAGTTATGATGTTGCTTCAGCAATAGTTTTTTATTTTTAGTATGCTCATGATCATGCCAGCAGGGTTAGCTTGGGATCACTTGGGGTCCTAATTTCCGTGTCCGCGTCTCGAGGGTAGTTCGGGGCGTGACAATCAAGGTCTAGTTGGATAATTGGTCAGTTAAACGAACCCATTATTTGAAATAGTTTTGTTGTTAGTTGAGTTTACATATGACAACAATGATCACTAGAGTAGTGAGATGGAGGTGTAGATATCCAATTGGTAGGTTTAATACTTTTGATATAAGACCTTGGTTATTACTATATTGATTGAATTGTTAAGATAACTACCCTTTCTCGCCTTGACTTCTTTTGATCGTTTGAGGATAAACGAAAGGTAAATTGCTATCTATTGTAGTGACCATTTTAGTAATTTTGAGTTCTAAAGCCTTGTTTTTAAAAAAAAAAATTCGACAGATTTTAAATGGATATTTTGGATAATTCATAATTATAATTATGAAAATAGTGGGGTAGTTGAAATAATTTTTTTAGTTGGTGGTTAAATAAAAGAATAGTAAAAGAAATAGTGGATCACTTTTTCCATTTTCTTATAATTTATTATATTAAAAAAATTAGGGTAATAAATAATAATTATAAGTAAAAAAAGAGTTGAGGAGAAGAGGATTTGAGGCGGAAACCAACTAGAGGGGTTCATATCCATAAGATTTGTACTCTCTTCTCGTAAAATATTATTTTGGCAATTGATGATGCCATATTGATAGGAAAGTAATAATTGTGTAAGAATGATAGATGGGTGATGGAATAACAGCGACAGTAGGTTAAGTTTCAACTTTCTTTTTGCATTAGTACTGTATATAAATAATTTAATATTAATAAGTTAGTGGAGTTTTATTGTGTATTCTATTGATTAAAAATGAGAATGTTTGTTTTGCCATAAAATGTTAAAGTGTACTACAAGTAGGTATATGAAAGTATTATACTGTCACGACTTGGACAATTAAAGTATAATTATTTCGGTACCACTGGTGTTGGACATTAATTATTTCTTGAACCCTCTTTATGAAGTGATTTCTTGATTAAAGAAGGCTTGATAAAATATTGTCAATGAATTAAAAGTGGTGATAATAAATGATAAATTAATAGTATAATTGCATTGGAGTGTCATGTTTTAACATGGTATCGTCGGATCTGAATGTCACATTCCGACACGATATTATTAGATCAGAGTGTCACGTTCTGACATAGTATTCTTGGATCAGAGTGTCACGTATCAATATGATATTCACGGATAGGAGTGTCTCGTTCCGATACGATATAATTGGATCGTAGTGTCACATTCTGACACAATAATATTAAAGGGAAAATATATTGAATTAAAGGAATGTACTCAATAACAAGAACTAAATTCCCAAAATGGTTTTGCTGGAGGCATGAGTCCGCATAGACGATCTTGATATTGTTGACTTATAATATTCTTACTTTAGTGTTGTTGACAGTTGTTCATGTTGTTTGTTGTTTATCACTTGTTAAGTTTTATAGTTGAGTTAATATTATTTTTCATTGTATATTTGTTTTTATTTTGTGTTGGCCGATGATACCTACTCAGTACATGTTATCCCATACTGAACTCTACTAGTGTTTTTTTTTTGCTTTTATGGAGTGCACCAAGTGTACCAATGACTTATATTTTCCCTCAGCTCTAGCAAGTTTCGGCATATTTGGTTCAAAGGGTGAGCTATTCATTGAAGATTGGGTTAGATTCTCTCAGTCATTACCTGATATTTTTAATTTTTGGACACAAATTACATTAGTTATTTTATTTGGTATCTTTGATACTCTAAAACTTAGTAATTGGAGATTAGATGTCTTTGTTGTGATCCCTGTCAGGTTTTGGGGAAATGATAGTCAATAAGTTTTGGAGCTTCCACATTATTTTGTTATTGGTAGTTGAACTATTGATATATATTGGGATTTGAATTCCTTGGTTCGCCCACTTAGGAGGTTAAGTGTGGGTGCCACTAACGACTCATTTTGGATCATGACAACATTATACTTAAAAAGTTATTAAATTATTCAAATATGTTAAAATATATAATGTTGTTTAGGTGGTGAGTATAGTATTGGAATTAAGTTAAAACTAAACTAATTAGAACTAAAAAGTTGTTAAGTTCTTCAAATAAGTTCAAATATATAATGTTGTTTATTTAGTGAACATAGTGCTTGAATTAAGTAAAAACTAAGTTAGTTAGACTTAAAAGTTATTGAATGTCACGACCCAAAATAAGACGTGATGGCACTCGTCTTATCCACCAAGACAAAACAGCCTAAAATGCAATTGTTACAGTGAAGTGAAGAAATTTTATAATAAACCCAAGAATACCCCCAAAATCTGGTTGTCACGTGTGCATCTCTTAAGTACTACAATCGATTCGAAAGAAACATTAGTCTTAAACTAAACTTTTTCTAGAATAGAACAATATCATAATTAAGGAGAAAGAAACCATGCTGATACAACAAACAACTACCTCGCCAATCTCTAAGAAGCCTCGGAAAAGATGAGAATGACACGTACCATAAAAATTCAGGCTCATAAACTACAAAAATTTGTAGAAGCAAGGGGTGAGTAACAAACCACATGGTACTCAACAAGTAAATCCCTAAACATAAGCTAAGGGGATGAAATACAGGTACTCCTATCAACGCAACTGAACCGCCACAGCTACAACCTGCATAAAAATCAGCCCAACCTAATAGCACACAATTTACATAGCACGTAAATAAAAAAAACTTAGATAAACGAAATATTCTCCACAACAACAATTTACCAAATTACATATTCTTAACAACAACACATTAACGAATTACATATCCTCAACAACACACTTCAAAAAATTACATATCCTCAATAACAACACTTCAATAAATTACATATCCTCAAGAATAATACTTCAACAAATTACATATCCTAAAAAATAATACTTCCACAAATTACATATCCCCAATAACAAGCTCAGTATTCAATAGTCACAAGGTCCGCAGAAAGTCACAAGATCGGTGAAACACAATATTAAGTTCTCTTATACTAAGAATGTGCAATGCAATAGAATGCAATGTGAAGAATAATGATGCATGTATGACCTACTTATACAAACCTGTTGTCTCTCAGTTCGGAATCCATGGGGGACATATCTGTCCATGCATCTGTCGCGGTGCACGACACGACCCTCGATAATATGAACTATGGCGGCCCGCGATACATTCCTCAAAATATAGTATACATCGTGGCGCATGATACGTCTCTCAAAATGGCACATCCTCTTTAAGTTTTCATTCTTTCTCAATGCACATAAAACATGTCACAACCATGTCTTGAAAAATACAAATGACATGTTCACACAATTAAAGAGGATATGACCATTTTCATAACATTTTACAATTCACAACAACATCAACAATGATTCAAGAAGCCTTTCTAATCACTCTTCAATATCAACACATCACACACAAGAAATTATTCACATTACCTTTTATTACCTTTTTCAATACAATTAATCAATGTGGACAAATCAACCCATCACCAAGTCCCATTACTCTCAAGAATAAACCACAAGAAAATACTTACATTCCATACACATAACAAGAGTTTAGAAATCCACTTGCCTCAATAGTCTAACAATGATTCCACAACTCGAGTCTTCCTTTTTCGTTGAGCTTTCAAACCAATGCAATCTATCCAAATATAAAAGCACGATAAGATTTCGAATCTAACAACACGCATATTACTATATGTTTAGCCTAGACTTAAAAACTCACTCAATTCTATAATCAAGTTTTTAAGTGTTGATCCCAACTAATATGTCAACTCTCATATTTTCCAAATTTTAAGCCTAGAGTTATGATCTAACTTCTCCAATTTCATAAATCTAATAATATTCATGTAATACAATATAAACACTTTGATTAAATATATCTATATGTTAAAACATCAATTATAAATTGAGAAAAACAAGGTAAATTCTAAAATTTAAGTGAAGTTCCACCACTTGTAACCTCTTCCAAGAACCAATAACCCTATTTCCATAATTTGTAGCTAATGATTGATCCATCGTTATTTTATTATTATTATTTCTCAATAATTCGCCTTAATTTTCAAATTCAAGTTTAATTTGAAATCCATCACAACAAGTATAAAAAAATATAATAATAATAATTTAGTATACAATGACCTCAATGCATAATCACAAGTTCACATATTAATATAATTATACATGTTTTAACCTAAAAATCTATTCCTAGTTACATAAATATTTTTTATAGAATGGATGAGAATAATTACCTTGACATCTTAAGATGAACATATAAACTTTTCTCCTCCTTTTTCCTTTTTTCCTTTCCTCTTCTTTTCTTTTTTCCGCGTATTTGTTTTCATTCTATTCGTTCTTTTTCAAACTCAGCAACCCATGATATTGTTGCAGTTTAGGGCACATTGCCCTTCCTTTTATTTTATTATTATCATTATTATTTGATTTATTTATTTAATTTTCTTTTCTGTATATTTTTTCCATTATTATTAGCAACAAAATAATTTTATATCAAATTTTAAAATCATGTCACTCATTCTTATATGTTGTATAAAATATTTATAAAATCTACTAAAAAGGTTAATATAAAAAAATAATGGTTAAAATTCCTAAAACGTCTAAGAGGGTCGTTATACTCAAACATAAGGTAGGAGAAGAAAGAATTATTCACGTTACCAAAATCCAACATATGATCTTCTAGAGTCGATGTTCATCTCTCTACAAAAGCTTCTCCTTAACACCATTCTATCAAGACCAAATACCAAGAACTAAACTTTTAGAATCAAAATTTCATAGATCTTTAAATCAAAAGTGATTGTCAATCCTCAAACTAACCCATGAACCTAATCTAAAATGAAACCTTCTTGACCATGACACGATAACCTTGATGATTTCTTTCTCACATAACCACGATAAAATACTTAATAAAATACTCTCTACATCCAAAAGGGAACCTAACCCAATCATCACACACTAATAGTGCACAAAGCATCATAAATCTTATCTAAATTCCTTTCTTACAACATAATTTTCCGACGAACTTAAGTTACACAAATTGGATCTGTAGACACTCAGTACTCATCTAGTGAGAAACGAACTTAGTTTACCCAAAGAAGAAAATAATTAAGTAAGCACCCAACAAGTGATGCACTTCAAAATGTAAGACGTCTAATAACATTCTTAGTCAATTGTAACTCATCATAACTCTTAAGTAAGTTCTCATAAAAAATGTTGTGCATGCAGAACTACTAATATACTAAACCATCGAAAGCAACACCAAGTCTTTCATAGTTGAATGACCAATTCTGCCCAAGAATCCTATCATATAAAGAGGATATAAGAAGATAAGTTCATCCGATCCACCACTAGTATATCACCCATATATGTTGATATATGTATAGGTGTAGATAACTAATTACACTCCAAAATATATCCTACATGAAGTAGGTGCGGAACTAAAATCAATTAACATAATATACTTCCACCATAGAGCCAATATCAAATATTTCCAGTCATATGACTTCATCTTTTTGGTTATTAGCTAATCACAATTTACCAGTCTCATCCCCTATGATAATTGCTCACATATTTGTTTATTGAACAACACATAATTCTCACAATACACCACTAAAGCTAACACTCTTTATACAAATAAACACCATAACCACACGAAACGTTTACCTTACTGTAAAATAGTCAATAGTATCAAAGTCTTCATAGCAAACACATTATCACCTCCAAAAATTCTTTAACTATGTCTCCTTATCTTTTCATTAAAGCCTTTCATGAAAAATACAGGTCACACCCAAGACTGATAGCACTAATTCCATATCTAAAAGCATTTTACTATTGAGATACAATAACTGAATCACACTCAATGTCAACTCCACATAAATTTTGAAATACCAAATTTCAACTAATATTCAAAACAATCATATACCTCATATCAACACTTAAGAAATTCATGGCATCTCCAATAATTTGGTATACTATAAGCTCATAGACTCTACTCACCATCAAATGTTTATGCAACACATCATAACATTTTATATTATCCAATTAGCAAAGTAGTTTCAATTTCCTCGAAAATTTCATTAATCATGTAGATTTCAAGGTCCAAACTATTGAACATCAATAAGTTACCTATCATAATTTGAACAATCTAGCTCGACATAACCACATATATTGTTTTCCACATCATTACTTGTAACCCAAACAAAACTCAATCTTTAGCAAAGTTGATGATAATTTCTAGTCATCCTGTACTAGTTCATATCTCACAATCATATCTAAACTCATATAGAAAAATTAATAAAATTCTTCAAATACAAATCAAGGGCTTATACGAGAGGTCTTTATTCATTCACTTTTCTTACATTCTTCTGATGACAGAAACTTTAAATACCTTGAACTCTTCAATACACAAAAAAAAATTGCCTAATTCACTTACAAGTCTTATTCTTTGTCAAACAACACATGACATTATTTATCTTATCCTCTAAACCATAACATTATGTGAAACTCCCCTTGGGTATAAAAATCAAATTTAACCAAATTTACTACTTAAAATTTTTAAGTCCTTCCAAATGCTTCATAGTCAATGTGATTGATCATTCCTCTCCTTACCAATTTAGACCTTGACAAAACACACTAGCACAAACTTAAACTCACCATAAAAAGTTTAAATTTTTAATCCAATTGTGCAACTGAATCCCTTTATCAATCACTATTAGCTCATACCTTAAAATTTTTTATGAAATCATGTATCTAAGCTCAATATTGATCGCCTCTCCATCAATCTTATCATGTCTATCGCTAAATGTTCATTCATACACATTACCAAATTCAAAGCCACAAATAAGCTTATCATCACACTGTTAAATGTCTATACAATCATTTCTCAAATCTTATTCAATTTTTTTAACCAATCAGATAAACCCGTGAAACTGTTATCATGACCAACATAAAATGGATGAAATCATGTATCTCTGGACCCAATTCGCAACCCCTCTAAAGATACCTCCTTAGCTTTTGCAATCAAAGTAAATATCCTTGCTCTCTTCTATTTCTGAATGCTAAACTACATCTCACTATTTTTAATTATGACTTTAGCTCCTTCCAATTCCATTTGAGCGAAAACCCAACTTCGCATAAACTTATCATACAACCACACTACTTAGAAAATAGCAGCGAACCATACCTTAGTAATCATTACTGTACAAAAGTATTTTCACCAACAAAACATATCATATAGTTGTATTCCAATAAAAATTCATCACAAACTCTTATTAGTATCATGCTTAGTAGCTTTAGTCATTCCCACTAAATCAATCTTTTCATCAATATGACACGATAAATCAAGTGACACGAACAAATATTAAAGGACTAAACCAATATTATATGAACTTTCTTACTAAAATCTTCTATTACCTTCCCACAAGTATAATTTTACCTTACGTGCAGTATGTATAGAAGTTGTGCAAAAAATTTTGTAAGATCGAATTGAGGCATACTCCCCGAATACAGAATGAGTTGGTTGATGCTCTTTCCACCATCGCTTCAATGATTAAACAACCGAATACAGATTACATTGATCCTTTAGATATTGAACAAAAGGAACCTTCTGTCCATTGTTCACATGTCGAAGCAGAATCGGACGGTTTGCCATGGTATTTTGATATAAAGATATATTTGGAGTCGGGAATTATCCTAAAGATTCCACAACAAACCAAAAGAAGTTGATACGCCACATGGCTCTTAATTTCTTTCTAAGCGGATAAGTCCTTTATAGGAGGACTACAGATTTGGGTCTTCTCAGATGTGTCATTGTTGTTGAAGATGCGAAACTTATTCAACAAATACATGCTGGAGTTTATGGCACGCATATGAATGGGCTCACTTTGGCAAAAAATATACTTCGTGCCGGATATTTCTGGATTACTATGGAGAATGATTGTTGCAAGTTTGTGTAAAAATGTCATAAATGTCATGTGCACGGTGAATTGATCTATGTGCCACCTCACGAACTTAATGTTCTGAGTTCACCTATGCCATTTTTACCTTGGGGTATTGATTTCATCGGTTTGATAGAGCTAGCCGCTTCTAATCGACACAGAGTTATTTTGGATGTCATTGATTATTTCACCAAGTGGGTGGAAGTATCTTCATACAAGTCGGTAACCAAGAAAGTTGTAGCTGATTTTGTTCGCAACAATTTGATATGCAGGTTTGGAGTACCAAAATCGATCATTACTGACAATGGTGCAAATCTCAACAGTCACTTGATGAGAAATATCTGTGAGCTATTTAAGATTACTCACCAATACTCAACCGCTTATCGTCCCCAAATGAAAGGAGCTATAGAGGCCGCCAATAAGAATATCAAGAAGATTTTGAGGAAAATGATTGACAAGCATCAAGGTTGACATGAGATGTTAGCATATGCTTTATTGAAGTAATGCACGACTATCAGAACGTCGATTAGAGCAACTCTATACTTGCTAGTGCATGGAATAGAAGCAGTCATACCTGCTGAAGTTGAAATACCGTCATTGAGAATCATCAAAGAAGATGAATTAAGTAATGTTCAATGGGTGAGCAAGAGAAGTAACCA